>NC_141758.1:75349483-75949483 GCF_982258835.1 Parasteatoda tepidariorum | reverse complement strand
TTATAATATTTTAATACTCATAATTTAAATTCATAATAACTACTTTAATTTAAAACTATAAACCAATAGTGCAATATAGTATTGCAGATGGTAATAATAATCATAATTTTAATCATACTACTAATCATATTTTAGCACACCACTAAACAAATACCACTAACTTAATAGAAAATATGTTATTTTCCAAGTTAGAGCGTTATGTTGCTTACTTCATTTCGTAATTTTTATATTGCTTATAATGTAAATGTTATAGTGTTAATTATCTATTATGCGCAAGTAGTACATGTATGCGTAATTTGTAATGATACAATGCCAATGAGTATTTATATTATGGTTTAAATAAAAATAAAAAAATTATAAATTAACTGATTTTCTGTTTAAGTTTTCAGATATTTAACAATTATATTTCCGCTTTAGTCATAATTCTAATAAAAACTGTAGCATAAGCGCATACATTTTGCTGAACAATAATTATAAAAACCATAATTTCATTACAAATGATATTCACAGTTGGTCGAAAAAAAGTTGATAAATTTAGTTGTAAAAAAATTGAACAATATGTAAAGGATAAATTTTAAAACGCTCCTGCTATACATATAACTCCTTCTGTGTCACGTGACGTGACAATACGGCGCCTTTAGGAATTTTCATTTCTTCTCGAATTTGATTAAAACCTTCCTGATAAGTTGAAATCCAGAATTCATAAAACATTCTGTTTTATTCGATAGCCACCGGTTTTGTTCTCTTTCAAATTTCCTCAATGGTTTTTTCATATAAAAGGAGTGATATTTATTGTTGTGTAGCGCCGAACAATAGATGCGTTGTTCGTGATATATTGCGGAGAATTTTTTTCCAGACACAGGAATCGTTTTAGTTGTTTTGTATCTTTTAAGTTATAGAAAAACGAGCTTCGCTTTTGAATCGCTATGGAATGAATATACGTGACTACTTTGAAGTAAACATGCTGGGAAAAATAGGTACCTGAAATTTATTTAGTTGTGATATTTAGTAAATTCCTGCAATCATTCATGTTTATTTTTTACCACTAGAAATCAGTGATATTGGTGAAAAAGTGTAAGTACCTAATATTTATATAGTTGTACTAAATATTGTATTAAATAATTGCATTGAATTGTAAAATTTCTATAATCATTTATGTTCATTTTTTATCCGGAATCATTCATTGATCTTGATTAAAAAAAAGTAGGTGCCTGAAATATATTTATTATTGTAATATCTTAATTTCTGCAAATATTAGTACATTTATTGCCGTTTTTTAACAGTATTCATAAATATTGATGAAAAACTACCAGTTGTGATATCTTTCGAATTTCAATAATCATTTATGTTTTTTTAATCAGAAATCATTCATATCGATGAAAAAGTGCATTGAAAAGAAAAGTAAATCTACTATCTAAAAGTAAAAGTGAAACTCAAAGTAAAACTACTAACTTCATTATTGTAATACCTTAAATTCTGCAAGTATTTGTACATATATTGTCGCTTTTTAACAGTATTCATAAATATTGATGAAAAACTACCAGTTGTGATATCTTTCGAATTTCAATAATCATTTATGTTTTTTTAATCAGAAATCATTCATATCGATGAAAAAGTGCATTGAAAAGAAAAGTAAATCTACTATCTAAAAGTAAAAGTGAAACTCAAAGTAAAACTACTAACTTCATTATTGTAATACCTTAAATTCTGCAAGTATTTGTACATATATTACCGCTTTTTAACAGTATTCATAAATATTGATGAAAAACCACCAGTTGTGTTAAAACCTTTCGAATTTCAATAATCATTTACGTTTTTTTTTAAATCAGAAATCATTGATATTGATGAAAAAGTGCGTTGAGAAAAAAATTATAACTACTAGACTATAATAAATATTACCGTGTTTCTAGCTCTATTAGGACATCAAAAAGCTCGGTAATTTTTATTGAAATGCTTTGGTAATGATTTTGGAAAAATTAACTAGAAAATATGGTTTTCATGATAATATAGCAATAGTTATGTAAATCTGGTAAAATTTGATGATTTTATTATGATATCTCAGAAAATAGTATTAAAAACAATTTATCAGGTTAAATTTACTTTTCAGTTTTAAAATTTTTCTCTAAATGTGTGGTAATAAGAAATATGCTTTTGAAAACCAGAGTTTCCGGTAAACCATTACTAATATGAATGAAAAATTTACCAAATAAATGGCTTAAGCACCGTATATTTAAGTTTTATTAAACAGAATTAAGTTTTTTTTTTACCAGTAATGTCATTACTATACGGTGCTACAATTTTACTAGATTTTTTTTCTCCTTTTGGGTAATAGAAAAGCATTTATTTTAAAACCATGATTCTTAGAACATTTTTTGTTAGAAAGTATTAATTATTAATGCTGAATATCTTACAAATATTTACAATCATTTATTTTCAATTTTTCATTAAAATTGATTAAAAAAAGAGCACTTGAATCTTTTGCTTCGGCTTTTATTTTTAAATCTACTTATATGATTATAAAATTTTCTGCAATAATTTAAGTTCATTTATTTAATCAAAAATCCTTTTAATCGGCAAAAAAATATTTGTACCCAAAATTTATCTAGTTGAAAATTACCTAACTCTATAGTAATGACATTTCTGGTCAAAATAAATATTAAAATTATTTACTAGTTGCTTCGATAAAATTAACAATAAAATATGATCTTATAGTAGGAGATAAAATTTGGTTTTGTAATAAAATGTGGTAAAATTTGGTATTCTTATTATGATACCATAGAGTATAAAAACCATTCATTTGATTAAATTTACTTTCAAGTTTTTTTTTCCTTTTTTTTGGTATTTTTATCAATATTTGGTAATAAGATTTATAATTTTTGAAATTGCATTTAAGAATTTCGGGTAAACCGTTACTATATCAATGAAAAAATTACCAAATAATTAGTTTAAATGCCATATATTTTGAATTCCTCTGGCAGAATTATGTTTGTTTTTCTTATCAAAAATAATTTTACCATACAGTACGAAAATTTTATGAAATTTTTACACAATACGAAAATTTTATACAATTTTTGTATAAATTAATGTGCAGTTGACAGTGTATTTGTGCTGACTCGCAAATGTCTAAAATCACGTGAGTCTAGTTTTATCAGAGTATTATATTAAGGAAAAGTTAGGTACCTGAAGCTCATTCATTTATAACAACATACAAATTTATGTGATAATCATATTAATAAAAAAATTTGTATCAAAATTGGTACTAATGATTTTTGAAAGCAACATTATTTGATTTTTGGTACCGTGATTTTCTGTATGACAAGCGAATTCTCACGATGAATGTTCTAACATTTCATTTTAAACTTTTAACTATCAAGCTAAGTATCAATGATTTTCATATTATCGAGTTTATCCTTTAAACTTTCATGTTAGGAAGCAATTATAAAACAATTTCTTCAAATCATTAAACCATACACTGTAATGAAATTTTTGTTCAAATTACGATATCGGCACTTACAGTGTATCATCCGAGAACTCCATTTTAAACGTAAAAAAATTATACCGTAATTTTTACAGTAATATTTATTTAAATAGAGTGATTTCATTGATTTTACAGGCATTATAACTGCATAAAGACTACCGTATATCAGATTTTTTTTATCTTAAATAAGGAATTTTATGATAAAAAAGTACCGGTATTCTGAGTGCTGGTCATTTTACCGTAATTTGATCCGGACTTTTTGCAGTTTTAATATGAAAATATGTATCAATGGTTTTGACTCAAGGTAAAATAAGCAAAATTCAAATAGAAAGATCCGTCAGTTCATTTTCCCTTTAAATCATTGGATAGAAAAAAATACATCAATAATTATTCGCACTCATCATAAGTTAATTATATAAATACCGAAGATATTGATAAAAAGAGCTTTAATGACTGGAAATATTTAATTTTTATAGTATAAAAGTGTTTTATAGTAAAGCATATACTCAATTTTGGAAGCAAAAATCTTCAGTTAGACATGATGTTTTCTTCTAAAGGCATTCGAAAGGGGAAGTTGTAAAGTGATACCTTCCTTGGGGGTGGTCGTTCATTCCTGCAAGTGGAAGAGAAAACGATTCTCTCAGTTAGAGAGGATGTCGGGTAGAACGTGAGAAATTCCAAATGGAACAGGTGCAGGCAGTGCCGTGGATCTTTCGAACAATTTTCTCAAGATGCCAAAAATAAAACATTCTCGAGAACTCAAAAATACGCCGTTTTTGTTTAGTTTAGAACAAATGCTCTCGATACTTTTTCTTCTACAATGCATTTTATTTTTGGAGCCGGTAGACCGTGAAAATTAAAACTCGCTATGTGAAAATCAAAGTATTTTATTTAACGGCAATGGCATTTATTATTTTTGTTTTATTTTTTTTGTGTTTTTTTTTTTGTTTTTTTATTTATATCCTTTATTTGCTCATGATTATACAAGAGAATGTTAATATAATTTTTAAACAGTCTTGATTAGTATACATAAAATTTAGGATTTTGTGGATCTTATATTTTGATATATTAAATTAATCAAATAAAGCCGACTGCGTTGCGAAAATAAAAAATTTAATTTACAAAATAATGAAAAACTTTAATGCTATATGCACTCTATAACAAAAAAATCGACGCACCAAGAAGCAATCATCCGAAGCTTGAATGATGCCGACTGGAGACGTAGAGTCTTTAGTGACGAATCCCGCTTCCAACTGTGTCCTGACGATCATCGAAGACGTGTTTAGAGACGCACAGGGCAGAGGGAGGATCCTGCCTTCACTATTGCACGCCACACCGGCCCTCAACAAGGCATTATGGTCTGGGGTACCATTTCCTTTGACAGCCGGACCCCTTAGACCGTCATTGGAGGTACACTTACTGCACAGCGGTACGTCGACGGCATCCTAAGACCTGTTTTACTACCGTTCCTTTTGCAGCGCCCTGGGCTGGTCAATGCCAGACCACATACGGTGCGTGTTGCTATGAACTGTCTGCAAGCTTGTCAAACTCTTCCTTTGCCTGCCAGATCACCAGATCTCTCTCTCATCGAGCATGTCTGGGATATGATGGCAAGGCGATTGCATCTGGCACGGAATGTTGATGACCTCGTTCGACAATTGGATCGAATTTGACAGGAAATACCGCAAGAGACCATCCGGGAGCTTTATCGGTCTATGCCACGCCGTGTGGCAGCTTGTATCCAGGCTAGAGGCGGGTCAACATCTTATTGAACTTGTTACTGTATCTCCGCAATAAATTATTCAATTGTTCAGAAATTTTAGTCATATACAATTCTGTACATTGTCTTCCTATCCACCAATTTTCGTTTCAATCGGACAACTCCTTCTTGGGGCGTCGGTTTTTTTGTTACAGATTGTATTTTGTTTCTTACTTTCATGCAAACTTAATATAATAATAATGATAATTTTAGTTTGTCCGTCTTCTTATATCTATTAAAAAGGATTTTTTTTGCTTAAAATGATGCCTCTTTTGGTGCTATAGCAATATCTAATACAGTTAGTGTACTAAGAAAAATATAGTCAGAAATACCAAAGTATGGGAAAGTTTACCGTATTTTTGGGTCTATGAGAACACCAAAACATCTCAATAATTTTTGCCGCATCGCTTTGTTAATGATTTTTGTAAATTTGATTAAAAATAACAAGATGATTAGATAGAGAAGAGAAGTGGTTAAACGATTTGGAAGTTAATAAATGGAGAAATACAGCATCGAATAGATCTAGATGGGGAAAACTGACTGAGACGTGCATTGCCGGTAATCGGCTGTAGTGCCTAAGAAGAAGAAAAAAAGGCGATGAAATGTGGTAAATGTGATGAAATTTGGTAATTTTATCATGATATCTAAGAGCATGGCATAAAAACCACTTATGCAGTTAAATTTGTTTTTTTATAACCAGATCTGGTTTTTTGATCAGAATGGTTTAAATACCGCATAATTTAATTTTATTAAACAGAACCCCTTTACGCATTTTTTTACGTATACCTGAAATGTCATTGCCATAAAGTTCTGTATTATTATCAGATTTTCCTTCACCGGAAGATGAACGCTGTTTAACACCATCACAATTCACCAGGAAAATAATGATTCGAATAATTTTAAATTAAACTTTCAAGATTAGAAGTCCTTGGTTGCAATATAAAATAGAAATGAAGATAATAAATTACTCATATTCTTAATTAAAATGTGAATTGTTTTATTCGTTTACCCTTTTATTTTAGTGAGGAAAAAACTGCTCTATGTTTATAAGCGTGTTACACCATATCAACCAAATTTACCTTCAACCTTAATATGGTGTTAATCGACCTAAATTATTGTATTTTTAAACATGACTACATGGTATTTTGGTTCATCTTGAGGTATATGGTTCAATTATAGCTTAAAGCAATGTTCCCCAACCTTCTTATCACCTGTTAACGTGTGATAATTTTACAGCGGGCATCAGAGGGGGGGGGCGTTGACAGTTTATATTTTAGATTATTTTGATTTATTAACGATAGAGCTCTTCATTAGTTGTAAATTTCACGCCGCGCTTTCGTGTTTTATTTATGATATTTACAGTTATGAGAACTGATTTTTTTTAAACTAATTGAAACAGAAAAGATTTGCGGCGTTTTTTTTTTAGTTTTTTTGGTTTTTATTTACTTTTTAAAACATTAAAAAATTTATGTCACTACCTTCGGGCCCCCCTTTTTTTTAAATAAATAAAATTTTAATGGAACACATATATTTTTAATTTGGGTTTATAAACCTAGGAATTTAAATTCAGTTTCAATGAAATGGGCGGCCCGGTACCATTGGATCCACGAACCGGTACCGGTCCGTGGACCGGGACTTGGGGAACACTGGCTAAAGTATTGGTATTATAGTTCAACATTTAATATTTTTTTTTAGATTGTAGAATTTTTAAAGTGACAGGACATTAAATCGGTTTAGTAGCACTTTGAAGAAAAAAAATGAATATATCCCAGGAGCACTGTACCATGACTTAAAATTTATATTGCAGTTCATGTGTTGCATAAAATGGTATAATTAATCACAAAAAGCTTGCAAATGGCAAGTTACAGAAGTTTAAATTTATTTTATTGATGAAGACTACTCAGTTTAAGAATTCTTCTTTTTGCTACTGGACAAACAATTCGTTTTAATTTCCAGAAGCTTCACATCAAATTTAATCATCGATCAATCACATAATCTAGTTATCCCGAATAATTCTAAATATGGGTAAAGATATGGATGTTATTCAAATCTTCTTACCGAAGGAATTAAAATCAAATTAAGCAAGCAATTATTATTAAAAAACACTTTATCGGAAAAAGGCAAAACTTTCCAGATCCAAAGTATTTCAACTTTTATATATTAGAAGAAATTTTTATACTACACAGAACCTTACCCAAAGTAATCAAATTACTCAATTCTATGAATTACTTGGCTGCATTCAAGTTTAATTAGATTTTCCTGTATAAATTCAAAATTGCTTTTAGGATTTATTCCCTGTCCTCCCCCCAAAAGTTGGTATAGAGTTTTTCATGACAAAACGATTTTGAGCCTTTTCAACCTAAATAGTTTCTTGCAGTGGAATGGAATTTCAGTGCTTTTTGACCAAAACATTCCACTTTTTTGATGGTGCAAACTGCAAACTCTTTTATGACTAGCGTTGTATCTGGGCAATATAATTTAACATGCATCTTAATACTCTTTATGTTTAAGTAGGTAGGTGCTTTATTTACGTCGCGCTAGAGCTGCACAATCGGCTATTGGCGAAGGTCTTAGGAACATCCCTGATCCAAAGACATGCCATCGCAATTTTGATCCTCTGCAGAGGGGATGACTTCCCTGCTTTGGTAGCCCGACTACCTGCTTGAGAAGTCGTGCATTTTACGATGGAACAGTTTAATGGGGAATGATACTGAGCACCCTCGGTCCCTACTCAGGCCGATTAAAGTGGTCACCCACCACACATAATACCACCACACAAACACTCTTACTGACCGCTGCCAGTGGTGTTTGAATTCTGCGTTCTACTGATATCGTGTCCTTACGATCAGTCCACAGCGGGACTCTTTATGTTTAACCCCTTAACGATCGGTTAAATTTTAAGAAAACGGTCATAAAAGTGTCTATTTTTTGGTTTTTGTATTTGTATTACGTATTTGATTAGTGCTGCAACAAGTTTAAAATAACCTAGCTATCTACAATTACCTTAAGCATATCCTGCCATCTGGTATGTAAAATGAGAAATAAAAAATTTTCCGGGCAAAAGAAATGAATTAGTTTTGTTCTTATTGGCGCGATACGCCTGGACACTCCAGCCCGTCAATATCACGGGAGTGAGAAATAGAGGGCGAAACCTCACCCCGTCGTTTTTACGGACGTGAGAAGGAAGGGGTTAAAGAGGATTCGTTTTGTTGCTATTGTGTTGAATGTATTAATGGTTTTTCCGCTCATTGGATAACTTCTACATAGAAATTGTCGAATTATTTGCAGATTTTATTTAGAATATTAGCAGTCAAGTAAACTGGATTTAATTGCCTGAATTCCATCTATGCTATGATTGTCCTTGGTACTGATGCGTCTGACTTAATAGAGTACTTATATAAAATACTATTTTTTAACCTCGAAATACAGTGAAACCTCTCGAGAGAGACCTCAGTAAAATGGTTGTTTATGAAGGTTGGTCGATTTTAGGGGTTACCCCCATTGACTTCAAAATGCTATCGAAGGTACAAGATTTTCCGCAAACGATTTCAATTTTAGTCGTGTCATTTTCTTGGTGCAGACATGTTACTCATGTTAGTGTCATAAAAACAGGATCGATGAGTAAATTTAAGCGTCAATAAAAATATAATCCCCTACTGATATAATTATGAGCAAAAACAAATATACCAATTATGAAAGATTGAACTATCTATATTATATAAAACGCTAATACGTACGTATGTATGTATGTATCAATAAAACCGATGATATTTATTTTCTCGCGCAGGCAACAGTTTTCATTTTTAATTGATTGGATTCGGCGCACAAGAGCACGAAGTGAGCAACCAGATAACAATAACCAGAGTGAGCATTATCAGATTGTTCAATTCAGATTCATGCACTAAAAACATGACAATATTTAATTTAAACTCAATTAGGAATTAATTAATTAATTGAAGTGAGAATGCTTTAAAAGGCCGCTGTTGAATTGATATTTTTCTACTGGGAGCTACCTAAACGTCTAAAAAACGTTTAAGTGTTTGTATTGAATGCATTGAATTTTTTTATATTTCGCGTTTATTTATGCATTGAATTTTCACGCTTTAAAATGCAGAATATTAGTGAAGCAATATTTGATAATTTATTTTGCTAATATGTTTCTTATTTAGCTAATGTTTTGATTTTTTCACCATGTACAATCTAAATAGCTAATATACTTTTTTAAAAGCCAATGAGAACATTGGTAGAATTCTTCTACATAAGTATAATACTGGGCAATTCCATATGTGACGGAATGACATTTTGACTTGCATGATGACAATTAATTGAAGTTTCTATGCATCTAATTTAAAATAAACATGATTTTTTCTCATGCATATCATTATTATTGGTATAATGTGATTCATAAACTAAAAAAAAAGAATTTTGTATTTTTTTTATTTTTGATTTTATGAAATTTTTACTTGTGTGACGGAATGACATTTTGGCAACCAAGCTTTCGGCATGCCGCTTAGAACTGGTAGTTTCTGTGAATTTTGCAACTATTATTTTCCTGAACTATTTTTTACTTTTAGTATAATGTGTAAGCAATGCAAATTGTGAATTTGGAAAATTAACCTCAGGTTGGTTAGCAGTTATTAACATCTATTTGCTGTGACGGAATGACCGTGACGGAATGACAAAAAGTTTAGTGGAAGAAAGTCTTCATTTAAAAAATGTTTTATTAATATGTAAATGATAAACAGAATGTAACAGATAAACAGAATTAATATTTACGTAAGAATCAGTTGAAATTTCAACAATTTGAAAATTAGGCTGTCTCAGAAGAGGTTTTATATCTAACTTGCCAATGTCACATCTTATCTTCGTTCTCAGGAAATTTATGCATAAATCAATTTTTGTCCCATGTTCTTTAAATACTTTAACATCTAAATCATCTTTGTTTATCAAAGTAATTTACACTGCATATAAATGTGCTTTCTTTTTTTTCGCAGTATGGGACAATGATTAAAGAGCCGACCGCATACTCCTCAATCATATTTTCCATTTCCTCTTCAAAACAGTGGCTTTTCAAATCATACACTTGGTTTTGGTTAAAATTAGAAAGCATTCCAATTTTGATGATTCGCTTCTCAACTACATGAGCATCTAGTGCAGGTCTCTTGTTCCTGGCAATGCTAATGTAGCAAGTGTCTTTTGCCCTCTCTTAAATAGAATAGCTGGACAAAAACAAAACTTCAACGATTTGTTGCTTCGACTTTATGAAATCATAAAATTCTTTTACATATTATGTGCCGTTTTAGAGCAGCCAACATCTTGTTTGGCCTTTTAGAACAACATCACAATTACATGGTATTTATAGGTGCATGTGCTGTGAGGTATTAATGAAATACACTTAACAAAAATAAGAATAAGAACAAAAATGAGATAAGACGCACTTTACATCAATATATGCTTCTTTATGAAAAGCTTCTTTTAAGGCCATAAGTATATATATTGCGTCTGCACTCTTCGTTACTCTGTCAGAGTTTGTATTATGACTGAATCCTTCATACTTGGGGGCTTGTAACTAACATCATCTTGACAGTAAATTTTTTTAACCAAATTAAACAGCTCATCAACATTACTTTTCCCACTTAGTTTCTTTTGAGTTCGATGTTAAATACTTCTCAAATAAAGACTGAATTAATTTTTTTACCTCTATTGGTGATTTTGGAAGTGAGTGTACAATTTTTTTATGGTGAGTGTAAAATTTTTTTTATTGGCTTTACCAAGACTCTGCAGGAATTTGTATAGGGAATTTAAATTATTTGTATGTGAAGAGATTGGTAGAATTTGATTTTTTCTTTGTTTACACAATCTCTGCACAACAGCGTTTGCACTTCTGAGTTTTTTAAGTCCAACTTTTGTCGCGGAAGCTTTCTTCTCTGCCTTTCTTTCTCTGTTTTTTTTCTTCATCATATCATGGGGATCTTGGTCTTTTTCAACATTTTATCTGTCTTTCAACAGCTGTTTTAGCCATTAGGTTAATTGAAAAAAAAAAATTCCCTAGCTTTTGACTAAGCTTCTCAAGGACTCGTTTTGTCATTCCATCGCCGAAGATGTGTCATTCCGTCACGCTAATTATTGGAAGTTAATAATCAAATGCATAGAATTTTACAATTTCTCATTGATTTTTATGCCACATCAGCTTTATATTCCAAAATATACACATTTTCATTCAAAAACGCAGTTGCTATTTAAAAAAATATACTAAAACATGTGACGGAATGACACAAAAAAAAGTTACTTTTATTTAATATATTAAACTTAAAATGACTTAAAGGCTATGTTTTAAATGTTTAAATTTTGTACTATATGCATATTTTTATCAAAATATTGCAAAAGAAAGATACATTTCTTTTATTTTATAAGTATTTTTCAAGAAAACAATTTGAGCACAAATGTGAAGAATTCACTTGTCAGCCATGTGATTACTTTAGAATGCTGCCAGATTCAAAAAACTTAAAATTATCAAAAATTTAACAGTAATATGTAGACTTTGGCTATTTTTGAACATATTTTTAAAATTAAAATATGCAATTCATAAAAAAAAAATTTCACTTAAAAGTTGACAATTTCGTGGAATTGCCCTACTATGTCTTTGATGATAAAATACTATGTCTTTGATGATAATATATTATGTCTTTGTGCTAGAACATTGTGTTCATTGGCGAGCAAGCGCAGCGAGCCTTGGTTCACGGCGTGAACCACATAGGATTGCGTAGCAATCCTCGGGGGTTGGCGAGCGTTAGCGAGCAGGGGGCGGAGCCTCCTAGTTTTATATAAATAAACAATCATGTTTCTTGTTTGAATTTGCATTTAATTTTTCATCATAAAAATTAGTTAGCTTTAAAGTTGGTTAGTGACATAAGTGTAGAAAAAGAATTTTTTTTTTTTAATTTGATAGGTTGGTAATTATTTAGTTTACACATGAAGGGGTCACGCAACACAGTGCTAAGTCACAATTTAAATTATTCAACAGAGCTCTTTTTAAGAGCTTTTCAGGAAAAACTCACCACGATTTTAGTGTTGGCACTAAAATGTTTCTCTATACTAAGCTATTATCGGGAAAATGCTTGTAAAGTTCTTATCTGGAAAAATATATACTATGAAGCAATTTTGCGCAAAAATGTTAATCTCAGAAAAAATTTCTCTTATCCTTATTTTGCCGCATAAATAGCAATCAAAAAACCAGCTTAATAAACGAATTATATTCGTTTACTTATTATATTAATAAAAATATTTAACAATCAAATATTCATAATAATATCTCTTTAAATGCAAATTTTTATTAATGCATTCCTCTATATGTTTCGTAAACTGCTTTACTACTCTAAATTAAAAAAGAAAACACCTCACTGACTTTTGATCAAATAGTCAGATATTAATGCAAGAGAAAGGTTCCTAATATAAAAACACTTTTTAAACTTATTATCAAAACCTAATAACTGTTATGGTGTTTATTATTGTTATATCTAAATTACATTTATTTAATTATTTATATATTAATTTATTTATTCATATATTAATTAATTTATTTTTGAATTTTGTTTTGGGCCATACCTTTTATTTGAATTTCCATTGGGTACTTGCAACTCGAGAAGGAGTGAAGTGGTTATGTCAAACAATGTGATTTAAATCAGATTTATTTGGATACCTGCAAGCGACGTCATGCGTGTGTCGAACCTGATTGGTTTCTGAATCAACAAATACCCCGATATACCTACTATGACGTCACTTGCAAGAACTACAAGCACTCAAAATTGTCTTACTCAACAATTCTCCTTGTTAATTGTCAATTTTTATGAGGCAGACTTCTGGATCGAAATCTTTTACTGCTTTATGTTGCTTATCCAAGCTTCTGCCGGGAGTTTAAGGTGGAAAATTTTCATTTTTAGTAGGTCTATCCTAAATGTCAGTTAAAAGATGAGATTTCATAATTAGGAGAATCGTTTCTTAATATTAGACAGTATCATAAATACCATTTCACAAAATTAAAAGTCGATCTAAAATTAATTAGGCGATGCTTATTTATCGAAAATTTCGTGTCTAAAAATATACATTAATTATAACAGAATGTTTACTCACACTTAGCTAAAAATAATACAAATTACTAGGAAACTTAAAAACTCAAAAGGAAACTGTTTAAAATCCTTACCTGCTCGCAGAAAGAAGGCTTCGTTTTTTTTTATCATTGCCGTCTTTACACAACCTTTTCACGTGTTTTAGATTGCTTTTTGGTTTAGTGCAACTTCTCCTTTAGCTAAAATAGGGGTGTCAAAATTTAGAGAGCTACTTCATAATAGGCACTTTTCCTATAGTATCACTATCTTAATCGTTCGTGTGCTTAACATACTATGCTAATAAAATAGAGCAGACGAAATTACAAGTTACGAAGTAGGACACAAAAACATACTTTATTGAAAGAAAAAAAATTGTTTCAATGGTTTTCAATTGTAAGACTCTCATGAAAGGTGGCCACAATCTGGAAAATATGGTCCCAGTAGTTTGATCAGGAGAGCAATAGAATGTTAAGACGCCCTTATGATTTTCTTCTTTCACATAAATCTGTGGAATTTAAAAGCTTGGTAAAATAAGTTAAAGCTGTATATTTAAGTAAATTTAGCAAAATGAAATTTCTACTCCTTCAGGAGTGTCACTCAGAATCTTCTTCAAAAGTCTCCAGTTTTTAGTTTTGGAATCCAATCCTTCTCTTTTAAAACTAAAGTGAACATTCGGGAATATAAATGTTTCCAAGAAAAGTAAGTCACTGAAGAGGACTCAATCTTCTAGAGGAAAAGAGTAAAATGTTTGGATTCTAATCTTTTGAGTTAAATGGAGAACTTCGCTGATGTCGGTGATCCATTATCCTTTTCGGCATGTTTCTAAGATCTGAAAGAGATCTCCTTTGTTCTCCTTATGTCCTTGAATAACGATAAAAAATAACTACTAAAGCATGTATTTTTCTTCTTATTTCCTAGCTTCCTAAAGCTAAATATCCGAAAACTTTAAATCCTGTATCAGCTATTTTTTTAAATGTTTATTTTTTAATTTTCTAAAATTATCAATCTTGTTATGGTTTTCTGAACTTGAATGTTTTTTATCATAACAAAATGTAATAATTGGCTCAATTTCAATACAAACTAGATTTTTATAACCATGTACTTGAATGGAGATATTAATTGCTTTATAACGCGAGATAAAAAGAATAACCTTTCTTAAAATTGCTCATGGCATCTTGCTGCATATTCTTCCTGTAGAATAAATTCTCATTTAAAATATATTGCTAACTGAATAATGGGCCTTGAGCCTATTTTTTCTCCGATAAAATGCTATGGCACATTTGATAGGATTAATAAAAACTACAAGTAGCAATTAAGTAGTAATTCGCAATGTTATGTTGTGCTACGTTGCATTAAAACCATTAAAATTGCTCATGGCATCTTGCTGCATATTCTTCCTGTAGAATAAATTCTCATTTAAAATATATTGCTAACTGAATAATGGGCCTTGAGCCTATTTTTTCTCCGATAAAATGCTATGGCACATTTGATAGGATTAATAAAAACTACAAGTAGCAATTAAGTAGTAATTCGCAATGTTATGTTGTGCTACGTTGCATTAAAACCATTAAAAAGAGGGATTGTAAAGCTAGTCATATTAGTACAGGACCTCTGCCATTATACAGAACATCCTTGTGCTAAATTTCTGGTGTAAATTAAATACCCCATCCAAAAGCTCCAAAACTTGTATAAGTATCCAAATTGTACTGGGTACGTATCCAAAATTTTGTCGCTTGTTTCTGCCGTTATGCAGAACTTCGTTGTGTTAAATTTCTCGTGTAAATTAAATACCCCATCCAAAAGTTCCAAAACTTGTGTAAATATCCGAATTGTATTGTGTAAGTATCAAAAAGTTTGTCGCTTGATTCTGCCGTTATGCAGAACATCGTTGTGTTAAATTTCTGGTTTAAATTGAATACCCCATCCAAAAGTTCCAAAACTTGCGTAAGTATCCAAATTGTATTGTGTAAGCATCAAAAATTTTGTCGCTTGTTTCTGCCGTTATACAGAACATCATTGTGCTAAATTTCTGGTGTAAATTAAATACCCCATTCAAAAGTTCCAAAACTTGTGTAAGTATCCGAATTGTATTGTGTAAGTATCAAAAATTTTGTCACTTGTTTCTGTCATTATACAGAACATCCTTGTGTTAAATTTCTCGTGTAAATTAAATACCCCATCCAAAAGTTCCAAGACTTGTATAAGTATCCAAATTGTACTGTGTAAGTATCCAAAATTTTATCGCTTGTTTCTGCCGTTATGCAGAACTTCGTTGTGTTAGATTTCTCGTGTAAATTAAATACCCCATCCAAAAGTTCCAAAACTTGTGTAAATATCCCAATTGTATTGTGTAAGTATCAAAAAGTTTGTCGCTTGATTCTGCCGTTATGCAGAACATCGTTGTGCTAAATTTCACGTATAAATTAAATACCCCATCCAAAAGGTCCAAAACTTGTGTAAGTATCCAAATTGTATTGTGTAAGTATCCAAAAGTTTGTTTCCTGTTTCTGCCGTTATGCAGAACATCGAGTGCGTGTAATATCTCGTGTAAATTAAATACTCCATCTATCCCCGTGAAATTATGTTCTATCGTATTTAACTCATCTCAAATTCTATGTGGTATGGCTTAATTTTTAGACAAAGAAAAGTCTATTAGCAAATTCAGACAAGAAAAATAAAGATAATGACTACATGTATAACAATTTCTTTTCGTGTCTTTATGAGTGGAATTTTGCAATCAAAATTCCATTGACATTTCCGGATATCTAGAGTATTAAATGTCTACTGGAACTCAACAGCTTCTGATGACAAAACATGCTTCAATCCTTTTTCAGACTGCTACAAACAAAATGAACCAATAATTGAAATTTCTTCCTCTTTTCAAGTAGCTTAGTGTGCTCAGATTTCTACTGAAACTCTGTGCCGTGTGTCAATTTTTTTTAATTGTTTCGCAAATGGTAAAATCAAAATTTATAGCCAATCAAGTAATAAAATATAATAAAAATTTTAAAAATTACATTTTGCGAGTAGACTAGAACGGGGAATTCATTTTACTTATTGTCGAATACAATGAAGTTTTATAACTGACAATTGACTTTTATCACCAATAAAAAAAGTCCTCTCCCTTCTATTAAAAGAGATAAGCCCTGCATTTTAGATCTGACAACAATGAAATTATTTCCTCCTTATTGTCAACTTAAACTTGAACACTGTAAAAAAAAATCCGAATCGAATTACGGTAAAAAGTACCGTTACTCAAGGGGCCGGTGCTTTTTACCGTAAAAACCATTTTTACTTGAACATTTAACGGAACAAAAAATCGGATATACCGTAATTTTTTCAGTAATAATTACCGTGAAATTACTGACCCTCTCTAATTAAACAAATATCACTGATAAAATTACAGTATATATAATATTTTACGGTACAAATGAATTTTACTTTAAAATAATGGATTTTATGGATGATGCAGTTAAAGTGCCGTTTCTTACAATGTAGTTTTCAAAATTTTTATTCTTTTTTTTATGTTTACAATGATGAAGAATAAAAATTTACATTTAACGAATTTTATATTCAAACCAAAGCAAAAATTTAACTAAAAGTAGAGGCAAATATAAAATTATTTTTTCCTTTAATCAAATTAAAAATGTATTTTTTAATAATTTTTATAGTGTATGCAGTAATGAAGAGTAAAACTTTAATTTGACAAATTTATATACTAATGCAACCAAAGCCTATATCTAACTAAACATAGCAGATAGATATAAAATTATTTTCTCCTTAAATTTAGTTAAAGCGTGCTATTTAACATTTTTTTTGTGTATGGAACAATGAAGAATAAAAACTTTAATTTAGCAAATTTCATATTGTAATCATGTAACCAATGTAGACATCTAACTAAATATAGCGCGATAGATATAAATAATATCCTCCTTTAATCAGGTTTAAAAAACGTGTTATTCAATTAATACTTTTTTATTATCTACAGAATAATGAAGATTAAAAACTTTAATTTAATGAATATTGTACTCAAATGTAGCATTGGAGAAAGCAGACATCCAAATAAACTGCAGCAAACAGAAAGAAAACTTCATTACTTCAAAAATGTAAAGAAAATTCTCAAATGATAAGTAACGAGTTCCTTACATTTTCACGTAAAGCAAGTAAGTAACTCTTTATTGTAAGTTATATGCAAAGTTAATGCTAATGCCAAATAAACTTTCCAAATATTCCAAAAGTCAAATTATGAATACTGAGTTTTTTTGTCATTTCGTACAAGCACTTAACCCTTTAACATCTGCTTCAGCTCATAAATCAATAATCCAAAAAACAACATGAATAACTCCACTCACCCCATCTTCAAAAGCAGCTAATGAAGAGCTCACCCTTAGGAATATTCGAAACAAACAGAACTCTTCTCAACCCTTATAAATTACTAGCATAATCTACTTTCAGTCCATTTGCCTTGCTCCTTTTAGGTGCAATCAGCTATCATATGCACCCCTTTTATATGCAATCAGCTATCATATGCAAATTTTGAAATATTAACGCCTCAGCCCATGATGGATCATCCCTTCGACACTGATAAACAATGCTTTCATTGGCGATCCATTAAAACTTTCTTCATTAAAATTTGCCAAACAAGCTTCAAATTCACAAAGACGGGGGATTTCTGATATCATTATTATCCATTCAAAGATCTTCCCTGTTTATCGAAGGATAATAGACGTAGAGAAATATTTATAGTCATTTACTTACCATGAGTTAGATGTGACAAATGGGAAAAGGATACTTAGCCATGCAGATAAAGGCTATGGCATACATTTTTAAGATATGGATATTTTTATTTAATTCTGTAATATGCGCAGTAACAACAAATGAAGTTTTTAATTATAAATGAAAAAATATATTTTATAAACACTTTCTCTTTCGTTGATCGCTACCATGTTTGATGATAAGTTTATGAGAAGAGAACAACTGACTAAGCTGACTAAATAGGTTTAAAGTATACTTGATAATTTAAAAAACTTCATTTGCTTCAAAAAACTATATATAGGTGGAAAAAGTCGATAAGTTTGGAGAGCTCAAATATTATTCTAGTTATGTTTCTTCCTCATTATTTAGTTTTCATTTTTTGTTGGCTACTTTACGTTTTTGTTTCACTCTCGGTTATTATAGTTTTTCTAATATTGTTTTCACTTTTACTTATTTTCTATTCCTTGTTGCCAACTTTAAATTTTTCTATTTCATATTCCGTTTTATTTTCGTTTTCGTCATTCCTGTTTGGCGAGTCTTGAGAATGGGTGATTATTTTTGATTTATTGTTATCAAATATATTTTTCCTCTTCAATATATTATTATTTTCATATATAATTAATATATATTTAAATATATATAATATACATTTAAATGTATAATTTATATTTAAATATATATTATTTATATTTAAATGCATTTTCCTCTTCAATATATTTTTATTTTTATCAAATATATTTTTCCTCTTCATTTTCATGAGAAAATTTATTTCAGCTTAAATTACATTTCAAATTCATAAATTATAAAAACGTAAAAAAATTTCAGCAATCCACAAACTTAAGTTCAAAATATTTTTCGGGATTTGAATTTTAAAACATCTTTATTTAAAACATCAATTCACTTGATAGTATTGCTACTACGAGCACATGGATGCATTGCTTGTTTCTACCCTTCAATTTATGAAGGGTTTAAAACAATACAGTGTAAAGTAACATTTCAAAACTATAGCAAAATAAAACAAAACATTACCACTATCTTCATCCAGGCAATAAAATATTACTGTATATTGTGCTAATTAGTTGAAATTCTGGAAAATCCTTCTTAAAAATTACATATAAATTTTGGAACTTTCTTATAAAGTTCCTATCTGAAAACAATATATAGGAACTGAGCTTGATTTAAAAATGACATATTTGTAGAAATGCAACTTATAGATAATTGCTCTAATTCCTTCATTTATGTACACAATTCTCATAAAAATACTGTACAAATTATGAGTTTGATATTAAAACTTCAGTAATGAGAAAAAACAAAAGATTTTTCAAACCCATAATGAGTAAAAGTTAAAATAATTTAAATAATCTGCTACAAAAAAAATAATGAATAAATAAAAAAAAATAACTAAAAATTTTTAAGGAAAAAGTGGAAAACATCGTGATTTTTTTCTCAATTATATATTATTTTGCTGCAAAATGATCAATTTTAAATATTTTAATAAGCAGTTTGTTTGAAAATAAAGCTTAAAAACTTTACCCAGCAGGAGCGAATACATTTTTAATTCCACTAGACAAATCATTTTTTTAACCATTTACTTGACCTTTTCTAAATAAAAAAGAACTGTTCATATTCGGAAAACATTTTAACTTTTTTCACAATTTCGTAATATTTTGCAGTTGCTAAATGTATTTAATTTTTTTTTTTTTTTTTTTTTGCAAAAATTCTGAAACAGCATGCTTATGGAGCTCAATACATATTCTTTTGTACAGTTTCCTGTACAAATTGCCGTATCAAAATTTCCATTGTGCATTTCATTTTTTTGTTAATATATGAAATTACGTTGTCCACTATTGTGTCGCAGTTGCAGTATCATTGCAAATATAATTTAAGTTTAATCACTTGAAAAAAGACGCACATAAAAAAAACACTTCTCCGTAGATTACAAAGCATAAAATAAATCTTTTATCAAGTATAATTTAAATGCATAAATACATTAATATAATCAAATTTTTTTAGATATTAAAGTTAAAATTATATTTAAATTATATTTAAATTGAAACATAAATTAAAATTTTAATTAATTACACTGGGGAACAAATTTCTTGTTGCATTTATACTAATACTTGATCTTGCCTAATTCGAGTGCGGGGGTTTCAAATTTGAAATTAGTTTTGATCCTTAAGCTACAGATTATTTTCAAAATTAAATTTTTTTGTCTATTTTTTGTTGAATTGTACAAGTTTAAAAATGTTATCGACACTAGGGGTCGCAGAAATATTGTGACAATTTTCTAGGGGAATTTAGGCAGATCATCGGGATTAAAACTGCACAGGAATCCATGCCCGGAAATGTCAACGTATGCAGCTAGGTGCGCTTCCTCATTATGCCCTGTTCAGAAGAACATGAAGAAACACTTTATGATATAAAAGCACTCCTATCGGTGTACGGCGTCATTTCCGGGCAGGAGTTTCTATGCAATTTTAAACCCGTTGATATGCCCGAATTCCCCTAGAAATTTATCAGAATATTTCTGTAAAACCCTGTTATGTATTTAACATTTTTAAACTTGAGCATTTTGACAAAAAATAAACTAAAAATTCCATTTAAAGAAAACTGCAGCTTGGAGAGAGAAACCAATTTCGATATTTAAGTATCTAATACGATATAAGTATCTAAAATTTGTTTAAAAATATTTTTCCCAGTGTAACTTAGACTTTGCTTTGAAAAACTATGTTTTAACAACAACAAAAATGCATATTACATGATTAACTTTTCTTGCATGAATAAATTTTAATCTATTTTTAAATATTGTATTTTCAACTATCAACAAAAATATTAAAAACATAACGGAACTTGTTTTAGTCAAATCAGTTTACCGTAAATTCTTTGAGAAGAGTATAATCCCTCTTCAAAAAAACAGTCACTTTAAAATGCATAAAGAAGAGTATTCAGAACTGATAGAGCTCAAAATTATAAATTAAGCTAAAGTTATACTATTAAAGTATATTTCTTATAAAAACTGTACGAAGCTTTCAACCAATAATCATAAAAGCAGAATAAAAATATTTCAATTAATATTATAATTAATATTTAGAAACTGTATCTTTAAACCTCTCGTAACAAAATACATTTAAATACATAATATAAACTTTAATTGCACTATAAATTTTAAAAATGAAATTAGAAGAATAAAAATGCCGTTTTTTCTTCAAGAAAAATATTGCAAAAAAATTCTTTTAAACAAATGGTGTACTCATTAAGATTTTACGAAATGAAAGTTCTTTCATTCGACAAAAGCGAGAGAAAAAAATTATTTCGCTTGGCGTGCAGACATTAAATATTTTTGCTCTGCATTTGCATTTAATATTAGGCTTAGATACTTCATGCTAATGATGAACATTATCGTAAATTGCACTTTGCGCTTGCTTATTAACCCCGAGATGAACTTAGTAAAAGGAAAAAGCTTAATGTACAGCAAGGGTAATAACAAATAAGAAATAAATTGCCACTTTTTCTTGGAAGATATTGCTTTTTGCATAAAAGTTATTTAATATTTCAAATTAGAACTATGCAAAAGGAATTATTAAAATATTTCAGCTTCTAAATTTAAAATACTATTCCGATTTTCGTTAGGTATTGATTGAATAAATAATTTTTCAAAAAATCATGGATTTTTTACTTGTTTATATCTTACTAAATAAAAAATATAAAATTGGCTAAATTTTATTTATGAATTTTTTTCTGAATGCGAGCATACTTTTATATACTAATACATTTTATTTTTAACATAAAATACACTATTTGAAATGTGTAAATAACTAAATAACTTCTGAAAATATCTAAATAACAAATTATTTCATTGTTATTTTACCATATTCAAGCAAAACAGTCAAATAACAGTAAATAAGTTGGTATTCTAACTGTTAATTGTGAGAAAAACCGTTTATTAACTGCTTTCGCTTAATACGGTTAAATACTCAGAATTTTATCGCACTAGCTTGACCCACCTAATGAAGACACTTAATTCCTTGCGACTATATATAGTCGATATAATATAATATATAGTATATAGTATAATATATAGTATATAGTATAATATATAGTATATAATATAATATATAGGTACAATATAGTCGAAGGGATTATTAATCTGTCAATTTAATGACCAACTCGACGGTGATTCGAGTCCCAGCTCTGACAACACTCTAATTCACTCATAGATGACAACTCCATAAAACTGTTTTACATAAAAAATAGTTTAGTGTTTTCCATCGCTTACGATAGGTGAAACAACCAGACAAACTAATTAAACCACATTCCACGGTTCATTTGATAAAAAAAAACTCAACTGCAACCTAACTCCAATATCCATTACCTCATGAAAATCTTAGTACGTTTTGAAACCATGCTAGTTGTAAATGGTTTAAAAAAACGTATAATATTGTTTTCATGGTTTTTTAACCATACTATTTGTAAACTGTTTCAATACTGTAAAGGTAAAAAAATTTCTTTAACTCAAACTTTGCAGCTAATTGGATGGACAGACTGCTGCCGGATATTTTACCATAATTTTAAAATTTTAGAAAATTCTAACAGTGTAGCTATTGTTGTTTAGAAAGGTCCACGATCTTTCCAAAAGCATTTTCTGCAAAGGTGTTCAAGCGAAAAAAACGAGTCAAAGGCGTTCGGGAAGATAAAATATCGAATTTTTCAAAGACGATAAGACTTCCCTAATTCCTCTTTCTGAAATTTACGAAACTTAAAAAACAGTGGTGTTTTAAATTAGATTTCCGTAAAAAAATTATTTCAATAAACATTTTATGTAATGGTTCTAAATTTAAAATACCATGCAAAAATTTTTGACGCAATGACTGACTAAATTAATCCTAAAAGTATTTCTTTATTTTTTTCCACTTTAAATTTTAGGGTTATTATTTCAAATTATAAAAAATGAATAAATAAGTTTGAAAATTTTGATTGGTGATCTTGCTTTTATCTACCCTAATATTGTAAACATTATTTATATGCAAGGTGACCAGATATTTAAACCATGTTTTGAAAATAAATCAGCGGTACGTGATCAAAAAATTTTGTGATTTGACTGCTCTCATATATTTATATAATATATATGTGCAACAATTTTTTTTTAAATTGATAGCTAATGTTAGGTACAGAACCATCCTCATTAAACTTGATTTGACATATTATATGTTATTCCGTGGTTGTTTAACGCATGTAAAATATATGTGCACATGATTATTGAAACTTGTTTTTTTCTGAAATTATTTTCAGTAGCAGATTGTTAATATGGAGCTTTTCTTGTTGCTTTTTTGTATTATCTGTAAAATAAAATCAGTTTGATTAAAAAAAATCCTTCGCATTTCGGATTTTTTGATATTTTACTGCCCAAAAAAAATCAGATGTTTACAGTTGAATTCAAGTTATTTGAGGACATGTTACGATTTGAGAACATTTTCTGTCGTCAAAAATACTTAAAGTTTTTGAGGACAATTGTTGAAATCCGATGACTGTCTTCAAGAATTTAGGGTGTCTATTCGCCTTATTTATATATAAAATTAATTTCAAAAAAATTTCCTTTAAACTGTTCATAACTTAAGCAATTAAAGAACGTTATGAAAGTTTCGGACTAAATAAATAAATTCCTTTAGCTGCCAAATGCCACTTCTTTCTTATTTTACACTAAATGAATTCTAAATAAAACATCATTAAATTTAGATATTAATGGAGACTACTGACATGACACGAATTCCGTTTCCACTAACAGCTCGTCTCCTGACTTTCAAGCAGTATTTTTATATTGCTTTGTAAAAAATTTAAAGAAAATTTACTCGTGAAAAAAATAATCTGGAGAAAAATTTAATCGGTGAGTCTTAATTAAAAATACTGGCCTAAAACATAAATCAGTGTTTAGAATAAGTTTATCAGTACTTAAATTTTTCTTTATTATTTTAATCTGATCAAAAATTTAATATACAATAATCATCGAGGTAAAGTTAAAAAAAATAACCATTTTTTACAAACACAATATTTTTTCACAAAACTTTGAAGTGTGTTTTCTTGTCAAATTAAAACAACAATTTTTAATTTTAGCAACTTTCAAATCTAACAGTTTTTTTATTTATTTGAATTGACGCACAGAGGTACTTTTAATTTTCCAATAATCTTATTATTATTATTACTTGAAACTTAAAAGATTATTAATATAAAACAAAAATAAAGTCAAATACGTAATAGATTATCTTTTTTTTACCAAAGATGATACCGTTTGAATAAAAAGCTTAAATTCCTTTATTCTTTAAGTGTTTTAGAGTTTTTGATTTAATTTTCTTGAAAAGGATTCATCTTAAAGTTAAATTACAAAGTGAAACCCATGATATGTTGATCAAATTAATTAGTTTAAAAAACTCTTTTGAATACTGGATTTTAATTCTGTATCTTTGAAGTAGATAACAATCGAAATAATTAAAACATTCCTTAATCTATTATCGCCGTAACACCTTTTGTTCGTGGAAACCCAACTTTAAAATAAAAGCTTTAGAGCATTGAAAGTTAATTAAAATGATCTTTTATCTTGAAAATCATAATTAAATAATTGGAATTCTTAATTACTTTCTACCAAGCATTAAGAAGAAACAATAGCCTTAATATCTTGCTGTAAGCATACTTAAAAAAAAGTTTTTTAAAGCTCATTCTTTCGGCTATATCGAAATCGCTAAATTATTTTAAGTATTTGCATATATGTATCTTGCTATATCGCGTTTTTATTCCAAATTATGTATTTAATACTACTTAGTGTTTAATTTCATCAAATTTGTTAAATAATACAAAATAAATGCATTTAAAATTATATGCACATAAATTGTAAATCACCTCACATTAAAATTGAACTTATATGGGGAAAAGAAAGAGTAATATTAGTAGTAATGCAGATTTGGAGTATTAATTTATTTAGAAAAATGCTCGTTAAAATTCTTAAAATTAGAAAATCATTACTTTTCCATCCTCACTCTATATTTACGACATATTATATTTTAACTACCAAAGTTACCAAATTTTATCACTTCATAAAAACTATCTTCATTACATAATTATACAAGGGAAAATTAAGGTACGCGAAAAAAAGACATCAACCTGATAAACTTTCATTCTAAAAATCGGATTTTAGCAGGAATTAAATGTCAATCTTAAAGGTCCCAGTGGGTGACCACAAATATGCTAATTAGTCCGAATAATTTATTAAGTTACGAACTATGACACAAAATCGTATCTTCTCTGAATAAACATATAAATTTTTGCATATTTGAATTTTCAACCCTTAAAATATGGGACCGCAATCTGGAAATTGTAGCCCTAATAGTTTATTTTAAGAGATGGAATGAAAGTTTGGTTTCCTTAATGTTAATTTCACTTTTTGCTTTTTTGGATAATATATTTAAAAACCAATTCAGCAATTTCAAAACAATGTAATCTGGAATACAATATCACCTTATTTGCAATCTGGAATATTCTTCGTTATGCTTCATTTTATAAAACAGCAAATACTAAAAATTAAAATAGTGAAAAATTTCGAAGTTGTGATAAATTTGGAATCGTCTTCTCAAAATCTTACTCTTTTTCTGCAATTTTTTTTTCTATTAAAATAAGATAGATTAAAAAATAGTTGGATTACAAATTATTTTATAACTGTAAAAGATATATGTTCAGCTAACTGCTTTGCTATGTAATATTGTAATTTCCATGGGCAATGTAGAAGTAGCAAAAGTTACACAATTCGCTAATCCGGAGGGGATGCATTTTCTTATTTATTTTAATTATTAAATTTATTAGAAATGAATCATTAGCATGTTTGAAGGCACCCACTGGAACTATTAAGATTGAAAATTAACTCGTGAAAATTTGATCATTATAACGAAAAATATTCTGGGTAATATCTTTTTTTTTTCATTTATTTTTTTCCTCACTGTACACAAATATTTAAAGTTTCATAATTTGCAACATTTTAGTGATCTTCTGTCTTATCTGGAACAAAAGATTTAATCTAAAATGAGTTTTTTATATACGTTATAACAAGGACAACTTAAATGTTAGATGATATTTTTAATATCATTTAGATAATTTAAACTAATTTTTACACTTTTTTTAGAGAAATATTCTAATCGCTTTTTTAAATTTCATTTTTAAATTTTGCTCAACATCGCAAACAATAACGTAATGTTTTTATCAAAAGAGCTAAAAGCTGTTGCTAAAAGAAAACAAAATTGAAAAATTTTCTTCAACTTTTATTAAACGAGAAAATATTTAAAATATTTCATACATTTTTACTTTTCGGTGATAAGGGAAGATTACAACTTTTCATACAAAATTTGTTTTAAACATACGAACATAATAAATTAAAAACTGTTCCCGCCCTTGATATCGTTTTGAATAAAACGTTCTTTTTTATATTTTCCTTATAGGTAATTTTCCGTTTATTTATGTTTTCAAAGTTTGGCTGAACATTAAGGGGGGGGGGGGATTTCCCCCGAACCACAGATAAAGTAATTGAATCTTCTAAACAAACTCAATTTCCAAACAATCCACAAACGTGCAATATATAAAAGTAGTTAAACGACCCTCAACCTCCATGAGATAAAATGATTATTTACACGTGACCTTTTTTATTTTATCCCATCCCAAAAACAAAACAAAAAAAAACATTTTTCCAAATAAATTCGAATTGAAAAAGCGTTCAAAGGCACTTCCGGGACCTCGCGTTCTCCCATTTCGCCACTTTTCCTAAAGTTCCACTGAATGGGGTAAAAAAACGTAATGGCGTCGGGGGAAAAACGGGAAAAGTAAAAGAATGGGAGTCAGGAGAAAACCCAAAAATGAAATTTTCGTTCAACTGCTTCATCGGTTTTTCCATTTCCCGTCTCGTCGAACACATCCTCGTCACACCGGGATTTTATTTTTATTTGGCACTATTTTCCTTTATTTTCATTCGGGAAATTTCCCAAGACCTATCGTCAGGCACTGTCACAACCTATGATGTCCTTTTTAGGCTGTTAAGAAACCCGATCACGTTTTTGACATAAAATGGAAACCTATTTATAAATTAAAAGCCAAATATTCCCTACGGTCTATTTCAATCGTAAGCATAGTGTTTAAGTATAAGTTTCGCGACTGTAAAAAATAACTGTAAATTCTACAGAAAAGAAATTTTTTACGGGGAAAAAACTATTTAACGATAAAAACAGATTTTTTTTGTTTCTAATCATTACTCGCACACTCTGCAAAAAATTCCAGCCTTTTTCAAAGAATTTTTCCGTATATTTGACTGTTTAAATAGTTCATCAAACAGTTTTTATCCGTTTTTCACCCTTATCATAAAAGCGTCAAGATTAAAACAGTCAATTTAAATTCTAGTTTTTGCCATGCAGTTTTGCTTACCGGCCGATAGCTTTTTTTTTCAAGTTATTTTACGATTATTTTCTACACTTGTTCTTATTTTTCAGAAATTATTTTATGGCTTTAAACTTCTCATAAATAAAATTACTACTGTAAGCTGAATACGGGTTCGAGCATCAGCGTTGACTAGTCATGCAAATTCAGCCCTCGACTAGAACTGACCACAATGTTATTTATTATAGTTATTTTATATCGTTTCTTTTCCTTCTTAAAATAGCAAATTTGTTTGTAAAAAAAACATTAAATCTAGATCTGCTCAAAACGGGCGTTGGATTATAAATAAAAGTATTTTTCTGGGAAATAAATAGCTTTGTACCGCTATACAGCCACATCAGCAGACAGTTTTTTTCAGTAAATGTAATATATTTTTTTCAGTGTTGCACAATAAGTAAATATCGAGAACGTTATTTTGAAATAATGTCATTTATGTGAACTAGAAAAATCCCTTTTCAAATTTAAAGCTTTACTTAAAAATGAACAGGATTATTACATTTTAACTAATTTAGTTTAATACTCTTAAGTAATGTGAAAAATCTATAGTCTTAGTCTTAAGTCTAAGTCAATACTACAACTTGATTAATATGTCAAGTTACTTGTATAAGTTAAGTTGAAGGGTTACTTTAGAAATATTTTTCTGCATAAATTGTAATAGTTACAGTGCCAGCAAAAATTTTATTTGCGCTAAAAGAGTAACATTTTACTCTAAAAGAGTCATATCTTTACTCTCAAAGAGCTGTATTATTTTGAAAGCTCTGTTTATTTTAATAATAATAATAATAACTTCATGTAACATTTATTCTACAACTATTTATTAACATATTTAAAAAAAACTTTTTTAAAGACTATCTAACTTTAACGCTTTAATTATAGATTATTGAGAAAATACTTTAAGCAATGCTCAATTTGTTCAATATTTTTACTGAAATCTGACCCATAGAGATCTTCCAAAGAAAAAAAGGATAATGAGGACAATTCTTTTTTTTAAAATTTGCTGAAAAAGCTAACTTATTTAGTAGATTTCAAATAGATTTTAAGAATATCTACTTTTTAAAAAAAATTGCACTTTAATCTTTATTTTGAAATTCATATGAGTTCGATGTACTCTTTTTGTAATAAATGTTTTAACCTTTTCAAAGTCTGCATAATAACAACGATATAGGTTGTTGTGAACAAGTTCTAAGACTGAAAATATAATCTGCTGTTATTTATATAAAAAAAATGAAAGTAGTTCCAATAGTTTTGAAGTAGATATTTATAAAATTTATACTTAAATATCATGTTGCTTACATGGAAATCGGTATTATTCCCCAAAACCGCTGTTCTCAACAAGTTAGAAAAGTGACTTTATGTTACCTCTAATTTCACCTCTAATTTTCAATTAATGTATGAAAATATGCTAAGGAACATTTCGAAACACTCATATGGGAATAATTATTCCTGGTAATTTAAAATATAATTATTTAAAATAAAGCTGTTTTCTATAGAAGGGAGTAGCTGTTTTGTAAATGGTTATTAAATATTCCTATAATTATAAAACTCGTAATTTCAAAAATTTCATTAATATATTCCACTGCAAGGTTCCTAATATAGTATTAGAAATTTCTCGGAAAAAAATAATAAATAGCGAACTATTCAATTGTTGTTTAACCATATTCAAACAAAACAGTCAAATAACCGTTAAGAAAATGGTATCGAAAAACTCTTAACTATGAGAAAAACCGTTTATTAACTCCTTTCATCTGATACGGTTAAGCAACCAGAATTTTATCGCACCAATTAGGACCACCTAATGAAACCAATTAGTTCCTTGCAGCTGGGTACATATAATAGTCGAGAGATCTAATCTGTCAAAATCATGACCGACAGAACTGTAGTTCAAGCCCCGGTATTAACACTACAATGTTTCTTCCATTCCTTTGAACTCGTGAAATGTTTCCAGTATCCTGGTCTTCTCAATTTTTGAGCCTGGACTATTATACTACGATATACGCGTACTATTTACGCGTAGATGCTCTCATAAAGCTACTTAACACAAAAAAGTCTAGTATATCCCTTCTCTTACGATGCGTGAAACCACAATTCACGACTCATTAAAAAAAAAACTCCAATGCTCATAACCTAACAAAAAGCCTAACTCCAATGTCCAGTTAAATTTCTTTTTAACGGTTTTGAAACTGTGCTGATTGTGAATGGTTAAAAAGAACCGTACAGTTTTGTGTTCTTGGCTTTTTTTACGATACTAATTGTAAACGGTTTTAAAACCGTAAAGGCAAAAAGTGTTCCTTATCGTGAACTTTACAGTAAATTGAATGGACAGACTGCTGCCGGTTACTTTATCGTAATTTTAGAGTGAAAATTCCAACATTGTTAATTTTCTACTAGTTCGGCACATAATATAACATGATTATAATATATTCTTAACAAATTCTGAAAGATTAGCCTACTGTAATAGAGTTAAATGAAAATAACGTTCGATTGTCTTCAGAATTATAAAATTGAGTTATCGAATTTTCCACATCATCTGCAGCAACGACATTTTTGACAGTTACACTGAAATTCTATCGTAAAGCTTCCGTTTCATATAAAGCTTTAAAAGGAAACTAGTGTAGGACGATGAAGGTTTGGTAAAGATTTGAAGCTTTCTCGATATCAGCTTTGGATTTCCTTAAAAGTTTTAAGCTTGAACATTTAATAAATGTCAATTGAATTCTGAATTGTGTAAGTTGATGCTATATTTTAACTTTAAAATTGTGATTGGTTTTTAATTGTGACTTTAATAAATGCATTTTATACCAGATCAAAATTGTTAGTCATAATATTTACCATTCATTTAGCAACGCTTTCGTTTTTAAATATCAAATCTTTATCTCATTTATATTTTTTTAATTTCTAGTTCCCCATTGAATTTAAACTCAAACTAGATGTTCCGTAATCACCACCCTTATTGCATATTTTTGAAATCATTACAAAAAATACATTCCAAGTAATTATTTAAGAAAAGAAAAAACAAAAATGCAATCACATTTAGACGAATCGCTAGTAAAAAAAGCATAAGGGAAAACTATAAAACCTGAATGGTTCCTTGATGGATTTTGGAGTTGTTTTTAATCGTTGTCTTTCGGCTCTTATCTGGTTTTTTCCCGGCATGCAAACTGGTTTTGATGCTTTTTGTAACGTCTTCCTTGATTGCGATATGTTATATTTTTTATAGCTTTTCTGTTTTTTCCATGCTGTAGTACTGATTTGCAACTCTCAATATGTATGTTTTTTTTTTACTTTGACTTTAACTAGGATTCATAATACATTAGAAAATTATACCCGTTATGAACGGGTATTTGGAACACCCTGTAAAAAAATATTGCATATAAACGTAATGTAAATAAAATAGTAATAAAATAATAAAAATAATAAAATAATAAAAATAATAAAATAATAAAAATAATAAAATAATAAAAATAATAAAATAATAAAAATAATAAAACGCGTTTTTAAATAAACTATTTTATTGTAAGTGTTATGAAAAATAATTCTTTTATCATAGTTCAAGTGATGTAAACAGACATCTTAAAAAATGGCACAATAAAAACAGTATAACAAAGCATTTTTAATTTTCAATAAACAAGGAATGAATTTTTACTTCCTAAAACTTGAAGGATTACTCACGCCTTTGCACTCTTGCGATAAAATAAAAAAATCGCTTGAAAAGGGTTATTGCTTTATTTTTGCTCTCGATTACGCAATTAGATATTCGTTGTGAGTCAGGCTCTGTAGGTAGTCATTATTTAATTTTCTACAACAAGCGTAATTTTGGAAAGGATGCCGCAGCTTGAATATTTGTTAAATGGCAGTTAGAAAACTATGGCAAAAACTAAATAAAGTATAATGCTTTAAACTCAAACGTTTTCTCTTTTTGAGCTAACCTTTTATGTGGCGCAAAATTAAAGCGTAATAAGAAGATTTACTTTAACGTTACTTTTCGTCTATTTTCAATAACTCGTCATGGAATTAATTATTATTTCATATGAACTATAAAACATTTCTAATGAGGATATTTTAGTCGTTAGAGTTAAATACTAAGTTCATGTGTTGCTATATTTGTCTGTTTGAATTCCCCTTCTCAAAAATTTCCTTTTTTTTCATTCTAAAGGGTCAACTTAGTAAATAAACTGACACTTATTAACAATTTAAAAAGAAATATTTTGCATTCTTTTCTCCCCTAAAATCCTCTGGTATAGAACAAAAAGAGAAATAAATAGAGAGTTTTCAGTATCTTTCATTCGTTTCGTGATAAATTCTAACTGAATTGAAAAGATTAATTCTTTTTTATACTTAATTTGAAGAAAAAGGCTAATTTGTTAAAAAAAAAATTATTATGTTTTTGATCTAAAATATGTAAAATATAAGTTAACTACATAATTTCTACATTCCTGAAACGACTTATTTTCCAAAATCAATCTGAAAATTTCAAAAATAAGCTCGCTATGTTCTGTTTAAAAACTTTTTATTTGATTCAGACTATATTTTTAAAAAATATATATAGCCAGAGGACGCTGCAAATTGGAAAATTGCAATAAGACAATGTTTTCTGTTGTATGTCAGATCCTTCAGTCTAAGATAATTGCTCTGGCAGCTTTCAATATTCTCCTCAGACTGCCCTACATTTGCCATTTTCAAAACATTGTTTAGTACTTTTTCTCAATGAGCAATGCCATCAGTTGATGAACTTAGTAACTAATTTTAAAAACCTATTTCTTTTTTTAAAAATCGTCAATTATTTTTGAAACACCAATTACATGAAAACATTTAATGATGAGTGATAAAAATGCACAATTTTGGAATTTATATGGTTATAAAACTAACTACATTTTTACTTATTAAAGGAACTATAAAGATCAATAAATATATTTTTGTAAAAAAAAAGGTGCAGCATCATTCTCTGAGTTATACAGTACAGAAGTACCAATTGTCGTATATAGTAGTACCTCTCAATACGAGATACAACCGGGACCACAAAATGGGTTCCTTAAATTTAAAATGAGCAGTTTAAAATTTTTTTGTATAACTCTTTGTCTACATTTCTACTAATTTTTCTTTACCATATAAATAAGTCTTGAAAGTAATGTTATATGCCATACCTTACATTTGTTTAACCTACCATATAATGCTTTGAAGTCTTGTAGGCCCAGACTTTCTGAAACTTCCTTTGCCTTTTCTAGTAATATAATCTGTATTTATAAGAATATGTTTGCGCTTACAGAACAAAATTAATTGAACCCTGTGAAATCAACTACACATGCTTCAGTTATTCGAAATTTAAGTGTTGTGACATTTATTTGTCTTTAATTTTTCCCTATCTAATATTTTGCCTATTTTTAAAATCTAAGCACATTAGATTCCTATTCAAAGTAACCGAAACCAACAATATTATTTCTTAAATGGAAAGTGCCCTTTGTTTGAAGTTCTTTTTTTTTGACAGGTAGTACCATTCAATTACCATTTAAACATATTACTATACAAATTAACTCTTATTATCCGGATTACAAGATTTCTGTGGTTACCGAAATATTTTTTTACATTTCAATGCAGATTAAGATAATATGTCTACCCAGTTTTTTTAAAACTTTCGATTCTTAAATGATAATAATAACCTACTTTTTTCGGCGGAGATAATTAGACTAATTATTCAACTACAAAACATTTTGTTAAAAAAAAATTTTTTATTTTTACTTTATAAAAATTTTCATTTTGATACTTTTTTGAAGATTTTATAAAGTACACCCTATGAATCTTTATATCAAAACTTTTATTTTGACAAAATATGCAATAATATCATGGTTTTGTTTTCCTGTGAAATTACACCGATTATTGTGGAGATATTTGAACAGTTTAAATATCATGTAGCAATCGATAGCTATGGGTCGTTACAGCAGTCTTTCACTAGCTGAACAGGGAAAAATAGATGCATTTGAAGGAGTGAGAAGAATCAAATAAAGCAATCGTTAAGCTTTTAAACGAATCAAACAATGTTGTCGGCGTGTGTGTTTCATACTTGGAAAATTCTTATTCCAATAAAAGCACTAATTTTCAGTCAGAAGTAAAAGTATCACCGACCAAGAATAAATATAATAAATGAGTTAAAATTTAAAAATACGAAATTATCCACTTTGGCCGTACGAAAAAAGAATTGCAAATTTTATTTAGTGTGGTAGAACAGTGGTTTTTGATTTTACTTACAAACACAAAAAAAACCCGATTTAAATGCTAGTAGCTAGTGATGTCCTGAACAGACGACTGACATTATGTAATATTCAGTGACAAAAAGTTCAATCTGAATAATCCAATTGTCTGGCAATAATATTGGTATATTTGCTTGAATGATGCAGATTATCTTGGTGCATCTCTCTAGGTATTTTGAAAAACTGACATAGATTTGAAATATTTCTCCCATATTTTGAAGTTCGAAAATCCTGATCAGTTAAAAGAGGCATGTTTATTCAGAAAAAAATTGATTTTTGTGTCTGATTTGATAACTTAAAATTAAATGCACAAATTAATTATCATGTTTAAAGTTAGACCATCGAACCATTAAGATTGCATCTTATTAAAAGAAGGTTTCGTTTACCAGATAAAAAGTTACAAAGTATACAATAATTGCTTTAATTTTTCACTGTGTACAATAAAATTTCAAACAAATTATCATCGTATTAATTGCTTTCAAAAAGATATAATACTAAGTATCTACGTTAATATATTTGAAGTTAGATTTAATGTATAACAACAAAAATATACAAGAAAAAACTAAACCCACAAAAGTTTTTTAGCGTTTAAAAAGTATCTATTTCTTCTGAAAATTGTAAGAAATTTTTTTAAAATTAAATAATAATTAAAAAAGAACGAAGCATGTCTTTCGAACAAAAAAATGAGGTCTAAAAGAAGGAATTCTAGAGAACATGTTTATGTTGTTCGCTGTTCGAAAACAGTTTCGCTGTTGTTGAAAACATTCTTTTAAGTTTAATAAAGTTGAATAGAGATGAAGCATCCGCCATTCCTTTCAAAGATAACACAGAAAAAAATTCTTAACTTTCATCATTAATATTTAAATAATCCTTTTTTTTAAATATTAGCGTTTAGGAAAACTCATTTTTATTTCATTTATGTTTATTTATTTAGATTTTAACAAATAATTTAGATTAAATGTGATAAAAATTACTTTTTAATCATGGAATTCAATTTTTGTATTACCTTTAAAATATAATCAGTACGTAGGAAATATATAAAGAATTATAAAATGTTTCATAGCTTGAGTAGATGGATAAGTATTCAAAATTAATTTTGTGCTACTAGATAGAGTTCAGCCAAAAATTATACATTTTCTGTCATTTTTTCTTTCGTAAATTAAACGAAATTTTATTGGAACCCTCAGGGCAATAGAAAAAGAGGAAGACCAAAAAATGCTTGGCACATGAAGATTGTAAACGGATTGAAAACAATAGGGAAAACATGGAGGGAGGCAAAATATCTGGTCACAAATAGAGTGAGATGGAAAGCTATGATAGAAGCCCTATACTCCAATTCGGAGTGAAGAGGAATATGCATGTATGCAAATTGGACAAACATAAACAAATCGCTTTAACATTTTGATACCCTTTGCCTAATAAATGGAACAAGATTTTATATAGTTTTATTACTTAAAAGATTATATTTTATGACCTTTACTTCGTGTTTGTGTGCCTTTACAAAACGATTATCTGTGTAAAAATACAGTTAGCTTTACCATTGTTGGTTTTGTTTTAGGACAGAAATGTAAAGAAATACTTTATAAAACAATCTAGCAATATGAAAGAGATTCTTAAAATTACAATTTATCATTTTATTGTTATGATTAATTGTAATTTAAAAAGTTAAATTATTTTAAATTAACCTAGTTCCTTAGAAAAGTTATCGCAATTATGAATTAACTTTTTTCTAAGCTACATAATAATATAAAGGGCAAAGTTTATGTACAACCCAGAGCCAACTGGTGAAGTGTGAAAAAAATTATGTACCCTTAATGTCAAAAATACTGTAGATGCGCATCACTGTAGCCGTGAGTTACACTGATAGAAATATGCAACTGGACATGTGGAAGGAACTGGTTTACAATTGTGACTGATATCAGGTGACCAAGGTTACACATATTGAACATTCGCTGTATGTGCCAGGAACTTGGCATGCGTTTGTACTTTTCATTGCATCACATGTCTTTGTAAAAAAACGTATACAGTTTATTGAAACTTCTCATTCAGGCTAATTTTTGTAGGGTAGTTTTTAAAATGAAAGAACAAGCTTAAATGCTTTCTAGTTCATTAATTGTAATATGGTTGACTAGAGTCATAAGTAAATGCATAAGTAAAGCATAAGTAAAGAAACTTAAATGTTTTAACGATATGTATGGACATTGAACAAACCTCAAAATGGCAACCAGTTAATTACTAAATTTTACATAATTCGTAACAAATAAACACTGGTTTGACTTGATAATTTTTCACGTGCTGAACTTTAATTTTCATTATAAATCCTCCATTTCTCAACTTTTAATCGTCTATTTAATAGATATCATTAAAAAAAAATTTAAAAATAATCGGAAAGTATTCTTGAGAAAGTTCATAAGCATTCATTTACAAAACCATCATTTTTAGCTTTAATTTTATAAAGAGCCTTAGTTAACAAGCCCTATTTTATGAAACATTTTAGCACATTTAATGTGCTACGCTACGTTGAGACATGTAATCAAATCGAAACGCCATTGAACACTCTCTACGAGCAATTTCCATCCTCATCCAATGACCACAATCTGAAACCAAACATCTTTGTTAGAAAGCCAAGTGGTCTTTAATCGCCCACCTTACAACATTAATATTTTGTTGCATGACTTTCCAGAATTTGATGAACTATAAAAGATTTAAGTTGATATTATCTCCATTCAGAAGTTTTGGAAATGTTTCTCAAAAACAACATAAACGTTTTTACTACAAAGCGACTGTTGTGCCACTGAGATAAGTTTTTCAACAATGGCGGAAAGGTTTTGAACGTAAAGGAATCTTTAACATATGGGGTCATGGGGTTTTGTTGCAGCTCGTTATTTATTAAACGCTCCCTTATAGTAGTGTCTTTAAACCATTACAAATCAAGCTAAAAACAAACTGTTGTGCTGAGTTTAAATTTATATCAGGATACCTTTCCTGAAAACGTGAACATTGTCGAAATGTAAGCCATCCCACTCTAATGTCTCAAACTATGTTCTACATTTCAATTGTTCTTCACCCGCTTTTTTCTCTCTCGTTGAAATGGACAAGAAACCTTCCCATCTTCTGAAATTGGCGAAGTTCGGCCTTTATTGAAGCGTTATCTCTACCGTCCATCGCACCATTGTTGGAAAGGTTCGCTGGACAACAAAGAGATCTTCCAGTCGAAAGAGCATGAGTCCCATCGATTGATTCGTTCTCGTTTTCTATCTCGAAAAATTTCGTCGACCCACCCAGTATTGGGCAACAAAAAAAAAGAAAAAGAGAGATCAATTTTTCCCTCGAATTATCGTGAAAAGGGAAAGAGTCACGTTTTTATTGGAAGACATCCGCGCGTGTAGGCTCAATAATTCGATACCTCATTAACTCAGAATACTCTGGTCCCCAGACACCGCCGATGAGTTCTTTTTATGAATCGTCCTCAAAGAGATATGTTTAAATAAATCGTCTGCTTCATACGCTTGACGTTTGTGGTTTAATTCCATTTAAAAATTCGATAAACAGGGAACATTTGTTTTCATTTTGAATTAATGGAGGATCACCACTCGATTTTGTAAAAAAAAAAAATTAGAATCGCTTAGGTTAAAAGAATGAATGACTAGGAACGGTTTTTCTTAATTTGTCTGCTGGAAATCGAATGCTAAAACTAAATTGAATTTCGAAACCTTTATATTATTTCAAAAACTCCGATAAAAATTTGAGTAATGATTTCCATGATTAACAGCCAAACTCTTAATTAAGGATTGGAGCAGTTAATCAAAGCACAATAATTAACTTTTTTTTTATCTGCAACAGCATTTGTAAATTTAGATTTTTTAAAAAATAAAGTTAAGCGAGTTAGTTGACAGTTGTCACAAATTGTATTTGTTTACTTTTGCGATGAACTTTGTAGCCATTTTTAGTATTGTTGCCATTTTTTGCACATTAAATTTCCTTCCAAAAGTTATGCAATCATTCTTTAAATTTGATTCATTTCTACTTGTTTTTCGATTTGTTTGGCTTGGTAAACCTTTACCACGTGTGCAATAATATTTATAAAAAGCATTCTGGTAACAACTCTTTGTAAGCTAAGCTTAAAACAAAATCGTGACGAAGAGCATGATGGTGACAATATTGTCGGAACTGATTACTGATTGCCTTTAGTTCCCATCCCAAGCAAGCTAGAGGCATCAATTTGTAGTTGGCTTGCAACCAGTATTGAGATAAAATCCCGAGGCTTCATAATGACAGATGAGTACCTAAGCCACTGCGCTATCGGGGCCCGATAGCACTAGTGTGCTTGTTTAGTTTGTTTTATATAAATTATTATATAGCTCATTTATATAAAACAGTGGTTTTCGAATTACAATAAGTAAGTTACTTTAAGCGTTTCGAATTAATTTAAGTAAACTAAATAAATAAATTAAAATGTTTATTTTATTTGATATAAATTTTTATATACCACATTTATATTAAACGATCCCAGAAAGCATGTATCCTTACGGCAACCTTATATCGGAATTTTCCTTTTATTGTCACAGAAATGTTTGCATTAAAAATCATTTTTCAATAAAGCAAAAATATTGAAGTTTCAAACCTTTCATCCTAAACGGATCAAAAATTATTTTTTTGAAGTATTGTCACCTATTTAAAATGGTGACTTAGGTCCATAATGACGTCACACTAGCGGTAGGATCAAATTGCATAGTTCATTAAAATTTCATGACAAGGTGGATGTTAGCTGAGCATACAAGACTTAGCAAAAAGAAGCCTTATAATTACCTAGATTTAAGATGTATGCAAACACATTTCACTTTACAGGTTATCCTAGTTGAGGTCATCGTCGTTTGAAGCGATAAGCTGCTAAATACTGTAGCTCTTCTGCATTAGAGAAAGTTTTTGCTCCGAAATGGCGGGCGAGCCGGCCTCTCTAATTCAGAGGCTCTATATCAACTTGATTTTTATAAGTTACACGCAACATTTCATTTCTTAATTTTTCAAGCAGACCCATAGAAAAGTTGCTTTTTTTTTTTACTAATTATTATAATTTACTTAAACATTTGTAAGGACGCTGTTTCCATGACAACGCAAAGTCGACACAATGAAAAAATGCGCTTTTCAATGTTTCCTGCAAACAACTAACCATAGCGGTGCAGAAAATATTACAAAATGATTCAAAATACATTGGCAATCTATGACAAAGCATGTCATGCCGATTGAAGAAGCCATTCAAAAGATATTAAAGAATGCTTACGCTGCAACAGTAGTTTTTAACAATGGAATTTCGAATTTTCGATAATGCTCCCCATCTACATGACACCGAAAAGTGGTGATTGTTTGCAATCCTCATCCAGTTTGCACCAACCACAGTGCTGACATGAAATATCCTCTGTAGTAGACGGATCATGGGTTAGAGTCCCTTTGCCGTCAGGCTAACCATGGGTGGTGCTCGTGGTATTCCTCTCCATATTGCGCAAATGCGGGTTAGTTCCCTCAAAAAGTCCTCCACGATGGCAAATTTCTCCCAATATTTGATCCAGGAGTTCCCTTGTCTTCTGGATTGGGTTCTAACTTACAAAGCTGCGGAGTTGAACATTAGTAGTAGTAAACCCAAAAATTGGGTTGGCTGTTCAACGACGGTTGTAAAATATGGTATAAAACACCCTATAGAAATTTACAACACGATCCAAATCAGTGATCCTGCTCTCGCGAATATGCATACATACAGAATTTCGCTTTTACATTTAGAGAGATGTTGAAATGTAATATTTTTACCATTTAATCTTTATCATTTTAATGCAAAAAAAAATTTTTATCTAGTACTTCACAAATGCTGAAAAAAATACAAATCGAACGAAATAAACAAAAAAAACTTTGAGATGCAAGAAATTATCTGAAAAAGTTAATAAAATTGCCAGGACTTTGAAGAATAAAATTTGGAGTAACTGTCAAAAGCAAAGAAAATAATGTACAAAATCCAATATCAAAAACGTGAAATTAAAAAAAAAAATTACAGAATGAAATTGGTTTTTTGTTTTGAAAGATGAAAATTTGTTTTGCGTGCATTTTAAACGTGGATTAATAGATAAATATACTTTTTCAATTGTCTTCTCTATTTTCCAATTGCACTAAATCACATTTTTAATTAAATCATTGATGACCCTGTTAGTTTACATCCAGTCCATCTAACTGTTCCCTGACAAGTGGGCCTTTTAAAGTGAGATTAAAACCAATACAAGTTTTTTTTTTCAACCAATACAAGTTTTTTTTTTCTTTTAGACAAGAGTAGTGAAAGTATTATGTCATTTTAGCTGAAGGAAAGGAAGTATGATTTAGTGCAATAATAAAATAGAAATGGCAATCAATAAAACATATTCCTTTATGAATCCATTTTAAATATATCCAAAACAAATTTTCTTCTTTCAAAATAAAAAAATCCTGTCCCGTTTTGTTCTAAAATAATTTTTTTAAATTTCAAGTTTTTGATATTGGCGTTGAATGTTTTAATAATATTTCATTATCTTACTTACTTCGGTCAGCCTCTTTAGGTTTTATTCTTAAAAGTCCAGACACAAAAATGCAGTATTTTTGCTTTTCTATTATGAATTCAGTGTTAAAGTTTTTGGGGTTCAAAAAAATACACTTTTTGATATCAAATACAATTTAATTTTCAGCCTCCTATACTAAGAAATAAAAATTTTAAAAAATAAGATTTTTTTTTTAGATTTTAAATTTTGTATTTTTATTCTGACATTTTAAAACTGTTTCTGTTAAATGTTAAACTTTTAAAAAAACACCAAAAATGAAAAAGTAATTTAAAAAAACTTAACTATGCAAATATGGATGACACATAAAAAAATATAATATGAAAATATTTTTAAAAAAAATAAATTCTATATAACTTAAACAAAAACTCAACTTCATAAGTTTCATTAACTTTGAAATTTACTTTTGCTTTTTCATAACTCCCATCCCAAAAAGTTAAAAATAAACCTTATCTGTCGGAATTCAGAATTCTTTCTTTTTCGATCTTTTCAAAAGAACATTAAGAGAGGACATTTTTTACGTTTGCCTTTTTACAATCCGCCAATCAGTGTCAAGCAAACAGAAGTCTTTGATACGTGGTAAGTCAATTTTAAACTTCTGCGATCTTTTTAGATTCGTAATTTTTTTTATAAAGGTTTAACTTTTTTATTGCTAGTTTTTCGTTATTTATTCCGTGACAGACTGTTATGGAGAAAAATTTCAAATGAAAAGTGGTTGCTTAGCAATTTGTTAGGATATCGGGTAAAAACTTATTTTTGCTTTGCTACGCGAAATAGATAGAAGTAATATGTTATTGGATTAGGTCTATCACATTAAATGATACGATATATATAGTTATTGCATTATTGGGTGTCAAGGAAAAGTGTATAAAATATTGCGATAAAATAACATTATCGCGTTGAGGAATTTCGACTATATATTTAGTAAAAGAGAAAAAATATAATTTCAGGAATTTTACGTTTAAAATTATCATGAGCACTTAACGCATTTTAGTTAATGAAAATATTTTTTAACAAACTGTTGCACTGCGAAAAATAATAGCGCAGTTTAGTTAATAAAAATATTTTTTAAAACATAGTTGCACTGCGAAAAAAATAACGCATTTTAGTTAATAAAATGATTTATAAAAATAATTGTTACATTGCAAAAAAAATAACGCATTTTAGTTAATAAAAAGATTTTTTAAAAAATAGTTGCACCTAGAAAAAAAAAGTATGTTCAAAATGACCATCTCTTTCTAAAAAATAGCGAAAGTATGTCTGGGTGTATGTTAGCTATAAACTCGAGAACGGATGCACCGATTTGGATTATGCATTTTTTTCTACTGTTTGTAAATTTTTATGGGGTGATTTGTAAATAATCACCACTTTCTTGAATCATTTAGTTTGGGTGCAATATCAAAAATACGAAATTCCATTGTTTTTCCTGCATCTTTTGAATATCTTCACTGATTGGCATGTTTTTTGTATGAGATTGCTAACATTTTTCGGATTATTTTGCTATATTTTCCATTCCGCTGCGTTGAGTTGTTAGCATGCAATATTTTATTGCAGTGCATTTTTGAGCCGTAGACTTGTATTTTTGAACCCAATCCAGAAGACAAGGGAACACCTGGATCAAGTTCCGGGAGAAATTTGCTTCCATCAAGGACTTTATAATGGAACTAACCCACATTTGCGTTAGATTGAGAGGAAAACCATCCATGGTTAGCCTCACGGCAAGGGAACTCTAACCTAGGATCCGTCTACCGCTGAGGATATTTTACGTCAGCATTGTGGTCGGTGCAAACTGGGTGTGGAAACCGCTTCGACCAGCCATTGCTGGGTTTTGGACCCGGTTCCCCCTCATTGGAAGGTGAACGCTCTATTCCCTGGGCCACCACGACTCTTAACATACAATATTGAAAAATGTTTTTTTTTTTACATTGTTACGATATTGCACTGCCATGGAAACAGCATCGTTACGAAATGTTTAAAAAAAATAATAGGGCGTTGAGTCCCTCCGCGCGGAAGAAGTTAAACTTCGCAACCTGCGACGTTAATTGTAGAAGAATCAGCAGTCGTAGAAGGATCACTAGTTCTATTCAACGACTCTTTTTCCTGCTCCGCTTGCTTCCGTGCTCTGTAATCACGGTAATATTGTGCATTTTTCCCTCGTGGACTTCTTGAACCAGTGGAAGTGCTTGTGGTTGCCTCATCGTCTCGCCCTGGAAAATGTATTTGCATTAATAATGTATGTGAATGCGTCATAATGTAATTTCAGAAGAGAAAACCTAACAATCAATTTATATTCACAAGAGAAGTACCTTGACATAACCTTAAATCCGTCGCATTGTCCATGGGATTGTTTTCACTTTTTTTTACAATTGTTATCCACTAAATTCGAAAATAAAAAGTACTACCCTATTAAAATATATGTGTATCAAAACAAACCAAAAAAATAATTGTAGAAAAACAATACTTTTATTATTTTTATGCTAGTGAGAACCAAAGCAATATGGAAATGAATGAGGGAAAACTGGATCCTACCACGTGATTTCCCGGGCAATAAAAATGCAGCGTTAAACGTATAACGCAACCTTGTTGGAAGTCACATAAGAAGTATAACTTCAAAATACAAGCAGGTCAGTCTTAAGAAAAATAAAATATTTAATGAAAGTTCGCTAAGCCCAGAATTTAAAAGTAAAAACGCGTGTACAAACAGATACTCAAGTTTTCATAAGTTATCAAAAATTTTAAAAAAAGATACTTTATTTAACTGGCACAAGTAATTTTAAACATAAATATGCCTATTCTAATCCGTCCAAACAGCATTTCAATTTTAAGACGTTTAAAATTATTAAACTCGAATAGAGATGCCTAAACCAGAAGCTGAACTATATCACACAGTTCAATAAATCAATTGTCATTTGCAGCATTACTATTGGACGATTCATACTTACATCCCAATGGAAACATATTTCTATTGGTAAAGATCTGTAACTCATTAATCATTTATGAATTGCCAGGGGAACCAGGGAACATATAAGAGAAGTGACTTCAGCTCAGAAATCTCTATAATAAAATTTTTATTAATAATGAATAATTATAATTAATATAAATAAGTATTATTTTTTGACAAATTTTTATTTCTCTAACTTATTACTATCCTTTAAATAAAAATATAAAATTTACAAAAATAATCCAAGTTTTGTCGTCGATTCCAAATGGTCCAATCCAAATTATCTATTATATATATATATATATATATATATATATATATATATATATATATATATATATATATATATATATATATATATATATATATATATATATATATATATATATATATATATATATATATATATATATATATATATATATATATATATATATACTATATATATATATATACTATATATATATATATATACACAAATTAACATGAAAAACATGAATAAAAAAATAAAAAACTAAATGGTAGAGAAACAAGAATGGTAAAGGCAAATAGCCGTTGTCAAGACACATCTAATTGCCATAAATAATGCGATATTTCTGAATAAAGAATAATTATCCTAAGATAAAAATTATTCTTTATATGTGTCGATATCGCAAAAAAAACCTATTGTTGTAAAAAATCATGAAATAAAAGAAAAATGTAAAAGGAAATCAAACTTACCGGCGTGAATTAAAACGCGGTTTAGGTTTAAAAGTACAATAATAAAACAGTTAACAAAAATCGCGAAGATGTAAAATATTGCTTATAGCTTGAATCGAATATAATAAAATTAAAAAAACATTTGATCGAAGAAGAAGAAAAAAATGTTTAGGTAAAATATTAGTGCTGCCATCTATGAGAAACAATTAGTAAAAAGTTAATAAAATTGAAATAATAATAAAAATGTTTAACGGATTGAATAAATTAGCAGTCTTAAAAAAAAAAAAAAAAAAAAAAAAAATCATTAATAGGGAAATTAATTTAAAAGTCAGTCTGTCAGGATAGAAAGCCGTTTATAGACTTATCCTTCATTCATAAAATCTAACATAATTTTACAGAATACACATATCCATCTTTCATAGGGTGACTTATTTAAAAATCAGAGCCTGCATACAGGAATAAAAAACCGTTTATAGGTTTTATTCTTCATTCATACAACCTTACATAATTTTAAAGTATACACGTATCACCTGCATTCATTTGGGGTGGTTCTTTACGAACCAGAGCCCATTCCACTTATACAAAAATAAAAATAATTAAATAAATAAATAAATAAATAAACTGTTTATTATACTGGACAATTAAAATTAAATTAATTTTAAGAGGCTACAAATATTAAAAAGTAACTAAAAAATATTTAACTAATCCAGTATAAAAGGTCAAACATCCAAACTATTCCGTCCAGTGGCTTTAGGAATAGCTTATCATAGTTAGTTCCTACCTTGAAAAAATCAGAGCTTATTCTTAAAACAGAAAAATTAAATAAAAATTAAAAATTAATGTACCAAGTTTTTTAAGATTTTTTTAAAATAGAAATTAAGAAATGAACTAGGAAAATGGCTATTAATTAAATCGTTTTTATATATATCAGTATCTAATAAAAACTCGTTATAGTTAGAATTATTCCTGTAAAATCTATGAATTTGATTGGCAATAATATTAGAAAAAACCTTTTTGGCTAAGTTAGAGTTGAAATCTATGCATTTTTTAACTGGAAATTTAAATTCATTTCTTTTGTCAAAAAGTTTAAATGTAATATTTTTATCTGCATTAATATTAAGAGTCAAATCTAAAAAATTTGCTGAAGAATTACTATTATTTGTTTTATTAAGAATTAATTCATTTGGATAAATATGTTTTGCTAGAATATCGAAATCATTAAAATTAATAACTAATAGATCATCAATGAATCTGAGAAAGAGAGAATCAATTGGAAGATTAACATGTGATTTTACAAATCTATATTCTTGTAGAAAAAGAAAAATATTGCAGATGTTAGTACTGAAATTATTTCCCATGGGAATACCATTAATTTGTTGAAAAAGGTGGTCATTGAAAAGAATATAATTGTTGTTAAGGTTAATATGTACTAGAAAGTTCCAGTTATCTTCATTAATAATATCACTGAGATTAAACATGCTATGAATTTGAAGAAGGTCATCATGAATTTTATTAGTTGGAAGGGAAGTATAGAGGTTTTCGAAATCAAAACAGTGAATTGAATCTACATTTTTTAAAGTTTTTAGTGTATTTAAAACCTGAATGCTATTTTTAATATTCCAATTTAAATAGTTATTATTTTTAGTAAGTTTATTAATTTTGTTATAAACTTTTTTAAGAATGTTCTCAAAGTAAATACCGATTTTTTTCATTTTACTATTAACGCCACTTGCAATAAACCTGAATTTGGTTGGAGTCTTATGGAATTTTGGATTGGCAAAAAGAAAAGGAAAATTGTTAATATTATTTGGTTTAATTTTAAGTCTTTTATAGATAGCATTAATTTTATTAATAATAATATCACTGTTGGTGTTACGTTTTTTGTAAGTAATATTGCTATAAAGTTCATTGGAAAGAAGTTGTTTGTAAAAAAATTTTCAAATAATTGCAAAATTATTACTAGCTTTATCAACAGTGGTTATACAAAATTTATTTTGAATATTTTTAATATCTTGTCTTAAAACAGAGTTAAAAATTAAATCCTTTTGAAAAACTAATTTGTCCCTTTTAATATTGATTTTAAAATCTTTAATGATATTCTCTCTCCATTCAAAGAAACCTTCAATTGGGAAATTATGTTTGTAAGATAATTTTAAAATAAAATCATCGAGATTTTTAATAAAAATGGAAATAACTTTGTTTTTTGAAGTTGGAAAAGATGGTCTAAATTTTGAACCTAAAGACATAAATTTTTTAATATTATCGTTGTCAATAATATCAAAATCCCCTGTAATAACGTGTTTATGGAAGTTATCAAAAAAAGGAGTATCTTTAAAATCATCACAATTACATACATAGTTGAAATTATCTGTAGCTATATTCCTATAATTACAGATTAAATTTTTTAGACTCTTAGTGTATCTGAAAGTTGGTTTGCAATTAAGTTGGATAGGAAGAAGGTTTTTATTTTTACCTATAATGGCATTTATGTTAAGATTATTAAAAATTTTATTGGTAAAATCTAAAACAAAATAATCTGGTTTAGGTAAATCCTTGTGCTTATAATTATTCTTAAACCTATATCTAGCTAGATCTTCAACTAAGTTTAAAAAATTAGAAAAATATTGATTTGAATTAATTTTTACTTGATCTAACTTTAAAAAATTTAAAAGTTTGTTGTGAAAATTAAGTTTAACCCCTAGAATTTTAGTTTTAATAGATTTAATAGCTTTGGGTTCATCATATCAATTAATGCAATCATTAATATTATATATATATATATATATATATATATATATATATATATATATATATATATATATATATATATATATATATATATATATATATATTATATTATATTATATATATATATTATATATATATATATATATGAAAGGGTAGCAGTCATGGTGAGTGATGTTAGGCCACGCAGATAGCAGTTGGAAGGCAAAAAATATTTTATTAACTTCACATAGTATATTTAAGACATTTTCTAGCAAAGGCGGAGCTCAAAATCGCACTCAAAAACTGTGTGCTTAAGTTTTTATCTTAGGGAAAGTAGCAAAGGAATTTCCCTCTATTTTGTTATATTTGAGGGGAAAAGGGAAGTGATAAGGATTACTATTGGTTTATGAAAGAAATCTAGCATTTCCCACACAGTCAATAGGGAGATATGTCCTGCTCTTAATTAAATGCATAGTTGAGCCAAACATAGATTTAAGAACAGGATGTGGCTTTTAAAAGTGTGAGAAAGAATTTGGAATAGAATAATTAATTAGGAATAAAGTAGGAGTTGTTTCATAGCAAAGAAACTAACATAAAAAGATTAATAAAAGCTTTTTATGTTACATCCCCCCTCGCCGAAAAATTTTGACTCATATCTAAAAATTTTTAAAATTATCCCTTTGCAAAACTTTCCTTATGATGACACAATTAAATAATTTAATACTAATATTTGTAATATCAACAAGATATAAAGTAACATGAATTATAATGAAAAAAAAACACATTTGCACACTATGTAAAAAAATTTTTCATACAGTGTTAGAGGAAGAAAAAAAAATTTGAAGTAGCGCTACTATCGAAATGAAGTGTTAGATCTCCATTTTCAAAAATTTTTTGTGATTAAGTTTTTTCAGTCCTTCTTTATAATCACAGTAAATAAAGTTATTCCTCATACTAACACAATTAAAATAAACTTTTCACTTAAGACAAGAAAATCTATAAAAATTTCCTAAAAGATGAAAATATTCATATTCAATAACAAGAAAGATACATAAATATGAAAATGCAAGTGATATGAGATATAAAAATACAAATTGACACTTTTTATCAAAAAAAATTTCAATATAAAATGTAAAAAAATTTTTGACACAATGGTCTTTAATCTGAAGTTTAAGACTTCAGTATTTTTATTTCAATGAGATAATAAAAAGTTTGACACTTGGTCTTTAATCTGAAGTTAAAGAAAAAAAAAAGGGGGTCCACATGTTCCATTGAACTATGTGTATTATTGTCATATTCGGTGTTTTTTAATTTTATTTTCATGAAACAAAAAAAATTGACACTGGCAAATTTGATGGTTATTTTACCCTTTGAGGTTCAACTTTTATTGTCTCTATATACTATTTATTTTTAGCAAAAATATCTGAAAAATTTCTTAAAATTCCTGAAGCTGGAAATTTTTTTTTCATTATCTTGAATTTGCATAATTCCGTCAACATGATTTTGACAATGCGGCCCCACATTATCACAATCAGTCTCAAAAACACTTGATAATTCAAGATTATTTTCAGTTTTGCTATTTAAATCTTTATTTTCAGTCTATCTTTTGTTTTATTTTTCTTTAAACTCACTTTGTTAACATTTTTCTTTTTACTATTCTTTTTTTTTATGCCCAAATTTTAATTTTCTTCTTTTCTTTTTGTTTTTCTTAGATTTGAAATTTTTTTCTTTTCTATCTACTTTCTCTTTTGGTACTTTTATTGCAAACATTAACCAGGATTTCAGGAAAAAAAATGCGTAAAAACAAATTGCTTTTATAATCCGAAAAATTGATCAGTTTTCTCCGATTTTACATTACAACCCGTTTAACACAATTAATTATTAATTGAAATCCAAAACAAAGCTCTCAAATTCAATATGGTATTAGGTAAATCAGATTTTTAAAATTTGACTGACCTAGCTATTTTCCTTATTTTTAATTTGAAGTGCAAGTTAGGTTAATTTGCAAATTACTTTTTGTTTGTTTTCATTTATCTTTTTTTTTTCTTTATGGACACATAACTTTTCGAAAATATTTGTTGGGTTTATTTTGTACATTTTGATCCATACTTAATTTTTGTAAATTATCACTCAATTCTTTTTCAGAATTATCTGTATTGCTTTTAGCGTTTTCATCCATGTTAAAATTTTAGTTTTTGCCACTCCGTAAGGGCATTCAAATAACCAAAATAAATTTCATTAACTAAATATAACATTTAAAACAAGAAAAAAGTTAAATTTATGAATAGCACACATTTTGCTTTTTTAAACACCATAATGAAATAAAAATTTAAATTTTACTTCTACGATCAATATAATATACACTGTGATATATAATGCAATATAAAAAGTGATTCCTTAAATAATAATTAAAACTATAATCATACTGAATCATAAGTGGAAAAAAAAATATGTGATAGCACTAAATTTTAATATCATTATTTAATTTAAACAAATAATATTATAAACCATTGAATAATAGCATCAATAAATGGAACTATTATCAAAATATAAATATTATAAGATAAATATAATATTACCGGAATAAATATTTGGAACAATAAACATAAAATTATATGTTCCTATTTCAACATATGAGCGTAAATGATTCAAAAGTATTCACGTTTAAAAACTTAAACTTTTGAGAGTAAATACCAATCACATCTGTAATTAATCACCAATAAATCACTTCTAATATTTGATGAATCACGCGCACACGCGAGCGGAATCATAGCTACCACTTGAGATCACATTTTTGGTCATCTTCCGTTCAAGGAAACACAGAACACTCGAGAAAATCGCCAGAAAACGAAATCAATTCGATCATATGCTGAACCTTTATCAATCCTCAATGAGACCGACAAGCAGCAAGCAAGTAGGGCAACACAGCAAGCACTTGCTGTAAATCCGCAAGAAGCTAATTGTTGATGGTAACACACGGTAGGCAAAACGAAACCAAAACAGCGAAGACATCAATTCTTTAACGGCGATTCCGGTACAACGGTGTAGAGGCAACGTCTGGACCCATTATGAAGGAAAGTCCCGAAATTCTCATTCTTTTAGTCAGGATATCTGTTTCACGAGCAACGCCGGCATCTCCTAAAACTTCATTCTATTATTTTCTTTCCTTTTATATTTATATATTTTTTACTTATTTGAAAAAAGCATTTTTTTTTTTTTTTTTAATGGAGCCAGTGAGAAAAAAAAAGTGCCAAACCAACTGCAAAATTTATCCTGCTAGGCTTGAAAGGGTAGCAGTCATGGTGAGTGATGTTAGGCCACGCAGATAGCAGTTGGAAGGCAAAAAATATTTTATTAACTTCACATAGTATATTTAAGACATTTTCTAGCAAAGGCGGAGCTCAAAATCGCACTCAAAAACTGTGTGCTTAAGTTTTTATCTTAGGGAAAGTAGCAAAGGAATTTCCCTCTATTTTGTTATATTTGAGGGGAAAAGGGAAGTGATAAGGATTACTATTGGTTTATGAAAGAAATCTAGCATTTTCCACACAGTCAATAGGGAGATATGTCCTGCTCTTAATTAAATGCATAGTTGAGCCAAAAATAGATTTAAGAACAGGATGTGGCTTTTAAAAGTGTGAGAAAGAATTTGGAATAGAATAATTAATTAGGAATAAAGTAGGAGTTGTTTCATAGCAAAGAAACTAACATAAAAAGATTAATAAAAGCTTTTTATGTTACATCCCCCCTCGCCGAAAAATTTTGACTAATATCTAAAAATTTTTAAAATTATCCCTTTTTATGTTACATATATATATATATACTATATATATATATATACTATATATATATATACTATATATATATATATACTATATATATATATATATATATATATATATATATATATATATATATATATATATATATATATATATATATATATATATATATATATATATATATATATATATATATATATATATATATATATATATATATATATATATATATATATATATATATATATATATATGTGTGTGTGTGTGTGTGTGTGTGTGTAATATAAAAATAATAAATACTTTTGTATTAATAAAACCATTCAAACTCTTTCGTTTTCATAAAATGTCTTTGGTAAAGAATAGTCTTAGCAATTCTATTTTGGGACTTCAAGGCTGAAAACATACCATTGAATCATAATTAGATTTATATTTCGAAGGAGGAGTTATTTTTGGAATCTTGTTCCTCTTTCACTTCCATATTAGGAAGCATTAAATGATTTTCCATAATGTGTAGAGTTACAAAGGTATGTACGACTGGAACCTAATTACATCAATCTCTGTAAGTATTTAATGCGAGACCGAAGGTCTTCGCAAGTCTCTTGCTGAATAACGTGTTCCATAAAACATCTGCCGGAACCATCCAGAGTTTCGTCCACACCCCCTCCCTTGTGGAGTGGGGATATGAACTGTTATAACCACCAGCTATCTTTAAATAAATCTTTTTATAACGTATTATGGTTTTTGACTGCATTATTAAAGATGAATACAACAATGATAACAGGGATGTATCCATATATATATATATATATATATATATATTAATTAATCATTTTGAGCTCTATGTCCATCTTAAAAAACTCACTGATGAAGTGTTTTATTGATTACGAAGGGAAATTCACGAGATTATTGAATATCACGTATTATGCAGAAACATAATTATCTACATTAAATGGAAACTATAACCATTGATTTTTTTAAAGTTTAAAAATATAATAAATGAATACTTCGTTTAAACTTTGTATCCAAAACATGTATTTATCGTATATCTGCTCTTATATCATATGCAAGAAAAGCTTAAAATTTATGACAAAAATGGAAAATAAATGAGTAGATATAAAACGCACGTATCGGAAATTCTTATATTTTTATGGGATCTTCTCATCTGGGAATGCTTAAATTTTTGAAGAACTTTACATCAAATCTTAAACTCACGTTGTTTTATAGTCCCCTCATAAATAACAGGAAAATTTATGACAGTTTGAACCAAAAAGCTTGTTTTTTTTTATTATTGATCTCTCTTTACAACTTTAAAATCTAGATTTTATGCTTTCCTTAAAAAAATTACAAATAGAATTGCTTATAAATGAGCAAACTTTATAGGTGGTTAATTTTTCATTAATTTTTTTTATTTCTTAGAGTATTATTAAACCATTATAATTTATATAATTACAAATTTTATAATTGTAAAAAGTTAAAATTCATATAAATAAAATAAAAGTTTAAAAATAAATGAAACATCATGAATAGATGTACATAAAGCATAAGGGTAAATTTTTGATGTTAATATGCATGCTTTAATATTTTGACCATTTTTGACGTTTAAATGCATTACGATTTTGACGTTAATATGCCTCTATCAATGGATTGCTATTCATAATTATATACTTCAACTAAAGTATCTTTAATCATTTATTTTCATCAGTTTATATTAATTCCACTCGCCTATTTCTTAAATGCATAGTGAAAAAATAAACATAGCAAAAAAAAAAAAATAAATAAATAAACTAAACAGTCTGAGTAACTTTAGATTTAATTGATCGGATTTTCACAATTTAGGACATAATCTTAATGGTATAAGGGGGTGACCTCAAACATACCAATTAATTAGTGCACATGATATTTTAAGTTACGAAATCAAACACAAAAAACGCACTATCTCCCTCTGAATTAACGCACTTTTTTGCTGATTCGGATTCCTCACCCCCAAATTATAGAAGATGATCGCTATCTGGAAAATATATGGTGCTCATAAGTTTGATCAGGAGAGCGATCCAAAGTTTGGGCCCCTTAATTTTAATTTTACTTTTTGCGTATTTCGCCATATTTCGAAAACTTCATAAACGAATTGAAAAATTTTTTCACATAATTAAAATTCTTTTGATCAAAGATAATTCCATGCACAGTATAACTCTTAGCACAACATTTTTAATATAACTTAAGTATATAAATACTTTAAAATTTGCTTTCTCAGGAACTATTCTCTTAAATTTGTGCTCCGTAATATAAATTACGTTCCTTAAAATGGTGTAAGAAGTTGTGCACCTAACAATTTAAAAAAATTTTCAACTTTAATGACATAAAATACTAAGAAATAAAAAGTTTTTACAAAAAGTTATTTTTTGCATGCATTATTTTTGATAAACGATATTTTTAGATCATGAACGATATTTTTAGGTAATATTTGCATGCATTATTTTTCGATAATATAACCGGTTTTATAAATTTGCGCAAATAGTTTTTAGTCTGATTAAAAAGTTTTCGAGATATAGCGAAATGCGTAAAAAGTAAAATTAACTCATACTTTGAACCAAACTTTGGACCGTTCTCCTGACCAAACTACGGGGACCATATACTTCCCAGATTGTGGTTACCCCCTACATTTTGAGGGTGAGATATCCGAATCGGTCAAAAAAAGGTACGTTTATTAAGAGAAAGTACATTTTTGTGTCCCATTTCGTAACTTAAATATCATCAGCACAAATTAATCAGCATATTTGAGGTCACCTCTTCGAACTATTAAGATTGAGACTGTGAAGACCCTATCATTAGATCAAAAGTTATTCAGGTGGTCCATTTTCATTCTGCACACAGTATAACTTAACGGAAGTAACTTACATTATTTCTTGACACGTTAGAGTAAATTTCCAATAAATTTTGATTTATGGACTTTTCTAAAAAAAGATAGAGGTATTCATGGCATTAATATATTTTTATGCGATACATTATATTTTTATTACTTTTTATTTATTTCACTAAAATTAACAAAACCCTTCATGTTTTTACTGATGCACCTTTTTTTAAGATTACAGATCTAAATATATTTAAATGGATAAAAATTGCAAAAAGCCTTTATGTAATTTAAATCTGATTAATTTCGAACAACAAGCTGCATCTCATTGTAACAGGTCAATCAATGAAAACGAAAATTGTCAGTCAGCAACTGCTGTTTCCTTACAAAAAGTAATTCTTTTTCAGTAATTAAAGAAAGTTATTTCCATAATAGCTTTAGTTATACTTAATGAAACGATTTGCAATATTAAATTGTTATAATATATACATCGATAAAATATATCAGTAATAGCAAAAGGAGAATTTCTTTGTATATGGACACATATTATTTTAAAAATACCCATTAAAATAAAGCAAGTCAGTTAAACGATTTTTTAAAGAATTTTCCAAAATATTTAAAGAAAAATTAAATGAATACATTTAAATAAATTATATAAAACTTCTGACGTCAAATGAAAAGATTATAAAGATAAGAAGTTCCATATATACATGGAATAAAACAACGTTGGCGTAAGCGTTGGCGTGATGCAAATTTTCTCTGTTATTAAAATGTAGGTCATTAACAAAAGTTGTCAACACCATATGTCTGATATTTCGTCTAGATATACCTATACATCCGACTTTCATACGGCATAAAAACAAAAAATTATACTGCATAAACAAACATTGACTTGGGTTAAAAATCTTTCACGTTTATATTGTTTACTTTTAAGACAATTTTAAAAATAATTTTATCTCCTTATTCTTTGCTTAGAGAAGAGATCAATATAAACTATTCAACAATATCGAAAGAAAAATTTCCAGTTTTTCAACATTTTTTTTTCAAATTTTGCCAAAAAAATACTGCGAGAATAATTTTATAACTTTCGAAGTGGTTTGATCATTCTCTTACTCAGTAAAGCATTCAAATGCTTAAGAAACCTACAATAAATTGCAAACAAAAAAGGGTGTTTTTGAACACTATATGCAAGAAAATATCACATCAAGCTTGTCCCTTGTATCGATTACTTTAGATGTTATATACAATAGCAGCATACATTTTCGTAAACCTGGCTTAAACATTCGTAAGGATATGGACATTTTTTTAAAGAACGCTACTTTTTTGTCTTACTTTTTCTTACTATTCACCATTCTTTCTAAGTTTTCTTTGAAGCAATTTTTTAATTAATAGCTAAAATATCATTTTAAAATTTGAAGAAAAAAAAATAGTTAAAACTACTTAAGATTGTACGCAATACGATAGTTCTTTTGTATTGCGTATGTGCGAGAAAAAAAAATTTTCTTCATAATTTTGTTGTGAATCGTATTTCGTAACATATGAAAATATCCGAAATTTAAAGAAAAAAGAAAGAACTCCATATGAGTCGATTTATAGCCCACTGAAACAATTACAAGATTGTAATTTGCAGCACCGAAAAGGTGATCTTCATTTATAAATTTAGCACGAGCTTTTAAATTTCAGAAATTCTAATTTCTTTGAAAGTAATTGAAATTTTAACTACTTTATTATTATTTTTTCAATTTTTTTTTTAAAAAAAGGACTATTCATTCATTGTTGTAGAAAAATATAGCACTCTCGATATCTTCATTTTATAGGCGCGCACTGACTTTGTCCAAAATAGCAAAAAATATATATAAATAAAGTTTAAAAAAGTAATAACAGAGAGGCTAGAGAGAGAGAGAAACTTCATGCAATCAAATTGAAAATCTTCATATTTCTATCAAATTTTTATCAAAATTTTTAAAAGTACTATAGTATTGAGAAAGAAAAGAGCTAATAATGATACAAGGTTGTAATTTTATATCATTGACTTGTAAAATTACTTCGGCTTATTACACACTATCTGTATTCTTTTATTTTTTCTCAAGTTTAAATATTTTTTTTAGTACAGTGGGTAGTTTTTCAAATCCATGTAATAAAATGTTCTAACATAAAATTATAATAATTATTTATATTATGAACAAAATGATAACGGTTTTTTTCTTTTATTTATTTTTGGAAAAAATAACGACTTTAAAGAAAAAGAAACAATGGTGAATTCGGAGCAATGAATGGAGCAAGGAGGTAAGTTCAGTTTTTTAGTTTCTTAAAAAATTGGCATTTAAGTTAAAGGAATCGCATTTTGGTATTTAACTTATTTGAGTTTTGTTGGAAAAAGATGGTTTATTGAATTATCGTATCAAAAAAAACCAAGCAAATGAAAAAATTTAATCGGAAACTTAAAAATGAAAATAAAAAACATTAGCTGGCATATGCTTTAAAAACGCATTCTCAGAAATATGACTCTCACTTTTAACGATTTAGCAATCCCTGAGCTATATTTCGCTAATTTCTAGAATCATTTCGTCACGAAATCACATGATTTGCGGCGAAATGGAGACTCTCAAATATATGGCGAAAATATTTCCTCAACTTAAAATATCGTAGTGCATTGCGGGATATTACTAACTAGAATGACGATAATAAAGTAACGAAGCAAGCCGACCGGTTGTATTGTGGTCATGAAGTTGACCGCATACCGAGATCCCAGGTTCGAATCCTTCTTCGGACACAGGTGTAATTTATCTATCTGTCTTTCTCGTGTTGCTAAGGCGACATTGATCCAGTAATATGGTGCTCACAATAAAGTTATAGTTAGATACATTAGGCACTGCAAGGTTTCTTTTTTTCGGGGGTGGGAGGAATAGAATGACGAAATATTTCTATATTGACGAAATTCATTTCCTGAAAGAAATTACGATTGTTAGTTAATTCTTCAGTTTGACAAAATGTTTTCTCGAAGCATTTACCAGGAAATGGTTTAGTCAAAAATGAAGTAAATTTCGGGAAATTTGGGAATCCATTTTCTCAGCAAGTAAAATGATTACCAGAACAGCAGATACTATTTGTAATTACGGGTAACGATTATACATAAACAGGATGCAGCAGATACTATTTGTAATTACGGGTATCAATTATACATAAACTGAATGCAGCAGATACAATTTATACTTGTCCAAATAATGCTGTGGCCTCCTGGCGGAGTGGTATCACCCGCCAAATGCTGTGCAAAGCGTGGAGGTAGCGGGTTTGAATCCCGCTGTTAAAATGGATGTATTTACGTGCTGTCCTTCTCTATGCTATCTGACCTTCTACTTGACCAAGGTTTATAAACCTAAATTGGCCACGCAAGCTTGCAAATGTACGTAATTCCAATAAACCAATAATATAAACCAAATAATTCATCTAATATTATGCGTATTTTGCATAAGATGGTGCAGTGGTCGGCTCTAGCTTTAGCTAGTACTGCTATGGCTTAGCTATAAAATGTCCGATTTTAGACAACGCTGTAAAAATAAATTATTGACCTTTATTACGACCAATGTTCAGAAATGAAAGCAGTTTTACAAGCAACAAATTTTGTTTACATAAATATTGTTAATTGAAATGTTTTCATGTTTTTAATAAGGAATTAAAAAATAAAAATAAAGCAGAGATATATTGAAATTAGTGAAGTGTAAATAATATTTGATCAAAATTCCTCCCACTCCTAACCCTTCGTTTATTTCTAGAGGACTGTTTGACACTTCTACAATTTTTTATTTATTTATTTATTTTTTTTTTTATTATTATTTGTTCCAATTTATTCCAGCAATTTTTCTATTCTTGCAACGTCAGCAACACGCTGTGAGTTTAAAATTGTTGTTTCAGTAAACTACCAATAAATAAATAAATCATTGTAAACATTGCAAAAAAAAGAAGAAAAAAAAACTTTTCTCAAATGTATTCGCTTGAAAACAATCGAATAAAATCGAAAGTTTTCTAGTTTAAATTGCTTTTACTTAATAAAAATTTGATCGCATCCTAGAATGTCAAGAAAACTCTGAATCAAATGTAAGAAATTCGGTCTGTCGTGAAAGATATTTTTTATTTTTCCTCAAATTCTATTCTGGGGTATTTTTATTTAATAAAATTTCAATTTTGTGAAAGCAACATTTTTGAACGCAGTGATTGGTAATAAATTTTGAAAAATAAAAAGCAAGCGAAAATGCATAAATAATAAATATTTTTTATATATATTTAGTTCTTTTAACGGATTTCAGTTGCACATAAAAGCAATTTATATTTTAGAATAAAAGCTTGTCAATTAGGGCAGCAAATTGTCTCAGAAAATATAAAGTAGCAGAATCTGCAAATCATAAATCTATTATTAATAGCATATATTTCTGGGGAAAATATTGAATATTATTAGTACAATACACTATTTAAATGTCAATACAAAACAAATTTTAGAAGGCAAGATCTAGCTATCTCGAACTGAAAAATAGTTTCTCTCTATGGTATTTAAAGTTCTTGGATATCTTTTTGAGGCTAATTTTGACAAAAGCATGAAATTTCAGATTTTCACATAAAATAAAAGTATTTGTTTTAGCGCTATACAAGATTAAGTGGAAATTTGTTTCTATTTAGAATAGAACAAAAAACAATTTAAAAAAAAGAAAAAAGAAACGTTTTCCCGTTGATCGAGAACAACTCATAACGCAGTTTCTCTTTATTCTCCCTATTTTCGAAAGTGATATTTTAAAATATATTCCTTCTTAATTAAATGAAAATTTTACATATATGACTAGATAACATTCTAGCTAACTGTTCACAAACTATTTAAACTGTTGTTTTATACAAGCTGAATACCCGTTCTTCGTACGGGGTGAAACTAATTCTTCTCCCGGCTGTTACAGAACACAGAGCTAACGTAAAATATTCTCAGTGTTAAAAGGATAATTGGTTAGAATCTTCTTGGAATCGGGCTAACTATGAAGGGCTTTCGTGGTTTTACTCTCCATGTAACGCAAATGCTGATTAGTTGCATTAAAAAGTCTCCCACGAATCAATGTCCAATTCTTGTTACAGGAATTCCCTCGTCTTCGGGGTTGGGATCAAAATTACAATGTTGCAGAATTGCGACATTGATTGTCGTAAACTCAGAATCGGATCAGCTGTCTATATAATGTGTATATATATATAAAAATGTCTATATATAAAATGTGTGTATATATAAAAATTCCAAAGTTTGAGTACTACAAAATCTACAATTTTAAACTGTATCTAACATTTTTCTAAAAACAAATGTCTGGTCTAAAAAAAAAGCTTATTATTTTGAAGCATAACAAAAAATTTTCAAGAAACACCAGTTCATCAATATTTCTCTAAATAGGTCAAAAGCACTAAAAACGGTGAATAGTTTTCAATTTGAGCATATATTTATGGATGTAGCGTAATATTGAGTTCCTTTTTAAATATTTTAAAAATTAGATTACAAACACCTTTCATTCTTAAAAATCATAGCTTTTCTCAAATTGAAATTTTGAACTATTTTTATATCATATATTAAGAGCACTGATTGCTGACAAACATAGTCTACAAAAAAATAGCCACGCGCATTTTACTAAAATAAATACCTTTAACAACGGTAAAAAGAAAACGCTTTCTTGATGGCGCGGATCTGAAATAGTAAGCACTCTACAATTTATAATTTAATGTTTCTGGCAAATTTTTATTTAATCTGTTTATTTACTTTATTCAAATCTATTATACTACAATACATTCTTATAATACAATATACAATAGTACCATATATTCTTCTACGAATCGAGAAGAGAAAAAACTTTATTGACAATTTATAGAATAGAATTAATGTGGTAACTATAAAAAATGCAGAAAATATTTATTCTTTATTAGTTTAAAAAAATTGATGGTCATGTCAAGCATACAAAATATCTAATCTGTTCAATATAACAAGAAAATAAATGAATGAAAATAATTAAATTACATCGTAATGATGCTAAGGTGAAAAAAGTATGTTTACCTTCTTTAACCTTCGATATCCTTTAAACAAGCAACTAAGCATTTTATCGAATTAAAATTTAACAAATAACCAAACGATAAAAAATAATTTCATAAACACCGTCAAAACTAATAAGAAAAAACCGATAAACTAGTTGTCTAACTAGTAATTATGTTTAACACAGTAGAGGGGCGCTGTCTGCATTACACCAAGAAAAATTGCCATTTTTCTACTTTTTGAAGAGGAAAAAATCACACTGTTTTTTCGCATATTATATTTTTCATATATTTCACAGAGAAAACTGGAAACACTTTAATAATTTTCTGTAATTCTACAGTAATATTTTAAAAGTGTTTTAAAATATTTTTCAAATTGCAGTTTATTTCATACAAAATTCCATGCATTGTGAAACTGTTATTGTAAAAATTAAGTCCTAAAAACTTTTTTTTTACATAATATATGAGTTATAATGTATTATAAAAATTTTTATATATTATATTTTTATAATATTTGATAAGAGTAATTTTTTTTTTATAATATAGTTTAATAAAACATGAGAAAATGAACTCTAAAATGTTTAATTTTTAAAATCGTTTGCTGCAAGTCTTTCTTTTTTTTAGTCATCTTTTTTTTAAAAAGTAAATTTTAACCAAATTCTAATGTTTTTTCAGCTTTTTTTTCACTTGGTAAAAAGTCAAGTATTTGTCGCATTTTAATTCATCATTGTAATCATTATTTTACTGATTACTGCAATAACAAATTTCCGAAATTAACTTTCAAAATACATTATTTTAGTTCAAAAATGAAGGTAAAATTAACAATCAAAAAACAGTTTCTACTAACTCTTATTTTTGAAAATTATTTGTTATAAATGTTAATTTTTTTTTTCACTTTAAAAAAAATAACGAAAAAATGAAACAAAATGTGAAGGTGCATTTATTTTATTTAAATAAAATGCGCGCAGTGAATTATAAATTCACTTAAATTATATTTCAGTTACAATCATTGCATTTTAGCATTTTCAAAAAAAAAAAAAAAAATAAGAATAAAAATAAGTTTTTTAATTTTCTAGAATGATTGTTTAGAAACATTTCTATTCTAATTCAAAAAATAATAAATACAGAAACCTTATTTAAAGAGCAAGGAACTCTAACAAACTTCAATCAAAGCAATATCATACACAGCTGATTTTGTTTTGATTTAAGTTTACATAGCGCAGAGTAGATTTCACGATAAAAACAATTGTTAAAAACAGATCTTTGCTCAGTTTTTTTACCAAACTTTCTGAAACTACACTGGTTATCATAAATTAAGGAAAATTCACAAAAATCGCGATAACTCAAGAAATTACACATGGAATTTTATGAAACTTACCCACAATATACAACACATAGTAAGGTATTAAACAACATAAAAAGAAATTATCAGACATTAATAGTAGTATAGAAATTAGCACATGTATAAAATAAACAAATTGGAAGTATCGGTTTGCAATAGAAAAAGTACCTTTAATATGGAATATGATTGCCTCTAGAAGCAATACAGCACAAACAGCGATGTGTGATGCTTTCAATTATGCGGTCTATCAGTTCAATAGGAAGTGAGAGCCATTGCTCTTGTAAAGCAGTTGCAAGCGTGGCAAGGGTCTGAGGGGGCGGATTGATGGCAGATACACGCCTCCCTAGAGCATCCCAAACGTGCTCGATAGGATTCAAGTCCGGGGATCGAGCTGGCCACTCCATGCGAGTAATTGTTTCCTGTTGAAGATAATCATCAACAATGCGAGCTCTGTGTGGTCTTGCATTATCGTCCTGTAACAGGAAGCAATCACCAATTGCCCCGGCATATGGGCGCACATAAGCATCAAGGATGTTGTCTCGATAAACCTGAGCATTCACGGTTCCCCTTGGAAAGACATGGAGGTATGTGCGCCCTCCTAAGGATATGCCTCCCCAAACACAGACACTGCCTCTTCCGTATGCATCTCTTTCACGGATGTTTGATGGATGATAACGGGTCCCAGGTTCTCTCCATATCAAATAACGTCTACTGTCACTTTCTAGACTAAACCTGGACTCATCCGTAAAGAGAACAGGCCTCCATTGATCTGACGTCCAGTGGACATGTTGTCGGGCCCACTGCAAACGGTCTCTCCTATGGCGTGATGTGAGCGGCACGCAAATGGCTGGTCGTCTCGCATACAGACCACCTTCGTGGAGCCTTCTGCGCACAGTTGACGTTGACACCAACCTTCCGGTGGCTGCAGCAAGAGAGGATCTAAGATGTGTCGGAGTAGCGGTTCTATTCCTGCGTGCACTTAATGTCAAATATCGGTCATCGGCACTGGTCGTAACAGTTGGCCGTCCTTGACTGAACCTCCTAGATGCCGAATCTGTGGTTTGAAATTGCCTCCAAAGTCTATGAACCACAGATGGACTCACATTTAGCCATCTGGCCACTTCTGATTGACTCTGCCCTGCCTCTAGTCTCCCGATGGCTCTCCATCGTAGTTCTTCAGGCAAATGATGCCTAGAGGTCATTATTACGAATTGGCTATCTCAGATTTTCAATGTCGCAATCACAGTAAAATTTGTGTGCTTTCTCTCAAACTTGGACTTTTATGCTCCAGGCAGATGACGTAAGCCGAGTGCAGCGCCACTAATTTGCATATTGCAATTTTACTCAGCTACTCTTAGTGGACAACATATGCAAATTTTGCACGGTTTGGCTTACTTTTGAAAGAGTTATCGCTATTTTTGTGATTTTTCCTTAATTTATGATAACCAGTGTATTTAGTACATCTATTTAATAAAGGACATGATTTAGACAGTAAATTTTTAACGAGAAGTTAGTAACTAGTTATAAATTATACAATTGATGTATACAAAAATCTAATTTTAATTGCACAGAACGCTAGCAAGTTCCATTCAAAATTCTATCCCTGCGCAGTTAATTTCACAAAATAAATAACGTAAAAAAACAGCTTTTCCTCATTCATTTCTTTTTTCTTTTTTTTTAACTTTCTGAAACTATTTAGTGCGCATTTTTAATAAATAAGAAAAAGTTGTTATAGACAGTACATTTTCGATGAGAAGATAGTTGCTTTTCGAACTAGAGCAGTGTAAACTAAACATTTGTTACTAAATTGGGGGTGCAGAAAGCTAAATGTTCTAAACGAGGCTAATGTTTCCCACCTGTTCTCTTACGTCTTGGCCATATGTTTCACTTTGAATAATAATCTTCAACATATTATTTTTCTCTCCGTGCGGCACTTTTTGATCTAACTAAATGGATTGCGACAAAACCTTCAAAACTGAGCAGTCACATTCTTTTCTAATTAATTTCTTATTAATTATCCTTCACGAATGATGAATTTAAAACTGTTAAGCTTAACCCTTTAATGCCTGGCATCCATCTCGAGAAAGTTCTAAAAATAAATAGTAGGTTCACGAGCGTTCGTTGAAAATGTAACATATAATTTTTTATTTTTATTTACTTTTTATTTATTTATTGTTAACCTTTTCAAGACTTTTTTCGAATATTTTTATGGAGAAAGATTTTTTTTTGGCATCACCTTACTTTTGAACCATTGATTTGCAAATAAGTTTTCTTATTTTTTCTCTTTTTTTGAAGAAAAAAATCTATTTACTTTTAGCAGTTAGGTCCTGGGACATTGCTGTCTTAGTAGTCATTTAGTTGTGGGACATATGCTAGCAGCAGATAAACGGCAGCAGATGACAATAAAATGATAAACTTTCAAAATCACGCAAATTATGACTTAAAACAGCGTAAAAGGATGTAAATAATGCTGAAATTATGATATGCACTTCTTTTAGCTATATTTCAGTTATTTTCCTCACCAAATGATGCATAAATCTTCACTAACATGTGATTTCTTCAAAGCTATGACACCATGGCAGTTTTACTAGTGCTGCCAACCATCCAAACAGAAGGTGGTGAAATCAAAAGACTGTAATGTTAAAATGGAATCTATTTAGCCCAACAGTCAACTAGGAAAGTCTGATAGGCCATATACGTCCCGTCAGGTTCAAGAGAGTTGAAATAAGGATTTTTTTGCGAAAATTAGTGTTTTAAATGTTTCAACTAGTTTAAGTAGTACAGTAATTTGTTAAATTACTATTGTAACACACTTTATATAATATGATTTTCAGCTAATTTTACTAATATTCAACACAAATTTATAAAATTATAACTGTAGAAACATTTTTTCGCTAGTTCGCTAGCATTCAAATCATATTCTATCAAATTATAATTGTATAAACGGAAGGGACTTATATGTCCCGTCAGGATCGAAAGAGTTAAAAAATGGTTTTAATTTTTCTTTTTTTATTGTTATTAAGGATTAGTGTTTTAAATGTTTCAGCTAGTTCTACTAGCATTTTAGAGAATAATTTATTAAATTATAACTGCGAAACACTCTTTAATATACTTTTTTATTAATATTCACCCCATATTTTATAAAATTATAGCTGTTAAAACATTTTCCACGTTCACCATAGATTCTCTCTATCCATCATGTCTCGGGAAATTTTTATCAAACTTGCTATCGCTGTGAAAACTCAAAAACTTGTTGGAAATTTCGCACATTTTGAGTAAATGTTTAAAGAAAATTCTGATATCAAAATATTATTCATGCTGTTATTAGTTTCTGAGTAATTTGAATACTTTTCTTTCCGCTGTGTAATTTAGTAGTTTAATAATTTAGTAGTTTAACGTGTAACGTAGTAAAGTAGTTTAACGTGTAATGTAGTAACGTAGTTTAACGTGTAACGTAGTAACGTAGTTTAACGTTTAGCGTAGTTTAACGTGTAACGTTGTAACGTATTTTAACATGTTAATTTAGTAGTTTAATGTAAACTATTTGCAGGGGCATTGAGATTTTTTTTATCAAGCCTCATATTGTTAAGTTAGAGAACGAGTAAGTCTCACGTTGCTGAAATTTCGAGTCAGTTTTGGAGTAATTAAATAATTTAAAAAATTGAAGGTTTTTTTTTCTTTAGAAAAGAAAATTAATCACAGTAAAATTATAATTTTTAGCAGCCATGTACTCGATTTGTTGGATGTACATAGTTTTTTTAAATCTAATTTTGAAAGAGTGTGTCTGTTTGTTTTTTGAATAAATAAACATTACATATTCTTTTATTTCTATACATTTGAATAAAAATGGTATGTAAATAAAAGTTTTTAGAAATCAATTGCAATTCCAAGTAATTAGTAAATATATATTTTTGTCTATTTTTTTTTGGGGGGGGGGAAACTCAGAAGAGAAAAATGTAACTCTCATATAGAACTCTCATTCAGTTCATATAGATTTTAGAGCTGCCATCTAGGCATATTAATAATAACTACAAATCAGTTCAGACTAGAACCCTATTTAAGCTACGTATGTGTTGTTTGTGTAAAAGTTATTATTTTATAAAATAAGGTCCTAAGTAACATAATAGAATTTGTTCAAATTTTTTTTTGAATTAACTAATAGAGTTTTTTTGAAAAAATTGTAAAAGAAAGAAAGGAGAAATGAAAGTAATTTGCTTATTTTTATGTAAACATCAATTCACTTAAAATTTTTACAATATACTTAAAATTGTTCTTCATGAATCCTAAACATTACTTTTCCTAAAAGGTGCTGATACATGAGGTTGAAATTTCTCATTTCAAATAGTTCACTTTAAATGCGTGGTGCCATCTACTGAAATTCATAAATATCTACTTATTTTAAACTCAAATTAATTCTTAAATGTGATTATTCAAAATGGAATAGTTTTGCAAAATTTCTTTCGAAACGACTTCTTTACCGAAATTTGTCTTTTAATTTAAACTATTTAATTAATTTAAGTCTGTGCAGCTTTATTAAAATAAACTGTACTAAGTAATGAATGGTGAATAAAATGAGCATATTGGTAGACGACTTCCACTTACAATAATAAGTTAAAAATGATTTATTTCAAACTTGAGAAACTTAAAATTAACAATTTTAATTAATCATAACAAAACTAGTATTATTAATACTAAAAAATATTTACAAAAAGTAATAAAAAGTTTGTCTTTCAAAAAAATTCCATAATTTTTCTGCGAAATATTGATAATTAACAGATAATTTATTTTAGCCACATATTAAAACTTTTAATGAAACTTTAAAAAAATAAGTAAATAAATAATAATAAGATTATTTTTAAAAAAATTGTTTATCAAAGATAAATACGTCTTTTTCTGAATTTTTTCCAGTGATTTTAATCATTTCAGTTAATATCAGATAATAATCAATTTGAGAAATATCTACCAATAGTTATATGTTAATTCAATTTTGATTAATATTTAAAATTCTAAAGACGTTGAAATTAGAACAAAGAAAAAAGCGTTTTGATAAGTTTTAAAAAAAAATGCTTTGGTGTAATAGTAATATTTTTTGTAGTATAAATTTAATTACTTTCAAGTTGGGTCAATTTTTAAATCAGGAAATCTGAGATAAGGCAAATTATAAACGTTAAACATTAATTTTATGTTTAAAAAAATCTCGAAAAATAAATTAAATTAAACTGGAACACCGATTTTAACAACATATCAGATTTTCTTTTGTTTCATTTTGCATTTTTTAATTATCTTGTATTATTTCTTAGATTTTTTTTTTATTATTATTATGTGTTAATAAGACGATGTTAGAGAGACGATGTTTAAAAAAATATTTTAATAAAAAATTATATATTTAAAATTGCTATCTTTCCATCATTCTTCCCTTAATATGTGCTTAGTGCTGCCATCTATAGATACAGTTTTGATATTTATATTTAATGACACTTATATATTTTATATTTAAATATTAGAAATTTTGCAAAATCACTTATTCAAAATTCTATAAATTAAACTCATGAATATTTATCACTATATAAAAACCAAATATGTATGAAGATCATTTAAGTTTCGTAAAAATTCATAAAATTAATTCAAAAAAGATTTAAATAAATATGCAATTTTAATCGAAAAAGACGGATCATAGTATTATCATGAAGTAATTTAAAATTATGCTTAAATATTTTTTGTTGAAACGATAACAATTTTTGTAATTTATTTTTTATTTCCAGAATATGACAAATTGTTTTTCAATTTCATCTCTATCATTTCATAAATACTTAAACTGAATTGATATACATAAATTAAATTTAAAAAAAAAAAAAAAACTATATTTGCAAAATTATAATATTTTCAAACCTTCGAAAAAGCTTAGCTAAAACTTACACATAACCGCTCCTATATATAGACGAAAATAATTTTATATTTTTAATAAATTTTAAATTGAATTATAATTATTTACTGTAGAATTAGAAAAAATATTGTGTAATTATGAAGAATTTCGAAATTTATGAATACATTAAATGTATTTATACAATTAATTTTTTTTTTTTGTAGTTTATGGGGATTATTTCATAATACGTTTTTAAATAAACTAGAATATTATTTATAATTAAACTGAAACACCATTTCTGAACTGTTTCTTGCAACTTGTTTCGCAATGTAATTTTTAAAGTTTAATATTTTTTTAATTACTTTAATATTATATGAAATTTTATATTTTGTGCCTAATGTAATTTTTTAAGTAACGATATCAGTTCATAACAAAGGCGTGGTTTTGATGTATGTTTGGAGGGGTTTTATCTCCTTCTGATATATGTGTGCGTGCGTGACTGCCCGTCTGTCTCCCAAAACTTACTTGTTCTCTCTCTCTCTCTGTTTTAAAGAGAAAATAGATAACGTAATATGCAAAAAAGTTTATTAGACTAATTTTTTTTATAAAGTTCCACATTAGAGTAATTATTCTTGATATCAATGCTCGAATGCGTCATCTTTGGAGAAGACCGGTTCTACGTCTTCACCGGTTCCACGAATTCCTCTTCTCAGTTGTATGGGAATACCATGGAGGATCCTTTAGGATCCATGGGGAATACACTACGATATTTTCATCATCCGAAATATTCATCGTAATTAAGTAATTATCTAAAATATTTTCTTAATTTTTTTTTTTTGGCGCTTTCTTTTAGAACTGTGTTTAATTCTGATTTTAATTCCATGTAGTTTCTTAACTTAAAATTGTTAAGTCTATTTGGAAATCAAGATGAGTACAAACGTACTTCCTACTCCTATGACATCCACAGCGGTGAGGGAAAAAAAGGGGGGATTAGGGTGGGGGGCACAAGAAATTATTTTTAGAATATGCCATATTTTTTTTTAAAGAAAAGTTGATATTAATAAGTCGCTTCTTGATTTCAGTTACATTTTTATTTTACAATGATATATTTATAAAAAAATCTTCAAAGACAAAAACAAAAATTCAAAAAAAGAAATTTGACATTTTATTATGAAATAAATAGTAAAAAAAAAATGTATAATAATTGGGCAAATATTCATCAAATCCTATTTTTTGTCGTTATTTAATAAAGGTAATATACAGTGGTTTAACTAGTCTATTGTGCGCCTTCGGCATAATAAAAAATTGTGCCCTTTTTTAAATCTAAAAGTCGTTTTTTTCCAAAATGTACGCTCATTACTTTTCTTTGAGAAGTCTCAATCAAGTATTACTTTTTAAAACCATTTCTGTTAATCGAGTGGGGGAAATCATTATATTTCTCGAACGATTCGGTTTTTTTAACTCTCAAAAACTATAAGAGTAGCCTCAAACTGGAAAATATGATCTTAAAATATAAATCTGGTACGCTATTGAAAGTTTAGGGACCTTAATATAATTTTTTCTCTTTACATATTTCGCCTGAACTCTAAATCTATTTAAGGAAAAATTATTATTGTTACTATCTACTTTCTTGCTTACATTTAAAAAATTCGATTACTAAAAGAAAATTTTAATAAAGCATAAGATTAATAAAACTATAAAATTCAATTTTTAATAATTTTTTATTTTTATTCGTAAATTTAAGAATGATAAAAAATATTAGATTGCAAGGCCACCCATATTTATACATAATTTTTATTATACCACGTTAAATGACAGATTTAAAATTTGAAAGGTATCAAAGATATGAAAATTTAAAAATCCGAATTTTTTAATACTTCTTTACTCTAATACTCTTTAAGCAATTTCATTCTAATTTTGCATTGTAACATTTTAAATTTTCTGACTAGCATTTAATTAAATGTAACTAAAAATTTAATTTTTACGTTGAATAATTTTATAATAAATGTGTTTCAGAATTATGATCAAAAATTGTTTGATTCGCTTAAATATAAACAGAAATAGCGAAAATCGAAATTAACATAAAGGGATTCAAAATTTTAAACGCTCTTCTGATTCAACTCTTGAGGCTATATTTTAAGTATGGCATAATTTAATACAAAAATTTAATCATTCTAAGCAGGGGCGGATCTACATAAGGACTTTTTGGGCTGTAGCCCAGGGCCCCGAGGAAACAAAGGGCCCCAGTCCCCACTGAAAACAATAGGTGATATTTTGAATTAAAAAAAATATCTAATATTAAAAAAAAGAAATTATAAGGTTGGCAACCCTGAGATCAATCAACCCATGCATGTGCGCGTCTATCGAACGGAACGGGGAATTACCCGTCGCTTGTTTTTGGTCAGTGTATTTTTTCGCATCTATTACGGCGGACTTCCGCAACGTAATTTTTTTCCCGCACTTCTGTTCTCATCGTCAATGACAAACTTGTTTCGTTTACTATTAACTGTCTTGACTACCATAAACCCTCTGATCCCACTGAAAACTATATTGGTGTTCAGCAAGAGGGCGGTAATACCGAGACGGAAAGAAATTTAGAGAATATTAAGTTTGAGAAATATGTTGACGTGGGCTTGTGGCCAGAATTGCTAAATAATGATTTTATTAATAACATACTCTCACATGAAATGACTGACTTTTAAAATAAAGATCCGAAAAATATATAATCAGCTTCAATAAAGAAATACAAAGAACAAAACAGAAAATTTTCAAATACGTATTTTATTAAGAAAATGAAAAATGGTCAATCACTGGAAAGATTTTGGTTACATTATTCAACCAGGATTGGTACTGTTTATTGTTTGACTTGCAAACTTTTTCTGAAATCCCTTCTCAATACACAACCGGATTTTCTGATTGGAAACACATAGGAGCTTGTTTAGAAAATCATGAAAATTCTAATGAACATAAGAAATCAATGTTAGTGTGGTTGACACGTGAAGGCAACAGGTTAATTGTATCATTAAATGACTTCGTGAACAACATAAGGCACCAATCAGTTCAGAAGCTAAAGGACTACGAAGAGAAAGCTAAAAAATTAAGTACTAGTGTGGGAATAGACTACAATGACATAAACAAGAGACGCATTACTCCAAAATTTTCAGATAAGTCTACAGATAAACTCTCAGTATAACGGCGCAGACCCAGCAAAAACAAATCTGTAGGTCCAGCTCCACAAAACTGCTGTTTGCCACCAGCTAAAGCGACGGGTCTGTGCCGGCAAAAGTCACTTTCAACTGTACTAAAGTGAATGGCTGGCCTTCTGTCGAGCCAACAATACCGGCCTATCGATGGCCGGTAGTACCTAACCCAGCAGTTACTGTCTAAAACGCGCTGGGTGAGTGATTGCCCGACATTTTCCAGTAGAGGGTAATCAATGAATCAATAATTGAGGGCCAGCAATTTATATACACCCAGCAGCATCCCTTTAGTTTATAGAGGTTTACGAGAGGTCATTGACCTAGTTACAGGAGTAATTAAAACCCACAAACCTAATTTTTATTTAATTCAATTAGCTAAATAAATATCTAGCTATCTAATACATTTCTGAATAAATTATTAATATATGAACTAAGAAAATATTTCTAGGTTAATTTTTTCATTTAAATTGTTTTATGCAAAGAATATTTTTTACACAGTTCAACCCCTTAGTCCTAAAGATTTGCTGTGCACAATCTATGCTTCCACTTATCAATACATTTTTAAACTGGGTAAACATATGTAATAATCTTTTCTTTACAGTGATATTCTATTTAAAAGCAGAATAATAAAACTGCTGTCCAGAATTATGAAAATTCTGTATCTCACAAGTAATTTTTCAAGTTTTAACTTGAAGTCAATATATATGTCTATAATAGCTTGTAGTCAGTATATATATGTTTTAAAATAAAAGCTGTGTTCTTAAGGAATCTAGTGATACTATTGTACCCTATACAAAAATAAATACAACCTACAGCCGATAATATTAAGAGGCTGTCCAGAGATGATCATTTAGTGCGATACTGATCATGAATTCATGTTTTACTGATTATATTTAGTCTTGCAGCAAATTTAACAAAAAATAGGTGTATTGGACAAAAATGTACTAATGTAGCCAGTCATGTAATGAATTGAATGTACCCTGAAATTAGTTAAATGAATAATCAACATTGTCTCTTGCAAACATTTTATTATACAAAGACATATAAATACAAAGACATAACCTTAATCAATACAAATATTACACAAATTTCAATTTAATTTTAAAAATAATAAAAACAACAGAGAAATCATATCTTTGTCTACATAGAATCACTTGGAATAGCACAGAAGAGTTCTCCTGAAAGAGAGGATAATAAAATAAAAATTATGCAAATCGTATATTTTAAAAACATAAGTATTTTTGTGAAAATGAGCTTTTAAAACTAAAATTTCTATCGAAAAGTTTTTGCTTTTATCATTTCATTGATAAATTTTGACTCATCAAATTAGTCTTCAAATTAGTAACACCATGCAAAACATACACCTGTCTTATAATTCAGAAAGATTTTGAACATAAAATTCCTTTCTGAATGAAATTATTGAATATTGACTCACGAACCCATTAAGATTGACAACTAGTACATGAAAATCTAACTGTTAAATGAAAAGTTATTCAGGGTGTTTAATTTTGTGCTCACCTTTTCTCAGAAAATATTTAATTTTAAAAAACATGCAGTTTTTTCTTCATTAATTTTATGGTGCTCAATTTTATTGCATTTAATATTTAAAACAATTATGATATTCTAATGTAAATTATTGTTTCAAGGAAAGGTATAGAAGAAAAATTACTTTCAAATATATATTACTTACATGCACGAATGTATCAATAGTATTTCTTTTTCGCTTTACTTTTATGATTAAATTTTTAATTGTATACCCTTGACAAAAAAAATTTCAAAATTTACAACATTTTTCATATTAAAATAGGCATCAAAACAATAATATGTATTGAATTGAAACCAGAATTGAAACCATATGAAAAAAGATTGCTCAAAATTTGCTAGTTAAAAAGGCAGATAATTTTACAATTCTGTAATAACTTTATAAATCAATAAATTCTTAAATTACTCTAATGGTGATGCTTTGTGAAATTAATATTTTCCTCATATAAAAAAACACAAGAACTAGATAAGAATAACGACAGATTTGACCAATGTCACGATTTCCGTAATGTCTTTATATAACTGGTATAGATGTAAGACAAAAAATGAAAAGTTTACATAAATATTAATAACATTGTTTACATCTCTGATGAAATTTCTTTTCTTCAAATTTTTTTATTAATTTAGTTCCTTCTTTTAACAAAAAATATTTGTTAAATACTCCATTACTATGCCTAGGAATAAAAAAGGGAAAGGTGCTTCCTAAAAAAAAAAGGGTACACCGAGTTTTTAAAGGGCTTTTAATTAACACCGTAAATAGTTAACAAAATGTGTACTATTATGTAACAGCTGAATTCGATTCTTAACGACTGTAAAATTACCATCCTATACCTACTATTTTACATGAATATTTCAAAAAGTAGTTCTCACCCATTATCAAAATGAGAAAAATTTGTAGCTTACAAAGAAAAAAAACATGCTAATAGAAAATCATTGTGCAATAGAAAACATTGTGCAATAGAAAAAAATATTGTTAAACTTGAAGGCTTTTTCCATAATTTAAACTATTAACTAATAAACGATTAATTAAAAATAAATATTGAAAGGTACATATTTTTAAAAAAAATATTCATTTCAAATTTTTTTAAAAAATCTTTTAATAAACTTATTGATACTAAAAAAATCTTAAAAATTTAACCAGTTGAGAATTAACAAAGTAAATATTTGTAATGGTATCTGAATCAAACTTATTAACACGAATAATTTTAAAAGTGTGTAATCATCATTTACACATTAAATTTTTTAAAAGGAATATTATCAGACAGTGTCATCAAAGGGCAGTGAGGACGGATGGCCCTTCTCGAGGAGGTACACTGCATTTTTATTTGATACAGAAAAATTAGTTGTCATTTTCTGTAGATTTGAATAGCAGGAGTTGCACATTAACCACTTTCAACATATACTTTTCGAATTCTAGCAAATAAACTCTGTAATAGGATACACACATTATGGGCCACAAATAAAAAGAAACAAAACTTATTTAAATCTAATGAATAATTCAGAGAAAAATTAGACTGAAAACATTTAAACCTGTTTGATTGCCCAAGGACAGGAGCGTTACAATGGGCGTTTCCTTATTATAGACTTTTTTCCCTTTTTTTTTTTTTAATTGCAGGCATTGGGGGGTTGTCCCATTGGCCACAGGAATGCCAGAACTACTACTTTCTTCTCGTTACCCAGTGGGCACCTGTGGTGAAGCAGGGTCGCCCACGTCACACAACCACAACCCGTTTATAGGGCGGAAAGTTAAAAAAGAATCTTTAAAAACTTCAACATTTCAATATGCAATTAAACTGGTTCTGATGTTTTTCATCTCGTTTAACTCATAAAATCGTAAGATTTCTATAATCTTTTTGCTTCTGTCGCACTTAAATGTTAGTTTAGAGATTCCTAATGTGTTTACATTTTAAACTTCTGTTTCAAGAAAACTTTTTGTTTTTAAAAAGGTAGGTGTATATATTTTTGCCAAATAAAAATATTTTGTACTATTGAAGAATAGATAAATAAGTGAAATGTAGGTGTTATTAACATTATTTCTTAGTTACCATAAATTAAATTTACTTACACATTTTATTAAGAATTTTTTAACTTTTACGGGGCATTTTATTTGCTTGGACTAAAAAATAGTTCTTATCGCAAAAATTTTTTCTACCAAATAATGTCTTAGAAGGCATTCAATATTGTACAGGTTAGTTTCAAGATGCTTCAAATCAGTACTTTGTCGTTACTTTTTTTTTTACTCTTTAACCTACACGTTTTTAAGCTATGTTAACAAGGTAGGTTTTTAAATATGATTGTGTTTTCACAATCAAAATCTTACTGTACTTAATAAAATTTTTAAAAAAATATTTTATATACATCAATAAAATTTATAAATATAACACTTTTTTCATTGAATAGGGAAGTGAGCGATTAAAATGAAAATTAATAACCATTATTAAAATATAAAACTACATACAGTGACCAATCACTTCTGCGCCACCTCTTTTATGTGCCTTTTGCATATATACAAAGGTTTTCAAAGGCCCTTGATCATTATATAGGAAAATAATAATAATTATAATTCTTTATGCATCATTCAGAAAATAAATATTTCAATTCAGCACACAATTTTTTTTTAAAAGTCTAAAATTTTGATTTTATTTCTTGTTTAAATAGAAAAAAATAATCCCATTTTTTAGAAAAAGTTTTCAGTTTAAAGCAAATAAACAATCTTCGTTACAGATAAAAGGAAATAAGTTACTGGATCTAGTAATACAGTTCATTTTTCTTCCCTATGGGATTTTTTTCACCTTTATTGTTTCTAGGAAGACATTTTTTTATATGAATTTGAATAAGGTGTCTCTTTTAAATTCTTCGAAGAATTTAAAAGAGACACGCTAAACGTTGCGTTGGATAAGCTGATTATGGATTTAAACAAAAGGAGCCAAGTCTATGAGATGTATAGCAAGAAATTCCAATTTTTAATGGATTTGCAAGACAAAAATATGGATCTTGAAAGTGTACGTAATATTGTTGATTATTATCCAGATGGCGTAGACGAGCATTTAGTGAATGAGTGCATTCAGTTAAAATCTTATTTACTTCAGTCTAAGCTCTTGCAGTCAAATTTTTATGCTAATTTATGAAAAGAAATTTGTTGACGTTTTCCCAAATTGCTACACTATCTTAAGGATTTTTTTAACTTTTGCCAATCACTAGCTGTGAAGCTGAGCGCTCTTTCTCCAGGATGTCATATATAGAAAACAAATATAGGACAACAATGTCGAACCATCGACTAAATCATTTATCAGTTCTTTACATAAATTGTGATTTAACGAAGGACTTACAATGTGATGAGCAAATAAAGAAATTTGCAGCGCAAAAATGCAGAAAGGTTGCTTTATAATTTATATAACATAACTACACATAACCTGTCAATTTCTTTTGCAATAATGTTGTACAGTTGCTGTTTGTATAGACCAGAGGTCGCCAAAGTGGTCTATATAGACCCCCAGGGGTCTATTTAACAAAAGTGGGGGTTGATCTGAGCCAGGGGATCGATTGGGAGTCGAAGAAAAAACAATTCTTAATGCGCAAATCACACATACCTAATTAAGTATGTAAAATTTGTAATTTTTTTTATAATAGACTTAATATCAGTTTCTATATAGAACATAAATTAATAAACGTATATTTATTCGGGTGAAACAAGTATTTACGTACCAGCGCGCAGTGGCACGAACTCTGCACTTCTTGTTTATATGTCATATGCATATGTGCGCTTGTCCAAATGTCACATGTGACGAGCATTGATATTACAAATGCAAATATCATACGTAGTTTCAGCTATCTTTGCAAACTGTGAACAGTGTTGAATATTTGCAGTGTCATTATTAAAACTTTTATAATTTTGGATAATTAGTTATTGTTTTATAAAAACCATTCGTTTAGTTTAGATATCAATTTTAATTATCAATACATGTAAAAAAGAAGGTAAGCAATAATAATATGGATTAGTACTGCCCGCTACAAAACTATAGCACACTTTGTATTTTTTTACAAAAATTACAAAATTTTTGAAAATATTATTATTTTAATCTGATGTGTGTCTTTAACTTTCACGTAAATTCAATCTGAACTAAGTACAAAAATAAACTAAATGTGGAGTTTTGAGGAGATTTAAGATTAAAATTGGCCAATTTTGAACCCAATATAGCGAACCTTGCAAAAAAACACCAGGCACACCCATCTCATTGATTAAGAAGTAATAAATCTGCAGTTACTTTACTTATTATTTAATAAATATTAAGGTATTTAAATTTCCACATTAATATATTTTTCGTAAAACTATTGTTACACAATGAACTATAACTTTAATAAATGCTTAAAATCATAAAATAAATGTCGAAACACAATATCTAATAGAGTTTTATTTTAATTAACAGAAAATTACTTTTATGGGGGTCGATGGAGATTTCGAAAAATTACATAGGGGTCGATGATCAAAAAAGTTTGGCGACCCATGGTATAGACAAATAAAAATAAATAAAATTATTTTATTGTCCTATTTTTTTCTTTAAACTTATCTACATCACTATAGAAAACAGTTTTTTGACAAAATGGCTATTAGGGCCCCAAAGTAGTTTCAGCCCAGGGCCCCACAAATTCACGATCCGCCCATGATTCTAAGATTTAATTATACCTTAATTTAAGGGTCGCAATTCAATCTCTATCATGAAAAAAAAAGCTATGTAAGTGAATTTTGTGGGTAAGTAAATTTTGTGATTGATTCTATAACATAAATTATTTTCGGCACAAATAAGCTAGCTCATGAAACTAATTGTGTGACTTAAAATCTTTTTAATATAGCTATTAAAATGAATCTAAAAAAATTTGATTCAAAAACTATTAATAATTATAATTTTTATTATTTAATTTAATGACGTTCAAAAAAATTTTGAATGATATAATTTTCACGTCACATTACGCAATTTTAAATCGCTACATAGAAAATTTTATTCTTATCAGATCAGTTGAGTGGCTCATGAAAAATTAAAAATAATGTCGTTCTTTTATATTTTAATTCAAGGTTTCATCGAAACATTGATTTTGTTTGATAAACATTTTTAAACAGTTGTAATTCTATTAGTTTTGATATCCTATCATTACTGAATTAAATATTAAAAATTATTACAATTATTCGATTGATCCTGAATGATTATTTGTTTAATATTTTATCTCATTTTCGTTATCCGTTATTTGAAAACTAATTTGTTCTGATTAAAGAAATAAAAATTTAAGAAGAAACTTTTTTCTGAAACTTATTTAAAATCATACTTATTTTTGTAAAAATTGAATATGACGGAAAATAATCTTTTGTAAAAATTTTAATAAAGTAGGTTATTTTTTTCCCCAACACACTTTTAAAACAATAATGTCCAAAAATACTTTTTTTTTAAAAAAAAATCGAAGTTTTCATTTATTCATTTTTTTAATCAAATGGTACAAACTTACTATTGTGAAAAAAGTATGCAAGTTTATTCGCAAATATGCATCATGTGATTGAAAAAAAAAAAACTCAAATCCCGATATCTGTCATTAAAAATTTTAAATAAATGAGTGTATTTTAAAAACTTATTTACACAATAAATTCAAACTCTAATTAAGGTAAGGAAAACTTCTCGAGCATTTTATATTTTTCTCGAAGAAATTCGTGGTAAAAATTTGCTTTTGAGAATCAATAAAAATAATTTTTAAATACAGTCTTTTAATTAGAACTTGCATACGCGATTTTGTATTGCCTCGTACTACAGAGTGTAAATTACTTCTTATTTCAACAACACCAAAAAAATTTCACAAAAAATTCGAGTAAAACTTTGAATACGATTTTTTTTTTAAATTTTGTTTAATTATTTCAGATGCATAGAAAAATTTAAATAGTAAGAGAATGTACATTCAAAACAGTAAAAAGAAAAGTTAGAAAAAGAAAACGTACATTTAAAACAAATGATGTATGATGAATGACACTTTAAGAGCTATTTGTACTGAGAAAATAATCAATACTGCATTGACCCCCCCCCCCACAATAAGACAAAATCGTGTTCTTGAGAGAACTTTATTTCATTAATTCTTATTTAGATAATTAAAGACAATAATATTTAGGTCTTATTAAATATAATCGATTTTATTTATTATCTTTTCCTTCGGCGCCCTTGATTCGTCCCTTCCAAGGGTGTCTTTAAAATTTGAGGGGAGATAAAACAGTATTTTACGATATCGCTAAATATTTACATATCTGGCCGGGCATATAAGGGTAAAAAAATGCATATCACGGGTACGCGGGCAATTTAATTTTCGATCAATGCTCAAAACAGGATTTGAAAAACAATTTTAAATTTACGCTTTCATATATAAGGTGAGTATTCAAAAATAAATATAAGCTTTAAAAAAAATAAATATATATATTAAAAAACTAAAAATAAACAAACAAAAGAAAGAACGGTCGAATAAACAAAACCCCAATTATTAAATAAAAATAAACGAGCCGAAATTGAAACTAAGAGGAACAGCAAGATATTTTTTCAATCCCTTCTTTATTTTAATTCAAGCATTTGGCTAGATTATAGGCTTTGATTGAATTATGAATATTCATAGTTAGTTATGCCCTTTTATTTCTTCATTAGGTATAAATGATTGCTTGGTAATGAGTTTCTCTCATAGAAGCTTCAACTTTTAAAGAGCGTAATATAAATTAATTATATTTCATGGCGATATTTGTTATAATCAAAAGACTAGATCTTATTTCTTCCCTACCATTTGCAGGGTTATTCCTTCTGCAATTATTATTATTATTATTAATGCCCTATTTTGTTTTGATTTAGCATCAAAATTCGAAATATCTACTAACCTATGTTTTACCCATATAAAATTAGTAAGTATATCGCTAAAAATGACTAGTTAAAAAAAAGTAACTATAAATTTGTAAAATAAATTTATGTTTCACAACCAGACATTAATGTTATTAATAAAATGTAAATAATTAATTTTTCTGTTATCTTAAAATAAAAATACTGCATTTACCCTAAAAGAAATGCAGTTTTCTTTTTTAAAAAATGAAGAAAAGAGCAAATTCTTAAATGACTGTGTTAAAATTCAAATTTTAAATGAAACAAACGATCTTGTTTCAAAAGACAGAACTCATGAACGAGTACATTCTGGAAAATGGGTGCATTTCCGAAGTCTTAATTAGTAATCAATGGCCTTTTTTACCATTTTACAAAAAATTTACCGATATTCACTTCACCTGCTTTTTCAAACAGCTTTTTTTACCAGCACCCAAAAGTTAATCCATGGGATAAAAAAATCTAAGCAGTTTATTCTTAAAGCAGACGATTATTAAGTCAATACTTTAAAATCTCTTTCTTTTTTTTAAAAGTGACCTTTATATCTCTGATGAACACAATAGAATAAGCCAAACTTAGTAAAAAATTAAAAAAGTAAGTATATCATACCGTTAAAAAAAAAAACTTTGACATTTGTTTTCGAAAGGATAGCACAGATAATCAACAAAAGCGAGTAGAGGACATTGAAATTATTTGCCGGGATACATTTCTTTGCATACATATTCTTCATAGTTGCAGCAAATTATTTAACGAAAAGGAAAAAAAAAACTTTTAAAAACTTAAGTTTTAGACAGTTTTTTTTCCTTTTCACGTCGATAACAACGTGGATATCGACGTGGTGAAATGGCACCCAAATGTTGATTGCATAAATTTGTCGTTCTTTGGCTCATTTAAGAGTTTTAAGCAAAAGTATTAAATCAGTAATTACTGCCACTCCTTTTTTCATTATATTTATTTAGGATGCAAAGTAAAACAAAGATGCCAAGCAATTGCGATTCGTGTATGCGAAATCGGAAAGACGAATAAGAATCTGATTGGTGAAAATTACAAATTTTAGTCACAAAAAACTCGCCAATCAGATTCTTTTCCCTCTCGTAGCTGAATTCACAAACGTGATGTTTTTATATGCAGTGAGAAGAGCACTTCAAGCGTTTGAAATTTAAGTGCTTGAGTGAGAATGGTTCCTATACGGGGATTTTATTTTTATTAAAGTCTCATTGGCGATTGCATTAAAGCTGTGCCAGTGAAATAACAATTGAAAAAAAGATCACTTTTTGTGAAAAGATCCATTTCAGCTTAATCATGATTAAATGAAAACTTAAAATATGGTTTTATGAATGATATATATATTTTTAAGAGCTTCAAAAATATCTTCTCATATGTTTTTTGTAAAAAATAAAATACTTGCACTTTGATTTAATACCGTTCATTACGTCACTGCGTGTCAAAGACTGCAGTGTTTCTCACGAAGTTCTTGTTTGTATTAAATTATTCTGTATTTAATTTGTTAATCTAAATACTTCTTAAAGAAACAAATAATTTAGTTAAAAATGTAAGTTTCTATTTAAAGCATGTACATTCATACTGTTTAACATTATACTTACCACTTAAAATACGTATTGATTGAATGCCAAGATGTGACATTAAAGCGATAAATAATTTATTTCGCCGCATATTACATTTTATTAGTGCATTTGTATTTCAGAAACTAAAATTCTGTTTATATAATTTATATAAATTATGTTTTTTATTGCAAGTAACATTGTTTTTCTTGTTGATTTTAATTCGCATATGCGTATTCATATAAATTTCTTGATTTTTATTTTACTATGCGATCAAGAAAGGCTAATGTTTTGCGTCAATTTCTTAAATTGTTTTATCAAAGTAAGAACATTTAGCTATTTTGCATAGTTTAAAAACTTCTTTTATGGTTTTTGTTTTACTATATTATATATTTCTCTCTGTATTAGATACATATTTAAAGATAATTTATAAATATCTAACGGAATGCGTTACTTAAAACAACAATTCCTAAACATTAGAAAATGCTGTACCACCATTTGCTAACCATTATCGTCCAAACATAAATATAATGATTTTATTTATTTTTATTTTGTATGTGTATGAAACTGAATATGTATACATATACATGGATAGTAGAGTATGTATTTTTTGTGACTATGAGGTTTTTTTGACATGTATTTTTAAAGTACCTAATTCTTATATTGTAATCTAATTTGAGTAATATACAGTCCTCATTACATATAGTCTATATTAATACCCCTATTATTATAATCTTATTTTAATCAAATATTTTTTATTATCTTATAATTTTGTAATTTAGCTTATACTGTGTAATTTTTTCTTACATTTCCACATTTTATTGTATTGGGCAGCCAAATGACATACCATATTTAATAGCTGATTTTATAGACAATTGGCTAAATTTAACTCATTTTAAGTTGAATAGTAACAAATTAAAACTAATTTTACTTATATAATTTTTCTCAAAAGGTTTTAATTTATTTATATTATAAAAGTTGATAGGAATATATTTGTTTGAACAAGTTTATTGATCCTAAGTAGATTATTTACTTAGACTATAGGTTATTTACAATGATGCAGTTGTAAATTTTATAACAAGGAAAAAATTTATGCTTGTGTTATGTATGTTCTCAACATCATATAGTTTAATTTAACTGAAATAAACCAAATAGATTTAGACTAAAAATCAGTTAATATGTGAACAATGGGAAAGATGTGTATTCAACTGACACTTTATGTTAGTAGCTTCCGTTAATCTGTTTTAAAGTTGCACTAAATATCAAATAAAAATTCTAAAATATTGTTTTGTTTATACTAAAAAAGACATGATGTGTACATATTTATAATAGGTTGACAGAACAACTTTATGAATATCTAGCAATACTTAATTGCTTAAATTGTAGTATTATCAGCATAGTTGATCAGACAGCCCAATGTGGGCCAATGCCTTCCTCCAAAGATTTCTCCATAACGACTTCAGATTTATCTTTGATCTCCAATTCTTTTTCATTAATTCCAAGAATATCAGCCCCAAAAAAGCCAATAAATATTGTAGGATTTTAATAAAGTTTTAAAAAAATGTCTTAGACAGGACACATTTTCACTGACTTGCAAGTTGCTATTTAAAAAAATTACAAAAAAATTAGTTACAGAGAAACTCACAGCATTAAACTTGTGAACTGTTTTTTATATTTCGTCCTTTTCTTCATGGTTTTTGAAATGCTGACATCTTCAGTATGGCATAATTAGAAAAAGGATTTTTGTACTAGAATATCATTTGGATAATTCTAATTAAAAAAGAAGCAGTTTACAGGCAACATTAATTCTTCATTCACACTTGGTGTTGTGAAGAATGTATAAGATGATATTCGTGAAATAAAGTTCTTTATCAAATGTAGATTATATTAGTGTGAATAAGAGGCGAAGCAATAAAATAAATTGTCATTTAAACTCTTAAATTATAAAATGAAATAATGTATAAAATTAAATGTTTGTTAATTTACTTACATTTTTAATTACTGTCAATGACCACTTGGAAATTTTTTATGCCCCTGAAAAAAAGCAGTCACTTTTTTTAATTTCTTATCACTGAGAGTCTGTTGAGATAATAAAGAATTCAATTTAATAAATATTTGTATTTCTTATTTTTTAAGTTTTTTATTAACACAAATATCAAAATATTAGAATATCATTTAATGAAGATTTTCTATAGAAACTATTAAGGCAACTTTGATTTCACATGAAATGTTTTTTATAAAACAGGAAACTCATTTAATAAGTTATCATTCATCAATCAAGTCATTTCACAAAGTTGACTTTGAAGTTTTGGGAAAAAATATTCTTGAAGTTAATTTGGTATATTTATTAAACAGATGAAAAACTTGAGTCTTGGGTTAAAAAAGGAAGAAAGAGAAAAACAAGTGTAAAAGGGGTCCTGAACAAATTTTAAAGTGATGTTAAACAAGAGTAATAATACGAGAACAAAATGTAGTTAAGAGTTATCAAACTGATTGTTCATGAATTTTCTGATTTAATTCAGATCATCTATATGACGTTATTCTATATACCACAATTCTCTATAAACTGCACTAGCATGTAATTTGTGTTATGTAGTTTATGGATGTGAGAGATAAAATTTACAATAAAGGAAATTCTATAACTATGTAGGAACAATTAACTTTTTACATTATTTAGAGGTGAAAATTTAAAAAGCTAAGTAAACAAGAATTCATTGATTTGTTTGTTCTTACTTAGCATTAATGCTGCAGAAAATTCCAATTTTTTTTTCTTGTAATAGTAAATACTTAAGTCCATATTTTGTCTTTTTAAGTGTTTGTATCTAAAAAATAAAGAATTTTAAGATTGATTTGTTCCAGACTATAATATTGCTGTATTTAGTTGGCAAATTTAAAGATAAGTGAAATGAATATAAAATTCCATAAAATGTAAATCCTCAGGTCCTGAAGTTTGTATTATAAAGAACTTCTACTGCATAATAACTGGTAATTAATTCAATCATTTTAAAACTTTGGTTGGTACATGGAAGAAAAATAATTTTTTTAGCACACATATTCTTAAAGTTTAGGTATATTAGGCATAAAAAAACAATTTTTTCTGTTAGCTTTTTTATGATTTTCTTTCAATTATGATAGTGGAAATGCATTCTACCCTGGCCTTGCCCTATGCAATATTGTAGTCTCCGTGGGAGTATAGTTTCACTCCTTAGATATTATGTCTACTCATCTCTAATCTATGAGTTGTACTCATAGCCTGAACACCTGAATAATTGGTTTTTATTGAGTTGTATAAAAGGGTAATACTCTTTATCATTTTAATTATAATATAGGTCCTCTTCCTCCAAATCCTGGAAAGCAATAAGAATTTTCTAATAAATTAAATTTTAATACTAGTTTATTTATGGATAACATCTTTTTAATTGCATATTACATGAAATTAATTTTTTAAACTTGTAGCTGATATCCAAAATCAGCAGTTTTAAGAGTTTCAAATTTTATACCTTAAACTGTACAACCTTATTAAAAACATATTATATAACATAAAACATGTAATTTTAATGCAGCATATTGCCATATAGTTTTGTGATGCTTTAGCTTATATGATTTTAAAGTTTTAATCTATGTATATAATAAAATAAAGAATTTGTGTGTTTGTGCCTGTATACTGTCTTGCGGGTAAAATGTACTCTTTAAAAATATGAACTTCAACATGAAAGTAAGTGAGTAAAATTGTAAATAAATTATGAAGCATGATTTTTGATTTTTTAACTGTATTTTTTTATTCAGAGAATTTAAAAAAATTGAATTTCCCCTTTGGTTTAGTGGAGGCCATTTTTTTGAAGTAAACTATAAACAATTCAATTTTGTCAAATATATTAAAGATGAGATCAATGATGTTCGATAGCTTATAACTCTAATTAAAAAAAGTTAGCTTATTGCGTGTTCTGAACTATTTAATTATTTTTTATTCGTTATGCTACCTGAATGATCAACGTGATCATTGTAGCATTAGTGGACAATGTGATCAAATTAGAATTTTTAAGGTTACCTGAAACCACAGGTTAATTTTATTTATAGTCATGGTTTTAAAATTTGTTACTATATAACTAAAAAGCAATGGTAATTGAAATTAAAATTAAATTTGTACTGAAGATCAAAATTAATGGGGAAATTGTACTAATTCATTGAGGATATATGTAAAAAATACCAATATTGCTATTGGCACTAATAATAATTAATTTTGGTGATAGTAACTGTTTGGAGTAAAATAATAAGCTCTATAATAAAAGGCAAAATGAATAGAGCTAATTAGTTTAAGTGGACATGGAAAAATCGAACTACTATTGGCGTCAATAATGCTTAATTAATATTGGTATTTGGTGCTAATTGAAATAAAAAAATAAGTGAACTAAAAAGCAAATTTAATGGAAAAAATTATTTGTTTGTTATTGGGAACTGTAAAAAGTTGCCATGCTATTATTGGCAACAATAGTGCTTAATTTTGGTAATAATCTACTGGCATAATGGTAATTAGTGCAGTTTTAATGGGTAGAAAGTATGCTTTTATATAGCTTCCATATTTTATGAGTAAATTTGGTATTCATTATAGCTGCACCAATACTGTATATTTTTATGCAAAATTTTTTATGTCTCCTCACAGATATAAGTACCAGAGAAAGTAGCTTGATAGTGGTAAATTTTAAATATCATGATTTGTCTAGTGCAACAGCATTATGGCAGATGATATCGAATACAGTTATTCTTTATTTTGATGGAATGAACAACTAAGTGCATGTTTTGCTTAATCATGTAAAGCCATCATGAAGGCAGCCAATAATTATAAAAGAAAAAAACTTATTTCAGCTTTATTATTTGTCTTGTGTTTGTCTTAGTTTTCTGCATGATTTTGTAGTGTTTCACCCCTACGAAGAACGGATATTCAACTAGTAGATAATATAATACAGTACAGAACCCATTATCCGGAAATCAGAAAACCGGAAAACCAAAAAACCGGAACGAAGTTTGATAAATTTTCCCGCCATATTTTTAAAAAAAATGTTTTTTCCCTCATAAGATTTTAGGATTTTTCTTTCTTTTTTGAAAGATGTTTACCTTACCATCATTTTGGAAATAATCATTAGTGTATTACTTCATCGTTTTTTCTTCTTTTTAAGATTATTTCCAAATATTTTTTTTTTTTAAATTGGGTTTAACAATAAAAAAAAACAGCTTTTTGTAGCGATTTAGAAAACCGGAAAAATCAGTTATCCGGAATAGTGATGGTCCCAATCGTTCCGGATAATCAGTTCCCTACTGTACTTGCATTGCTTCTGTACAAGTTTCCACAATCGTAAGATGTCATTTCTACTTGTGGAAGTAACATTAAAAGGATATAAGACATATTGCTAGTACCAAAAGAGCTATCGAGAACAGAAATTTTCAGCTTTCACACTGGTGATTGGTACATAATTATTTAGGGTTTTAAATACCTATTAACACAGCATCCACATAGTATAACACATTTTACTTTCACCTAAATATAAAATTTTGAATTTAAGGGAACTTTCCGAATTTTTTTTAAAATTGAAGTATGATTTTTATTTTAATAACAATTGTTAGGTCTGCAACTGAAGCTGCACCTCCAGCGGAAGGTCAAGAAGGTGCCGCTGAAGGTGGTGATGCACCTAAACCTCCAAATCCTCAGCATCAAGCTGCATCTAGAAGGTTACAACAAACTCAAGCCCAAGTTAATGAGGTAATGAAATACTTTAAAATAATTGTTTTATTTATCTGCTAATGTTGTAGGAAAACTATCTTGTATATTTTTAAAGAAATGTAAGCTCATCTGCTGAAAAGTTGTTATTGTTTTCAGAAGTGTTTGATTTAAATAAAAAGTATTTAAAATTAATTAGTTTTTCATCATGGGGATGAACTATAACATCTGTATTTTAGGAATCTGATCTATTATCGAAATTTGTTTTAAAATTCAATGCAAATTACCTTATTTTAATTAGCTTTTTTCTCAGATTTTTAAAAGTCACGTCTTATCTTTAATCTCTTCAAATAATCTATCTGAAGTGCAGTTCCTTGTTAAATATTAATTTTTTTTAAAAAATCTTTTTCCAAATTAGATTTGGGATTCTTAAAATCTAAATGAAAACTAAAAGAGAATTTTTCAAAAATCTTTCATTATTGTGTCAAAAAATACAGCTAAATAAAAAATAAGACAGTTCCTACAAAAATAAGCAAATTAGTTGGCTTTGAAGTAAATTTGATCTTAATATATATTTTCTGTTTTTTTTTCTTAAATTTTCCTAAAAAAATAAAGTAGTTTATAACAAACTCTTTTTAAATCACCATGGACAGTAGTTCTATCCAGAAATTTTTCTTCAAATTCCTTATTAAGTGATATTTTTTCTCTTCTGTGAAATTTCTAAAAATAAATTAAATCTGATTTACCACCCTAAATTATACTATACCTCATCACTATTATCATTTGACGCTTAAGATACAATGTGATAAATTAAGAGCATTGGTAAGCTGCAGGATGAGCAGGAAAAAAAAAACTTAATTTTACTACACATGTTTCATAAAGTAAATGAAAGTAGCTTTTATAAATATGAATATTTCCCTGGTGGTAAACATTTGATCTAAACACATTTTCTTTCCTTTTTATCTCTTTTTTTTCTTTCCTTACACAAAAAACTCCTTCAGCAATAAAAAGATAGTGTTATTTCTGCCAGTAAACTGGAAAATGTTAAATAATGTACCCATGACAACCTGATTATATTAAATTGCATTAAATCTTTCATGTATTTAAGATTGATGCTTATATCATAATTTTAACAATACCATAAAGTGGCTTATGATTATGAAAATACACCAGTGAAACCAATAGATTGGACAGATATATATATATATATATATATATATATAACGTCGTTGCCGAGTGGAAGGATTAAAACAGGTCATAGGTCGGGAAAGAGGGTACAAAATTTATTTATTAATTATTAGACAAGAGCAGTCATGAGAATGAGTAAAAGTGCACACGAAAAGTTGTGCTCCTTGGTTATATGTTAGGGAAAATCTTGCAAAGTAAAATCCGTAAAATGTCTTAATTTAGGGAAAGAGGGAAATCTTAGTAGTTGCTATTGGTTTATGAAATAGATCGAACGTTTCCCACACAAGAGCAAAGGGAAAAATGTCCTGCTCTTAATTAAATGCATACTTGAGCCAAAAATAGATTTAAGAACAGGATGTGGCTTTTAAAAGTGTGAGAAAGTATTTCAAATAGAATAATTAATTAGGAAGAAGTTTTATAGCAGAGAAACTAACATAAAAAGATTAATTGAAGCTTTTTATGTTACATCCCCCCTCGCCAATAATGTTTAATTACAATCCAAAATTTTAAAAAATTATCCATTTGCAATATCTTCCCTATGGTAGAAGTACAAATAAAATAACCAAATTTGCAATATTAACAATATATAAAAGTAATATTAATTATAAAACATTTACATATGTTCTCACTGTAAAAATTTTAACACAATTAAAAACCTGTAGTAGCTTTATCAGTAAATTTAAAATTTTCATTTTCAACAGTTTTTTTTTCTGAATTAACAGCTTTTTCAATTTCAAAAGTATTTTGTTTAAAGATCACAACACAGCTTTTTCACTAGAAGTATTTTTCATAAAAACACTATTTAAGTTAACTCTTCAATCATGATAAAAAAATTTATAAACATTTGTTAAAAATTTGTAATTTAAAATGTAAAACACAAAATGCAAAATACAGTTTTACAGGAAAAATTTCAGTCTGAAATTAGATTTGAGTATTTCTTACCTTGTTTGAAAACAAAATAAAATAAAAAATCTCACAGTGGTTGTTATTCTGAAGACCAAGACTTCAGTATTGTCTTTTTTTTCACTTTATTTATTATTTACCTTACATATTTATCACTTTAATAGCAAAATATTTGAAATTTTTTTTTTTACAAAATCATCTGAAGTTAGGAATTTATTAATTTTCTTGGATTTGCACAATTCTGTCAACATAATTTTGACAATGTTACGCACCATTATCATATTTAGTCTCAAGAATATTAGAAAACACAAGATCATTTTCAATTCTGCTATTTGAATTTTTTTTTTTTTTTTTTTTTTTATGTCCAAAAATTTACCTTCTATACCCTTTTTTCTTTTCTTTTTCTCTCTTATTTTTCTTTCTACTTTCTTTTCTTTCTACTTTCTTTATATTTATTTATTTGTACTTTTACTTTCTTTCTTGGTATTTTTATTGCAATTATTAACCCGGATTTCAGGAAAAATGTAAAGACAAATTGCTTTTATAATCAGAAAAGATGATCAGTCTTCTCAGATTTTACATTACAACCCGTTTAACACAATTTATCACTAATTGAAATCCAAAACAAAGCTTTCAAATTTAATATGGTATTAAGGTAAATCAGTTTTTAAAATTTGACTGACTTAGCTATTTTCCTTATTTTTAATCTGAAGTGCAAGTTTGGTTTATTTGCAAATTACCTTTTATTTTTTTATTTTTTCATTTATATCTTTCATTCTTTCTTTTTGGACATAAATTTTTTTTTTTTTCAAAAATTTTAGTTCGGATATTTTTTAAAGTAATTTTTGTGCAGAGATCTTAATTGATAATTTAATTTGTCACAATTGTTAGGGAATTCGAATATTTTTATTTCTATTTCTTACGTGTTTTTGAAGTGAATTTGTTTACTACTACTTTTCAATTTTTGTTTGATCATTTTCTTATCTTTATGTTGTTTGTCTATGGAAATGTCTGAGCTAGAACTGAACTATGAACTATTTACCAACGTTGAACTAAAGCATTAATGTATGGTTGTACTTCAATTTAAATTCTAACAACAAGTATTTTATTCATTTTTCCAAACTATTTGCATTAGTTTTAGCATTTCTTGATTTAATTTTTGCAACACCGTAATTGCATTCACATATTAAAAGTGAATCTCAATAATTATTGCAGTTGCATTACGAAAGGAAATAAAATTTAAATGGCATTTTCATTTAAATCCTAATCACTGTAAAACAAAAATATAATTTCTACTACTCAAAAAATCATAGAAGCTGTAACACATAAAACAATATGAAAATAATTTCTCGAAACACTTTTCAATCAAATAAATCAATTAACTGAAAATAAAAATTTAAAGAAATAAAAATTTCAACAGTAAATCCTATCAATATATAAAAAGTAGTTTCACTTTGAAACATCAAATATGGGAAAAAATTAAAATCATAATCATTTAAGAAATTGATTTGTGAGAAATGTAAAAAACTTTAACTCAAAGGATACCTGAAAAAGTTCGAATTAGTCCGAGATATTTTGAAAACCACAACAGAGATGGGAATGCGTTGAAATTCCGTAAACACAATTCCAAAACCAAAGACGTGAGCTGCTAGGGAAAAATTTGTTTCTTCGTTAAGATGAATCGTAAATTAACACCAATAGTGACGGAGAAATTGAAGCTTATTTTTCTTTTGAATGTCGAATATTTAAGTAGACCATCGTGGGTGTGAGAACAATTATTCATCGACGATAAGATCCAGCTCAGCACTTAAGAGTGGCAAAATCAACGCTTTCTCAAAGGGATAGTTTCAATAAAACATTTTAATTATCAGGAATTCGATGCAGTTTTTCTTTTTAGTCCAAGGAAGGAATTGAAGCTCAGCTTTCTAGTATTCTCAGGAACGTAGACAAAATATGCAGCATAGACATGGAAAACGGATGATCGTTTTGCTCCACTGTGCGTAGGTATCATTTATAATAAACAAAAAGTTTTGAAGAGTTTATTTTTTTGATGAAGATACTGGGTGAATTAATTATTGCCTTAAGTTGAAGAAGAATTTGACTGCTTATTTATCAGCTGTTCATTTGAATAAATGATTCGAAATTATTCCATATTTTTGATGTACCCTCTTCCGAATTTGATTTATTTAATTTCAAATGAGAGATATTCCATATCGTTGATGTACCGTACCCCGTTCCCGACCGTTTAATCCTGGCGACTTATAACGTCGTTGCCGAGTGGAAGGATTAAAACAGGTCATAGGTCGGGAAAGAGGGTACAAAATTTATTTATTAATTATTAGACAAGAGCAGTCATGAGAATGAGTAAAAGTGCACACGAAAAGTTGTGCTCCTTGGTTATATGTTAGGGAAAATCTTGCAAAGTAAAATCCGTAAAATGTCTTAATTTAGGGAAAGAGGGAAATCTTAGTAGTTGCTATTGGTTTATGAAATAGATCGAACGTTTCCCACACAAGAGCAAAGGGAAAAATGTCCTGCTCTTAATTAAATGCATACTTGAGCCAAAAATAGATTTAAGAACAGGATGTGGCTTTTAAAAGTGTGAGAAAGTATTTCAAATAGAATAATTAATTAGGAAGAAGTTTTATAGCAGAGAAACTAACATAAAAAGATTAATTGAAGCTTTTTATGTTACATATATATATATATATATATATATATATATATATATATATATATATATATATATATATATATATATATATATATATATATATATATATATATATATATATTGTAATGAAGAATTTAATTTAGCAAATAAAACTAAACCTGGCCAAAAAATCATGCAATATTAGACAAATATCCAGGAAAACAAAAAACGGGCTCAACCTGTGCCCTAAATAAGGAAACTGATCGCTTGTCCAGCATGGCAGCTGATCAAGACCCTGACAGTCAAGAAAAACATGTCTAATAAGGTGTATGATTGCCTCCTAACAGCTACAAAACTCGTGCATTGGCATTTCATTTCAGCAATGTTTTTTTAACCGGGTTTCGACTTATCAATTCTTGTAACCACACCCACTGTTGCACTGAGGCACTCCCTTGAGCTCATCAATGGTTATTGGAGCTGAAATTGAATGACCAAGGGTCTCTCCTTGGCGCCCATGTGACACCCTTTTATACTCTAATCATTGAATATCCTCTGACCTCCTCTATTTATGGCTGACCTGTCAGAGTACCTCTGTCAAACGCATGAATGTTATTACGCCCCCCTGCCTGGATGCCTGCCCAGACCATCATACCACCTTGACCATAGTGATAATTTCCACTAATATTAGAGGGATAATATTGGTTCCCAGGTTTTCTTCAGATAAGAATATGTCCTCAGTCATCATCTATTAAAGACTGTTTTCAGCATCATGCTTGAGAGTCCTTTATGTGATTCATAGTCAAAGGAGTATATTTTTCTAGCATATTTTTGTATATAATTTTTTTCTGTTATATTTTACATATTAAATTTTACTGTTGAAAAAAAATGATCTTATCAAGGTAAAAAATAAAAGGAATATTGACAACATTTTAACTACAATTATGTTATGGTATTAAATACGGCAATTGTATTATATTTGTTTTATATTTGTATTGATTCTTAATTATTAACCCTTCTGGCAGCAAGCTGTGATATATTATTTAAGGCTCTTCAGGAAAAGCATTGATCTATTAAATGTCTTACGCCAGAAGGAATATTTGTTTTGTGTTTGTTGATATCATATTAATAAATCAATTAGAACTAAGCCTATAACTTTTTTTTTACTGTAGGTTGTAGACATTATGCGTACAAATGTTGAAAAAGTCCTAGAAAGGGATCAAAAGTTATCTGAGCTGGATGATAGAGCTGGTATATGAAGTTTGTTTATAACAATCTTTAAACTATTTTCTTAAACTTTTGAATGACTGAGCATTTCAGATCTGAGCCAATTTGTATAGAAAATTCTCTTTGTTGAAATTTTTCACTAGGCATGAAAAATGGATTTTTAACAAGAAAGACCACAAGTGAAAGCAAGTTTAGGCCTGATAAATACTTATTCATGTGTTATAACTGGTGTTAAAACATCTAGCTAGTATTCCTGTTTTCTAAATCCTTTGGCACTAAATTCTGATTAAACATATGCGTTTTCCCTTTTATTATTAATTTAGGTCAAAATAACTGAAACATATTATGTTTAGCATTTTAATAATTTATGGTTATAAAATACACCATGAGACACCAATGTCTTTTTGTGTGTTACAGGTAGAATATTCCAAGCATGGCTTACTTCCTAACAATAATTTTTCGAATTTGCAGTTATTTGATCATTGTTATTCATCAGTTATTCATCATTGAAATTTCTTTAATTTACGAAATCATTTACTGATATTTTTGAATATAAAGGAAAGAAAAATTTCAAACTACATATTATATATTTTGGATTTTTTATTACAGTACAAATATAATTCCGATAATCTTAGCAGATTTTTTTTAGTTATTATGAGACTGTTTTTATAATTAAAAAATACCAAAATATGTTCTGCTTGTAATTAGAGCATCGGAAAAAAAAATATATAATGGAAGACACCTCTTTATATATATTTTTTCTGATCAAATGTCTATGTCAAAGGGTTAATAGACAAAATTATTTTTCTATTATATTTTAAATTATTTTAGATATTTTTAAACATTCACATTTTTCTCTCTCTTTTCGTGTTAGTTGTAAATATCTAGGTTTTAAATATTTTTGTGAAGCTACAAAATTTTTTACAGAGCACATTAATGTTATATTCATTGTTGATATATTTACTTCTTAATTAGTGAATGGTCGAGACACTCGCTATTGTGAAGGTTGAGGTTTCATCCCTAGTGACGGCTGGAAATCAACTATCAATATAGATATTCAAATTAACTTTTTAAAAAAATGCTTGGATTTGAAATTTCATCTTCAAATGTTAAATTGTAAAATATATATATATATGTATATATATCGACTGTAGAGTCTCGATAAATTGAGTCTCGGTTGTTCGAGTTTTCCATAAATCCGAGCTAAGGAAAAATAGTCAGTCTTTCTACCAAATAATGACCAATGCACACACAACCTTTGGAATGCTTATTATGATTGTTTTTTTTTTACGATTACTACGACAAAATGTTGAGGAACTTAATGTTAAAAACTTAGATTGTGTCTTAAACACTGAAACATGTGAATAGTGTGTTTAAACAAAAAACATTAGATAATTTATCTAATGCAGTAATGTAATGTATATTATAATTTGGTTTAATGCAGTAAATGTACCTTGATCCTCAAATGTAAGTAAACTTTTCTTTAAATGTATTTTTCAATTAAATATTGAAATTTGAAAATTGCTTTGTTTTCATTCATTTAAATATTTTTTAAGTTTTTTGATAATTCGAGTTTTCAAAAGTTCGAGGTAGGCTCGGTTCCATCTACCTCAAATTATCAAGACTTCTACCGTGTTTTTATATATATATATATATATATATGCATGCATAGTGAATATGTTTCAGAATGCTAGTCAATTCAAAGCATTTTCTTTACATATTTACTAAATGATTGTTTTATTTTTTATGCTGAATAATTTTGAGATAATTTTTCAGAAATATACCATAATTTATGATTTTAATTAAGTTTTAAAAATTAGAAAGAAAAGAAAAAAATGTATAAAAATGTGTGCCAACAATTCTTTTCATTTTAGAGTACTTATGACATCTAAACTTCTAAAAATGAACAATTTTTTATATTGTTTTGCAGAATTGAATAACATTTTACATAACTATACTAAATATGCCTCAATGCTTACATATTTTACAATGCTTACATTAATTTTAAAAATTAAATTCCGTTTTCATAAAATTCCTTAATTTATATATCATTTTTACTGTTTATTTTTTACTGTTTTATTTACAATATTGTATTGTATTACAATATTGTATATAATGTGAAATCTATTTATCAGTGGTAGTGAACTAAATGATAGTATGCTTTTGATCTTAATTTTCTTTTCAATTTTAAACGCAAAAATTGTTATGGATAAACATTATTTTTTTTAAACAAACTCTTGTTAGTCAAGATTCTTCTGATGTCAATTAAAAAAAGCATTCCTTTATCTTTGGCAATACTTTTTTTACAGAAGTGTTTTCTAATATATCATTTACTTGATCTTTATGCAGAAGCCCTACAACAAGGTGCCTCACAATTTGAACAACAGGCTGGAAAACTGAAGAGGAAATTTTGGTGGAAAAACTGCAAGGTAACTGAAGAATATTTGTTATTGTTTTACTTTTATATTTTTAAGAAATAAGCCTTTTCTGTTTTGTAATTTTTTTTTTGTTAGTTAAATTGTGCCAAAATCATATTTTTATTTAACTGTGAAGACTACTGTTCTTGAAAGCTTAACATGCTGGAAATATTTTATTTGTATTTTTTTGTTGATTTTCAGACAGTAATATTAACCATTTATAGATGTTAATGTAATAGTACTTCTAATTTATACAAATGCTACACTTATTTGTTTCTTTAAAATATGCGAAAACACTGGCATATTTTAAAAGTTGAATTTGGAAAACAAGTTGAATTTGGTTTTCAAATTTTACACCACTTACTAACTGTTGTTTCAAAACAATATATTGTGCATCACTGCCACCATAAAATAGAAAGCCCTATCTCCAAAGAACAAGTTTTGCAGGAAATAAGTAAAACAAGTTTCTTTATTTGCATTAAATAAGGGTTAGGGCCAATATGACAGACCCTGAACTTTCTGTTTAAACAGTGTAAAATATTATATAACACTAAAATATTGGCAATGTTTTAAGAAATTACTGAATATTTATTTAAAATTTAATTTTTATTATAGAATTTTTTAAAATTTATTTTAATTAATCTGGTAGTAGTCGCATTTTCATATCACAATATAATCACTTAAAAGCAGTGTACATGGCCTGACAGGTATTTTCTTAAAAATACGCGTGGGCCACATTTTGTCAAGGAATAATAATTGCTAATTTTTACTTATTTCTTGACCGGAATATTAAGGTAAGGATTTCCTATACATTAAGAAACAACCTTAAATATTCTGAACCCTTTTTTTTTCTCTACAAGTTAACATATTTATGTATGTGGTTAACACGTTCACACCTAACGTTGTACTGACGGTTATGCTGTTTTTTTCTTTGAAGAGTGGTAATCACTAATTAAATCTTATTTTAGCAGCAATTTTAATTTTTAAAATTCACGCTATGTTTTTTATATTAAACTATGTGCTATTTAGTTTAAAAATATATTTTCCTCAAAAATATTTCAATAATATGCATCTATTCAATAATTTTCTTGCATCTTGCTACCAGTTAAACTGTTTTATTAGCACAAACTGTTAGGAAAAATTTTATCTCTTGCTGGGGCAAAATCAGCGGCGCAAGTGTTAACTGTTAAATCTGCCACTCAAATTTTTCTGAAATTAAATTTCCAGAAAACATTCTACTGCTAAAAATTAAGTTTTGCAGTTCAAAAACCATTATTGAATAGGTTTTCATTTATTCTCCATTAAATGCTATTAATAAATGTAAAATGTTTTTATAAAGTAATTATGTTTATTGTAGATTACTTGTGCAATTGAAATTTATTTAATTATTTTTTCAGATGATAATTATTATGGTCATTATTGGAGTTGTAATCGTTGGAGTTATTGGCGGTAAGTAATTGTGCTCATTGGGGAACTTTTTTTCTTCACTTGGTCATAAGATTCTTTGCCTAAAAGCGTTTGTTGTTGGTAGGAGGTTTTTTTGTATGTTGTAGTTTCTGCAGCTTTAGATATTTATATTCTGGTTGGATTCAAATGTTCCCTCATAAATTATGCATTTTTCTTTCATTGTTATGATCTACTGAGTTTAAGAAGAGTAAGGAAAATTATTTATATTTCCCCTTGTTTTATATGGTAAAATGTTTCTGTCTTGTATTTATAAATTTTGAGAGTGGAGTTGCAGCTTAACACTAAACCTAACAGAACTGTTAAATGACCACTTTTAATACATTAAATTATTAATTGTTCCCAGTTTTCTTTTTTCCTGAACTTACTGCACCATTTTTTCTATAATATTAACTGAATTGTTCATTATCTATCTCTTCTTCTTTTGCAATAAGATTAAAAACTGTATTATTGACTTAAATATCAAGTTAGGATCAACATATATTTACCTTCAGATCAACTTATATATACATTAAATTTCAGACAAATGCTCATGTTTTATAATCATATAGATATATATCTATACACTCTATAACAAAAAAATCGACGCACCAAGAAGGAGTTGTCCGATTGAAACAAAAATTGGGGGATAGGAAGACAATGTACAGAATGGTAAATGATTAAAATTTCAGAACAATTGAATAATTTATTGCAGAGTTACAGTAACAAATTCAATAAGGTGTTGACCCGCCTCTAGCCTGGATACAAGCTGCCACACTGCGCGGAATAGACCAATAAAGCTCCCAGATGGTCTCTTGCGGTATTTCCTGCCAAATTTGATCCAATTGTCGAACGAGCTCATCAACATTCCATGCCAAATGCAATCGCCTTCCCATCATATCCCAGACATGCTCAATGGGAGAGAGATCTGGTGATCTGGCAGGCCAAGGAAGAGTTTGACTAGCTTGCAGATAGTTCATAGCAACACGTGCCGTATGTGGTCTGGCATCGTCCTGCTGAAAAACCAGCCCAGGGGGCTGCAAAAGTAACTGTTGCAAAACAAGTCTTAGGATGTCGTCGACATACCGCTGTGCAGTAAGTGTACCTCTAATGACGACCAAAGGGGTCCAGCTGTCAAAGGAAATGGCACCCCAGACCATAATGCCTTGTTGAGGGCCGGTGTGGCGTGCAATAGTGAGGGCAGGATCCCCCTCTGCCCTGTGCGTCTCCAAACACGTCTTCGATGATCGTCAGGACACAGTTGGAAGCGGGATTCGTCGCTAAAGACTATACGTCCCCAGTCGGCATCATTTCAGCCATATCTGTTCAAAACATTCATGCATACGAAATTTCAAAGCAATCGGATGATTGCTTCTTGGTGCGTTGATTTTTTTGTTATAGAGTGTGTGTATATATATATATATATATATATATATATATATATATATATATATATATATATATATATATATATATATGTACTTTATGCTATCTACTATACAGTGGGTGGTAGTGTTTATTAAAACATATGTTGTGCAAAACTACTTTCTGGTTTAAAGTTCAGTGAGAGGTTAATTTTATTTAATTAGTTAATCTGCAATAATTTTTTAAATCTTTGTTCTTTAGGTCAAGATTTGAAAAAGATATTTAGATATTTTTTAAGTAAAAAAAAATTATAGTAGTTCCTTCCTTATATCTACTTTCTTATTATTCAGTTAACCATTTTCACCAACCCCATGCCAAATTTGTTTTTTATGTTATTTTTACCAGCTGTTAGTAAAGATGAGTGCTGTTACAAATGGAATTTTGGATTCTTGGAACCACCTGTCATTCCAAATTGCAAAACATTTCTTGCAACCTTTGACATGGCATTCCTTTTATCTGTTTTCAAATACAGACACGACATGTATCCATTTACTCATTTTTTAAAATTTTTTTATGTAAAGATTCTATGATTTAAAAAATATGCCACTGCATCATCTGCTGTGGTAGGTAAATTCAAAATTTTGACCATTTCATTCATTCAGCAAAAAAAAAAAAAAAAAATGTTAAAACAGAATAAGGATAGACTGAGTTGGCTTGACTTGCATTGTACCGGTGTCATAATTTATGAAATATTGGTGCCAAGGTGATGTTTTGAAGGAAAAAAATGGTTGATTGGTTAATATGTAACTATCACATTAATAATCATATTATGTGTATGTAAAACCAGCAGATAGAGACATATCTTCCAAAAAAACATTTAGCTACAAAGATAGATACTTTTGAGTAATTTTGCATACAATTTTATTTTTATACTTAAAGTAGTAGTAAAACCTATGCTTTCTATTTATTTTTCTGATTTAATTTAAAATGATTTTACTTAGGATATAAGAGTATGACAACTATAAAATGGAGCATTTTAGCTTTTACAAACTAAAGAATGTATTTCTGCATGTGACTGTTATTCAATTTTAAGTTTACTGTCACTTATCATTCAGATCATCCTCAAAAAGTTGCCAGGCATGTACTAGAGTGTACTAACTTTTATTTGTCTAAGAACCAAACTGCATTCATATTTTATATCAATATACATATTTGCCAACTTCTCATTTTTAGTAGATTTTTCATTTTTCATAAACTGAATTGGTAATAATTTTGGTAGCTAAGTTACATAAACAGTTAAAAAAAAACTGCATAAAGCCTGATAACCTTGTTGGGAAAATTATGTGCTATCAAAATTAAATTAGCATAATCTTAAATGTTATTTTGCTACCATGTTATGTACTGTCAGCAGGTAGGACTTATGGGTTGGTTATATCTATAAATGTTTATATCAATGAAATTTTTCAACTGAACGTTTATAAGCTCATCCTCTATTTACATATCCTGGTTTCTTTGATCCATTCCAAAAATTATTTTTTTTAATACCAATATATACGGAGTTGCTGGCGCAGTTTTTGAATTACGAGTCTAATTAACACAAGTCTAATAAACGAACATTACGAGTCTTGTTCAATATCAGAAGTTATTTTAATTTTGTTTAATCATAAGCAAGATGTAATTTTACCTAATACAGTAGGGAACCGATTATCCGGAACGATCGGGACCATCGCTATTCCGGATAACTGATTTCTCTGGTTTTCTGAATCGCTAGAAAAAGCGGTTTTTTTTATTGTTAAACCCAACTAAAAAATTTTTTTTTGTGGAAATAATCTTAAAAAGAAGAAAAAACGATGGAGTAATACACTAATGATTATTTCCAAAACGATGGTAAGGTAAACATCTTTCAAAAAAGAAAGAAAAATCCTAAAATCTTATGAGGAAAAAAATTTTTTTTTTTCAAAAATGGCGGTAAAATTTATCAAATTTCGTTCCGGTTTTTTGGTTTTCCGGTTTTCTGATTTCCGGATAACAGGTTCTGTACTGTATAAATTTAGTTTATAATTAATTTATTAAAATTTTTTCTAACTATTTTTTTAAGTTTACTTTCTTGACTTTTGAAATTATAGAGAGAATAAAAAGAAGAATTTATTAACAAATTGCATAAATTTTATCAATATTTAATTATGAAAACATTATCATTGTAAACATTTTCATATCCATGCATTATCTGAAATCTAGTATGGTTTTTTTTTCAGAAACTTTATAAGTGCTGTAAACTAGATGGTGTTATTATAACTCATTTTATTAGATAAATTTCAAACATTTTATTTAAATTTTGGTGATACTTTATCAACTGTGTACAACTAATAATTTTAAAGAAATTTTAGTCTTTGAAAGTTATTAAGAATTATGAAATTAATTTGGTTTAAATAATTCTTGTTAAGATTAATTAGAAATCCTATGATTCAATAATGATTGGTTTTCTGCTACTTCTGTTTCATTTAAATTATGAATTAGTTGCATAAAATTATATCAAAAAATAATAATTAATTATATTTTTCTTTCTATCAGCCTACTTGTACATGTGATGCCCAGAATTATTTTACTTCCTTGCTGTCTCTCGTGGTTTCACCTTTACGAAATTTGTAAAAATTATCTACAATGGGGTTTTGAATTAGACAAGTAGGTATGTTTAAGCTATAATTAGGTAACCAATAGCAGTTTGTTTCATTTTTTTTTATTTCTCCTATTTGTGTATCTCTTTTTCTTTAATTTTTGAAATCCCATACCTGAAAGAAAAGTTTTCAAAAATAGATGAGTTTCGTGATGTAGAGTTCGAAGAAAGAATAGAATCATTGAAGTGATTGAAATTGTTGGTATATTTATAGTGTTGAAGATTATGTAGCATTTTTAACTTTAGATTCGAAAACATAAGGTCACATCTTGCATCATTTTTTTTTTCAAAATTTCAGAATTTTTTTAAAACACCAAAATAACTATTTTAAATTAACTAAAAAGTTAACAACTTTAAAAATTTTATCAATAATTTAGCAGTTTAATTGTATTAGTTAATTTTGTGGGCATCTTAAAAACCACTTCATTTTTTTTAAAAATTATTACTTAATTTCAACATTAGTTTATAATTAGGATTGCTAGTTATCTAGTTTAATTTATGCTTAATAATTTTTGTTTTACAGCATTAAAGAACTTCTAGCTCGTTTGGAATTCTAAATGTAAATTCTGATTTGTTAATCGTATAAGTTTCTAGGTATAATTTAGTAGAATCTAGTGTTTTTATAATTTTTAACCAATAAGCTCCTTTTCGTAGGAAATATCCTTTTTCCAGAGAAATTTTGCCATCGCTTTTTTAATTAAAAAAATTTATAAATAAAACATCAAAATTCAGATTTGCCATGGTTTCATAATGTGACCTGAATACATGATAGTCACATGAAAGTTTTTAATTATTGCCAATATACTAATTATTAACTTCTATGTTAAATACAGAAAATTACTCTTAAAGACATTTAAATAATTTCTAAATGTATTTCTTTTAGAATTTTAATATTTATACTCTAAAAAATAAAATAAATAAGTGTGCCTCCTTAAAAAATTTGTCATAATATGCCTTTACTAGAAAGAGAAAATATTATTTTCTTTTTCATAAACAGACATGAAGGATGAAGGTTTAGTTAAAAAAATTCAAATAGTTTAAAAATTTTTGATTTAGTTGAAAATTTTCAATCAGTTTTAATCTTAAAGGTGAAAATGTATATATTCCCATCCTCCTTCCTCTCTCTTTTATTGTAACCAAATTAAATGTTTAACAACTTACTTTTTTTTGAAATAGAAAAAATTATTTTGTAATTTTTTATACTTATTTTTTTTTATTAAATCTTAAATTCCTTTAAAATATGCATTGGGAAAATATGAATTCAATTGGTTCAATTTAGACTGACTGTTCAAACTAAATCCAATCCAATAAGAATGCTTTCCAAATTTTTCTAATAATGATGAATTAAATATTTTGTTTTGTTAAGATTTAAAGCAGCTTGTAATATTTAGAATAAATAATATGTTTAGAATAAATATATATAATATTAATTATAAACTATGAACTGGATTTTTCCAAAAGTCATCAGTCAAGCAATTGTTCATATTTTATAAGTTGAAGCCATTTTGTAGTGCCCTCCGTTAGCTCCATATCAATAAATTCGCCCTTTCACGAATTTTTCTTTGCAGAGAGTCATAATGAAACTGATTCAGATCCTAAATACTAGAAGACTTTATTTATCCTATGCAATTCAACGTCCATACTAAATATTTGTCGTATAAAGTAGCTAAAAGTTTCTTTATGATACGATAATAGGATTTGCAGTATCAGTTCAGTTTGATTGTAATTACTGTTTTCAATTATTTTGTGAATTTATCTATCATATTAATATTGTTTCTAATTATCTTTTCAGTTTACTTTTATTCAAAGTACAGTAGTTATAGATCCAAGACATTGTAGCCCTTCTATTCTTGCAAAGCTTGCACATGTGCTCAAGACTTTCCAAAACTTCAGTATCTGCATGAAATTGGTGTATAAATGAAAATAAGTGTTTCATTTCCCTGTTAACCATTCTTCTTTTTGACAGAACTGAACTAAAGCGCTTCTCCATTTTTTTGGTAAACAAGATGTACTAACTATTTATTTCACAGACCCTATATTTCTAATTAAATCAACACACAAAAGCACCCTAACACATTTTGCATTTAAATAAAGATGGGAGGGGATTTGTTTATTTTTTTTTTCCTCACCTCAAATTGTGAAACTTCAGAGTCGAGCATTTGAAAAAGATTTTAGAATAAGTGGAGATGTAGATATGAAATCTCACTGTGGCCTTTAGTGAAATTAAATGTTTTAAAAACTGTGTTTTTGACGGACATCTTGTGTGCCAAAAAACTGGGAATTAAAGCGCAACACGAGAGTCCTGCAAAAATAAAAAAAATTTTCGCGCTGTGTTAGACTATATACAGTTTAATCTCTTCCCTAGAAATAGATAGGTAGTTTTGCTGAATTTTTACTTGTAAAATTACTGTGTGTGTGTCTTGTCTTTTCACTGTAACTGTCTTCACTGGTCTGTTTACTGATGCTGGAGTACATTCACCAAAGCAACAGGGAATAAAGATAGCGTCCATAAAATGTTTTGAAAGCCTCACGCCAAAGTGATTTCATAGTTTAGGTGTTTGACTATTCAAGTACCTTATATATGTGCCTGCTTTGAGCAATACTGTGTAAAATTTCCTTCTAGAAAAAAAAAATTTCATATTAACCGCTCTGTAATTGATCCAATTCTTTTTCTTGTAAAGTGAATGTTGGTTGTTACTTAAATATGTATATTTTAAAGTAAAAAAAGAAACATTAACTGTGCATTTGAAATGGACTTTTAGATGGTGTTGAAATTTTTTATTCTGAAGCATGTAAATAAATGGAATGATTTAGTTGAGTTTTGGCGATTGTACTCTCCATCAGATACTATTTTTTTCCCGATTTTCCCGCCTTTCGGCATTTTTATTCCAAATTTTAAAATTTGATTTCTTTTCTATTTCAAAGTTTTTATGTAATCCTGTAAAGTGTTTTTACATGTTCATTGGGTTCTCACAAGATAGTGGTTTAAATAATCATATAAGCGTTTTGATAAAATAATCAACTTGTGGCATTTGAGTCTTTCAATATGGCAAAGTTCTAATGTTTTTAAAACTGAACATCTAACGGATTATACTGCAATAATTGATACTGCGCTTGGGAGGTATTGATGTAACATTATGATTTAAAATAGGTGAGGACCCTTTGATTTTTTCTCCCCGATGAAATTTTTTCATTAATTTTTCTGTAAGATTTTATAAATTATCACAAATTGAAATGTGTAGTTTTGAAATTCATTCAAATGATGAAATATGTCACAAATAGCTAATGAGTAACATGTAAAAATAATAATGGCATAGCTATGTGTTTAGTTGTGTGTAAAGTGACTTCTTTAAAGTTTTTTTTTTGTGTATTTTTGAACGATTTAACACAAAATTATTCAGTAATAATGTGCAATTTAAAATTTTATTTTTTATCATTTGGCATATTACATGATTTTTGTTAATGTAATTTTTGGAAGTTCCTTTACATGTTTTAGGACATTTCTGTTTGTAAAAAAATTGAATCTGAATATATAAATAAAATGTAAACATTTAAATGAAAATAATAAACTGACTTTGATAATAAATTAATACAGAAATTTAATCTAACCTTTTGTACTCAAGGACTAAGCATTATTGCTATATTGTTAATCACATGCAAAGGGATAGTGAGTGAAATTGTTATAAATGAAACATAAGTTCTTTAAACCATAAGTATTTAAAAGTTAAATTTACATTTGTAATAATTATTTTTTTTTCGAGCATTTTATTTGATTTTTCATATCGCAAAATATTTAAATAATTTACTTAAAAACAGTTAAATATTTAAGATTGTAAAAAGAAAGTTATCTAAAAAAAAATTTTTTTTAATTCCTTGTAAACTATAATTTAAAAATTATTATTTAGACTTTAAAACTTAGCGGAATTTCCCTAATGTGAAAGCAGAAAGGTATTTTTGGCAAAAGCTAAATCTCTCAGAAAATTAAAAGTTTTCCTACAGATCCAAAACAATTTAGTGCAAATTTCGAATTGTTAATGCAAAGTTATTAATTAAAATATAGTTTACATATTGAGTTAAGGAATCGAGTTACTACATTTTCTTTAAGCACTTTTTTAAGTTTAGCAAATTTAAAAACTGTTTTGAAGTTTTTAGGACAATCAAATATTTTTTTTTCTGTTCGTTAGTTTTCAGTATATATAATTTTGCAATTAATAGTTTATTAAATTATTTAATAATTATTTTTCACGGACTTAGGATAAGCCTATAATGCTCTTTTGTCTTTTGCTGTTATAATTTATCACAGCTGTTAATTGTGTTTCCTTATACTTATGAAAGTTTGCACGTGTTGATGCTTAACCTGTGTCTTTTCTAAACTCATCTTTATTGATGCTTGTGTGAGTATTTATTCATGCAATTATGAAGCGAACACTTAAACATTTCATTATAAATGTTGTAAGCATACTGTGTTACTAATTTATATTCTTAAATATTTCATTTGGCTCTTATTGGATATTTTTGGCTGTGTTTCTTTCATTTTAAGAAAGAAACTTGGCTATGTGGCTTTATTTTGCTTTTAATTTTTTTCTGTTCATTAAAAGCAAATATATTTTTCTATTTTTATTACTATAAAGTGCATTAAGTTGCACAAACTATAACTATTTTTTTAAAACTTAATTTGTTTTTCTTTTCAGACTTGTGAAGGAAATCCCTTTCCCTTTTTTTGTTTAACATGTTTTTTACTAATTCACTGCTGAGAGTTTTAACCTGTGTTTAATTAGTTCATTCTACTTATTGTTATTTTTAGGACTGTTTATTTTTAATTTTCAAAACATATTGAACTAGTTTTAAAGTTTGGTTTTATACTTTTCTATTTTAAGAGTGTCATATTTATATTTCATAATTAAACTTAGGTTTATGAATTAAGTTAGAGAAGAACATAAAAGCATCGACATATTAGTGTATAAATAAAGTCTGTAAATCTACAATTTGTGGGGTATGCACTCTGCAACATTCTTGTTTATTTTTTAAAAAACTATATATTTTTTTGTTTAATTTCTTGTCTCAAATATTATTTCTTCAAAAATGACTATTAGTCACTATTGCATCAAGTAAAAGTGCTCAATATCTAAATAATTTTATGTAATTTCATATTATTGGGAAATATTACATTGCAGGGACTTTAAATTCTTAATTTTACTCATGCAGCTCAATGTTTGATGTTCTTGAAATTTTTGTGACATTGAAATGATTACAGGCACGAAAACGTACTGTTTAATCATTTCTATACAAACGGCTTCCCCTTTTCATTCTTAGTAATCTGCTGATGGATAAAAAATATAGTTTCATATCGTGGTATGAAAGTTATTATTGCCAATGTTCGAACGCAAAAAGATGATTGTTAAACACAGCCAGAAGTACTCAATAAGTTCCCAATTCGATTCCCAGTACAATATTTATCATTCATTCCTTAAACATTTTGTATTTTAGTTTAGCTTTGTTGTGATATATTGGTGTAATGAGTATTGTTTTTAAGAGCTCTGAGATGCTGTGATCTTTGCTTGTTGTCACTGCCTGTATGTTTAGTTTGATTTGTGGTTATAAAATTACATGAAGGATTTCTGTATTGCATGAAAATTTTGATTAATAGGTGTATTCTGCATGATTTCAATTATGCAGTTTTTGCATGGTTCTCTACTCTTTATATTTTGAAACTATGGCATGTTTTAAGTGAATTAATACTTAAAAGTATTTTTTAAATTGAAAATAATTGTTAGCATTTAAAATTTTTGATCTGTATTAAATGGATAGTTTAGATGCAAAATTAATATTCTCAATTTTTTTTTTCATTTAACTCCTTCAGTTACCTACATTGTTAACAATGTAGGAGGCAACAATACGAAAGCAATCTGTGAACAATATAAGCATCACATTGATAGATAATTCTTAACAAAATAGAAGTAATTTAAAAAGACTTTAATTCAATTATAATAAATTAAAAAGAATAAAATTTTATGCACATACTTTTATTTCAAAATTTAGAAATAAAGTAGTATGTAATTAAGCAATTGAAGCACTCTGAGCTTTTTATAATGCTAATACAAAGCAACTATGTTTTGTAACTATTTCAAATTTAAAATGTCTTAAGTGTATGAGCGTGTTTTTAATAAATGTTAATGGTTTAAATCTTTTATTCAAATAATTTATGTCAATTTTCTGAGAAATGATAAAATATGTATAGTTTCAAAATTTGGTATCTTTTGTTAATTTCCTAGTTTTGCTGACACTTCACACTTTTCAATTTATTTTCCAGCCTACTAGTCATTGTTTACTTCTTTAGAAAAAGTAAGTTCCTATATTGTTTTTAGATTTCATTTTTTATAATCTGTGATATCTAGTAATTTTTTAATATTTTTGGCCGTCTTAAAGAGATTTTTCAAATTGATGAAATATATTTTTTGTTGCTGATTATTTAAGTGTTTAGCTATGATGTTTGCTTTTATTTTATTATGTACATGAATAATATGCCCTTAAAGCAAGACTTGAAACACTGGCTTGGATAAAAGTTTTCATCTTATCCAATGATAAGTTTTCGTTGTATCCAAGACTTATTATTAATGAGCCTATAGCTGTAAAAAAGGTTGTTTGAATTGTATGAATGAATGCTGTAATTATGCACTAATTATATAATCAATTGTTATATGTTTCATTAATTTTGTTCCTCTTTATTTTACTGTGATATTTTTGTGTACTGACTTGAAGTCCCTTTTCCTTTTTTTTATTTTGATGCTTTTACTAAATGTTTGTTTTAGAAAATTTATATACTTTGTTGAAGTCCAAATGTATTATACACTTAAATAATATTTGTTACTTATTCATACATTTAAAAATGTTGATTTTCATCTGCTCTATTAAAATGTTATTAAAAACTTCCTTTCGTCTTTCTTTGCAGTTATGATTTCTTTTAAGAAATAGCTTAGATTAAGAAATAGAAGAAATAGCTTAATTTCAGAAAAATAACTAGTATTAACTCGCAAGAAACAAAAGGTATCAAAACAAAATTTTTTGAAAACAAATACTCAGCACTTCTTTTCTGCATTATATCTGTTGATTGTAATTTAGATTTTTATTAAATATGCTTATATATTTATGTGTGCTTGTGTATATATATGTACATGCATATGTACATAGATTGTGTCCATAATCTGAAGATTAAACAGCAATAAAATTAAAGAATGAGTGGGTATATCTTGAGGAAACAAAAGGTATTGAAACAAAATTTTTTGAAAACAATGCTAGAACTTTTTTTTGTTTGTGCATGTTAAGTGACGCCAGAGGGCGTATGTGCCAGGGAGAAATTTGTAGTGTTAGCAGTGTTGCCAGATTGGGCTACAAGTAGCGGATTGGGCTACTTTTAAAAGTCCCCGCTACTGAAAATTGAACTTTCGCTACTTGCTACTTTTTGGGCTACTTATTATTTTTCGAACGCTACAAATCTTAAATATGCGCTACTTTTTTTCCTTACTGAAATACATATATATATTTTTTAATCTTTTCCCTTCCCATTATAAAATGATTCTGAAAGTTTGCAGCTTCTTTACCATTTTTAAAAAGGACATTTTTGTTGTTGTTGAAAACGTTCTCTCTTCAGTTTTGGATTCTTGATATGTTTTACTGATGGAGTCTATAATCTTTCCATGTTTATGTTTCAAATCGTAGACTCGGGAAATCGCAAAGATATATATGGAAAAATGCACGGAGAGTATGATGGGGAAAATGTTTTTTAACTCCAACTATTATTAATCGTTTATCTTCTGGAGAAAAAAAATCACGTTACTCGCTTTGAAACTCAGAAAAATTAAATCCAAAGTCATTTTACCTGATGAATGAAAATAGTTGTTGTGAATGACAATGAGTTTCCAAAAAATATCGTACTGTTAAGTGCTTTTTAGTGAATTCATTTCACTTTTGTAAATCACGATCTATTCACGATCTCACAAATTTTTATATCTCTCTAGAGCAGGGATGGGCAAACTACGGCCCGCGGGCCAACTGTGGCCCGCCGGAAGGTTTTATCCGGCCCGCGGATATAATTTTAATTTGCCGATCAGTGGCAATATAAATAAACAATATACATCCATTTTCTTGTCAACTATTTAAAATTATTTCTGTTTTTCCTTTTTTAACAAAGTACTGATGACCTTTTTACTTTCTCTATTTTTGTTCTACAAAACATAAATTGATGGAAATAGTTAGCACAGACAGCTTCAATTGGTAAAATGTTGAAAGCAGAAGTTCTTCATAGAATAGTCTTAGATTGGCTCTAACTAGCGTTTGTCTTTCTCGAGGAATCTAATATAGGTAAATTGTACTTCACATTTGGCAGACAACGCATTTTAAGATCCAACGAGCGGACAATCTAACAATCATCTGAAGCAGTTGTTTCTAAATATGCCAAAGTTTTACAAATCATTACCAAAAGCTAGTTTCCAAAATTTAATATTTCATGCCCAGAAAATCAGCTCTATGTTTGCTTAATCTTATATATCTGAACAAGAGTTTTCAACTTTGAACCTTAGAAAGAATCATTTCAGAAGTGGACTAACAGAAAAGCATTTAGCCTTGTTCCGTAAAATAGGCACATCTCGCTTCGAACCTTAATATAAGGAACTTTTAAAAACGAAATCGCAATTTCATTCATCTCACTAAACATTTAAATTAAAACTTGTATATCGCTTTTTTTTTTAAAAAAAATTTTGAAAGTTTTATTTGTCCCACCAAACATTTTTTTTCTCGATTTTTGGCCCTCGACCAAAAAAGTTTGCCCATCCCTGCTCTAGAGCTTAGATTTGCCCGTTGTAAATGATGAAATTATTTTTTTTAAAGGAAGCTATAATATGTATTGCTATGGTTACAGTTATTATTTTTCACCTCATTTTGCCAAATATGCAATAAATAAATGAAACAAATAAAAATTAAGTTTTGGATAGTTATCATATTAAAATAAAATTCGTATTACCAAACGCAAATGATAATCAGAATTGGCATCAAGCAGAACGACATGAAGAAATATTTCATAGAAGGCCAAGGCCCACCCAACGATGACGATGAAACGCAAAAGATGGATTTTGTTTTTAAAACAAAAATATATACTATGAAGTTTCAAATAATAATTAACTATAACAATGAAATTATGAATAAAAATGACTAAGTCAATTGAAACATAATGCACTTAGGGATCAGGAAAACTGAATAACGACAATTTTTTTAATTCGAAAATGTCAGCATTTTAAACCTTTCGAAACATTTATAGTAATTGCAAAATAACTAGGAAAGATAATTACTTTAAATGATAAACACGGTAATGTATATGCTGTGTGTTATAAAAGGAGTTTAGAAAATTATTAAAGCTACTACAGAAAAACTATATCAGAAGTGGAACTACAATTTGATGGTTTTATAAGAGAAGTCATCTTATAAAAATGATAATAAATTGTTTTTACCAGTTTTGCACTTGATCATCAAAATCTTAGATAGGTGATTAACTTATAGAGATGGTCAACTTAACAGGTTTCACTGTGCAAGTAAAGTAAGCACAGCAACTAAGGCGAGCTGCGAGAAAAGAAAATATTTACGAGCATTTAGTGCAAATCTATCTTTTTATCATTGTTTTTTTTTAACTTTACAACAGATGTTACGGCTACTATAAATGAAAAAAAAAATAGTTAAAAATATTTGTTGCTTCGTAGACGCTTTAAAATACTGTTTCATACGTGGTCCAAATCAAAATATTCATTTGTTCACTAAATTACTATCAAAACTATTTTCAATCGAGTTTGAAACAATTATTGATGCTGTTATAAAGAAAAGCAAAGTCATATTTCTCATCTGCGAGCTGAATGTTTGTACTTTGTATTGTTTCGAACTTCAGAGCAGAAATGATTAAATAAATTATTTTGCTTATCAAAAAAAGATTTTTTGCCTTTTATTTTTAAATACACACAGATGTAGGCCCATGAAGTTGAACTTTTCTGAATTTCTTGTTGGAGATTGGGTCCTAGTTAGGTCTTATTTTTAATTTCCTCGAAACGCGAGATAATTTTTATTAAAAAAAAATTAGCTAGTGAGAACATTTTTATGTGCGAGTAATTAAGGTTCTTGAGGTTGGGGAACGAAGCGAGCTGAGGTCGAAACCTCTTAGTATTCTTATGCAGCTCAAAGACCGCACCAACATTAAAATATCGAAGACAGTTCCGACTGATTTTTACACATAAAAAAGCTGGAAAAAAACGAGCTAGTCAATGTTATTATAATTTTAGTGTTTTCTGGCAAACGGCGCTGTTTTACAGAAATATAGCCAAATAAATTAGTGCAGTAAATGAATATATATATATATATATATATATATATGATTTATTTTTGGGCTACAAAATGTTCGAATCCGCTACTTTTGGAGCTCCCATTCGCTACTTTTTAATCTTAAGTTCTGGCAACACTGAGTGTTAGTAGTAGTAGTAGATGCATGTAACTGCAGCGATGAACCATCGCCACATCTCTCAATAAAATTGTTTTGTTTGTAACCAGTCGCCTAGAATTACTTATAACCTCTTCATACAGTCCACGCTATCGACGACCTTACAGTTTGGTCGTAACAGCCGGAGTGCTAATCTAGCAGAATTAATCGTGAATTAATTCAACATGGCGACTGCTACAAAGGCTACTACGTCGCTCGAGTCTAGCGTCGTTCTAACAAGGAAGCGAGCAAGCATCAAAGGTCAAATAACTAGGCTTTCGAACGTGCTTACCGATGAAACACCAAATCAAAAATCCCTTGAAATCAAACTCAATTCATTGAGGGGTCTAAAAACGAAGATCGATGATCTTCGAAACGATTGCTACAGTATCTTATCCGATACAGATTTAGCAGACTTTGAAATTTCGCTAACGGAAATGGAGGACAACGTAGAAGCAATTGAGGTAAGCTACTTAGACTTAATTATTCCACAAACTTCAAATTTGAGTTCAAATTCTGTTTTGAATGAACCGAATACTAATGCAAACATTAAACTACCTCAAATTACTTTACCCCAATTTTCGGGTAAATACACTGACTGGCTTACCTTCAAAGCTCAGTTTACTACCTTAATTGATGAAAACAATCAATTAAGTGACTCTCAAAAACTGTATTATTTACAATCATCATTAACTGGTACTGCAAAACAATTACAGAATGTAGATGACTCTTATTCTTCCTTGTTTAACGCATTAAAAAACAGATATGAAAACAAACGACTGATAGTAAACAGTCATATAACTGAGTTATTAAATTTAAGTAAAATTAAATTTGAATCTTGTAAGGATTTAAGAAACTTAATTGATAATTTACTTAATCAATTAAGAGCATTAAAGCAACTTGGATTAGAACAAAATAAATTATCTGAGACACTAATAATGAACATTGTTTTGCAACGCCTTGACGATGAATCAAGAAAGGCTTTCGAAATGTCTTTAAATTGTAACGAATTACCCACCTGGGAATTTTTTACTGAGTTTGTGTTAAAACGTATTCAAGCTCTTGAAAATGTTCAAAAATGTATTTCCGTTTCAAAACCGAAACAAGAAGTAACCCCCAAACATAAAAGTTTCGTTTTGCAAAATGATAAACATTTCTCTTGCTCTATGTGTCATCAAAACCATTTAATATATAAGTGTAAAAAATTCATTGACTTATCTGCTCAAGAGCGATTGAATAGTGTAAAAAAATTGCATCTGTGTTTTAATTGTTTGGGTAAACACATGTTATCTCAATGTAAAAAATTAGAGTTTAAATGTAAACATTGCTCTAGAAATCATCATTCGACACTTCATGGGGCTAATTTCTTAAAACCCGAAGTTGAAAACAAAGATAATCAAATATTAGAATCCAATTGCTCTAATTTAACTGAGATTATTCCAAATCAAGCAAATATTGAGATGAGTAATATGAGTGGAGGGGAAACGAAAACTGTCACTTCCTCCTTCGCCCTTTCTCACAGCTGGCAGAAGGCGCCGCCAAGCAGTTGTAATGTCTATGATACTTACTCAAATGTTTTGCTTTCAACTGCTTTAATTTATGTGCGAGGAATAAATGAATGTTTTTATCCCTTTTTATGTATTCTCGATAGCGGTTCTGAAATAAGCGCTATTACTGCTGATGCAGCAAAATTATTGTGTTTAAAGGAGAATACATTAAACTCATTAATAACTGGAATTAATGGAGCTAGTTTGAATGTAAATAAATCGATCTCTGCTCTTGTTTCTAATAAAAATAGAGACTTTAAGAAAGAGATAAAAATGCTGATAGTGCCTAAAATTACTGAATTAACCCCTGCTAAACCGCTTGATGTTTCTAAAATTAATTTTCCTCAAAATTTGACTTATGCAAATCCTAACTTTTTTAAGCCTCAACGTGCGCAAATCTTGCTTGGCGGAGATATTTTTTACGAACTATTACGAACCGAGCAAATAAAATTGGAGAATAGTTCAGTCATTTTACAGAACTCTGTACTCGGCTGGATTGTAACGGGAAGATTGGGCACTAAAGATAATTGTAAGGAATACAAATGTCACTTATTATCACAAGATCACACTTTAACTGATTTGCAAACATTTTGGGACCTTGAGTCTCTAGGAATAAAGGATGAACCCAAATGCTTAGAGGGGGATGAAGCACTATCCAAATTTAATGAAACAATTAGTTATAAAAATAAAAGATATGAAATCACTCTTCCTTGGAAAAGAGATTGGAGGGAATTGAACGATAATCTTACTGTCGCAACTAAGCGATTTAAAAGTCTTTTAAATCGTATGACTTCAAATGAAAAATTGTATATTCAATATAGTGAAATATTGCAAGATTACTTAGAAAAGGGAATTATTGAGAAGGTTTCATCCGCTTCAGATACTGTTGATAAACCTGTGTTTTATTTACCCCATCACCCAGTTTTCCGGAAGGACAGTGTTTATACCAAGTGTCGCATTGTTTTTGATGCTAGTTCTTGTGATGTTGGTGAACTTTCACTTAACGATTGTCTCTGGACGGGAACGAACCTTAATCCGAATGTATTTCATCTTTTAACCTTTTTCCGAATGAATAAATTTGCTATTTTAGCGGACATTGAACGTGCTTTTTTGCAAATAGCATTGAACGAAAATGATAAGGACGCATTGAGGTTCCTTTTTACTCTAGACGATCCCACTAAGTCTGAAAATACTCAATTGCAGGTATTCAGATTCAACAGGCTTCCATTTGGAGTCAACGCAAGCCCTTTTTTGCTCTCAGCGACTATCAAGCACCATAATGATAAGTTCAAGAAAATATATCCAACAACTTCAAATATTCTTGATACTTGCTTTTATGTCGACGACATTGTAGCTGGTGCAGATAACTTGTCTGAAGCCTTCAAAATTTCTAGGGAAGCTGACATTATCATGAAGGATGCTAGCATGCACCTTCGTAAATGGGTTTCAAACGACGAGTCACTAAAACAAATGTGGGAGGAACAAGGATTCAGTACTCTTCCTCCATCCTCATCAGAAAGCACAAAAGAGTTACACAAAGTTCTTGGGATGTCCTGGGACACAAAACTGGACATTTTAACTATGGAAGTTAAGGGACTACTGGAATTTCTTGACTTGAGAAAAAATACAAAACGATTTGTGTTGCAAGCAGCAGGTAGAATATTCGATCCCGTAGGGCTAGTAACACCCTACACCATCAGATTAAAGATTCTTCTCCAAGAATTATGGTTGCGTAAGATCTCATGGGACGACGAGCTTCCTTCAGATATTCAAGAAACTTGGAAGCAGTGGTGTATCGAAATTTCTGAATTGGCTAACTTGCAAATACCCAGAAATGTATTTCAAATTTCTGATCACTCAGACTTTGTGTTAGAATTGCATGCATTTGCAGACGCTAGTCCAAAGGGGTCTGGTTCATTTCATCGACAATCACTTCATCGACAGGCCATTTCATCGACACCACTTCATCGACAGGCTATTTCATCGACTAGGTCATTTCGTCGACAGGCCGTTTCCTCGACAGGGTTGTTTCGTCGACAGGCCATTTCGTCGACAGGGTCATTTCGTCGACAAGTCATTTCGGCGACAGGGTCATTTCATCGACAGGGTCATTTCGTCGACAGGGTCATTTCGTCGACAAGTCATTTCGTCGACAGGGTCATTTCGTCGACAGGTCATTTCGTCGACAGGGTCATTTCGTCGACAGGGTCATTTCGTCGACAGGTCATTTCGTCGACAGGGTCATTTCGTCGACAAGTCATTTCGTCGCCAAGTCATTTCGTCGACAAGTCATTTCGTCGACAGGGTCATTTCGTCGACAAGTCATTTCGTCGACAGGGTCTTTTCATTTACAGGATCGTTTGGTCGACAAGGTCATTTCGTCGACAGGGTCATTTCGTCGACAGGGTCATTTCGTCGACAAGTCATTTCGTTGACAGGGTCTTTTCATTCACAGGGTCATTTCGTCGACAGGGTCTTTTCATTTACAGGGTCATTTCGTCGACAGGGTCATTTCGTCGACAAGTCATTTCGTCGACAGGTTCATTTCTTCGACAAGTCATTTCGTCGACAGGGTCATTTCGTCGACAGGTCATTTCGTCGACAAGTGATTTCGTCGACAGGGTCATTTCGTCGACAGAGTCTTTTCATTTACAGGGTCATTTCGTCGACAAGTGATTTCGTCGACAGGGTCATTTCGTCGACAGAGTCTTTTCATTTACAGGGTCATTTCGTCGACAGGGTCATTTTATCGACAGGGTCATTTCGTCGACAAGTGATTTCGTCGACAGGGTCATTTCGTCGACAAGTTATTTCGTCGACAAGTGATTTCGTCGACAGGGTCATTTCGTCGACAAGTTATTTCGTCGACAAGTCATTTCGTCGACAGGGTCATTTCGTCGACAGGGTCATTTCGTCGACAAGTGATTTCGTCGACAGGGTCATTTCGTCGACAAGTTATTTCGTCGACAAGTCATTTCGTCGACAGGGTCATTTCGTCGACAGGGTCATTTCGTCGACAGGGTCATTTCGTCGACAAGTTATTTCGTCGGCAAGTCATTTCGTCGACAGGGTCTTTTCGTTGACAGGGTCATTTCGTCGACAGGGTCATTTCGTTGATAGTGTCATGCGTAATTCTGAAACTATTTTTGAGATTTATTCTAAATTTTTCTATTATTAATTAGAAAAATGCACTTATTTAATTTTATACTAAAGTAAAATTCTTTATGGCGGTTTATTGTTCCAATTGCACTAAAAGAAGTTCACTTTTTAAATTAATTAATAGATAGTTGAGAAGCGTTTAAACGGTTGATGTATCGAAATCTACATTTCTAGATCTGAATCGTAATAGCTCGACACTTATTTTTAGGATAGGTGAGGATTGTCTTCAGAACATTACCAAGCATGATATCCGGACCGTGGTTACAGTTAATATAGTGTGACGTTAACAATCAAATTGTTTTTAATATCAAATTATATTAATAAAATATATTTTTAGAATTAAAAGTAATAAAAATATATTACAATGAAAATTTAGACACTATTTCAAGGAGAGGAAAGCTAAATATATTGCTGTAAAAATTTTCAACATTTTTACATAAATTTTAGCGAAAACATAGACATCAGTCGAATTCTCACAGAAATGAAAATAATCATAGACCTAATTATTATATCTGCATAAGTAGAAAAAAAATTCTAGGTTTCTTATGATGGAAAAGTAATTTCTTAATGTTCACTTTAATAGCAATTTTAAACTTTTTGTTCAGCATCTTTAACATTAGGACAGGAATATGCTTATTCGAACGATCAAACTGAGTCTTAGTTTCGTTACTACTATTAGAGATTTCGAAGAACAATAGGAACACAAACTTGATATTTAGGTATTTACCGAGGCGGTTGTAGATTCCCACAATATTTAAAGTGCTACTCACCTTACCAAAATTGTTTAGAAGCACGGGCGTAACGTTGCAAGCCTGTTAGTGTTTGGTCTTCACAAAATATGTTTTTTCTATGAATAGTGAATTTAATAATAGTATTAATTATTCAATTCTAATCTAATACTATCAAATTATACTATTTTTGAACTATACTATTATTATAATTAAATAATAATAGTATAATTTAATAAGAATAATAATAGTAGTAAGTAAATGATGAATTAATTCATTTTTTATTTGCAGGATTTAAATTAGACACATTTTGCTTAAAAGAAAATTAACAAAAAGTCAAGCTTGGAACTTAAATGTAAGAATAAATAACTCCTACTCTACAAAAAAGAAGAAAAAAAATCTTGCAATTAAAATTTGACCAATTTTTTACTAGTATAATTGCTGAAATTTTTAACTGATTTTCTAAACAGGATGAAAACACAATTTTCAAACACTTACTGACCACTATTAGCACGACTTATCTCCAATCAAAATTTTGATTATTTTCTGCCTGAACAAGCCAGGAGACTCAAAACTAAAATGCAGAAATAATGAAAATAAAAAATGCATATGTATTTAAAATATCAAGTTTGTTCAATAGACTACAAATGAGAAAAACAATTTATAAAAATTTTCAAGCATAGCAAAAACCACAAGGGCAAAATTTCACAAAATATTCTATCAACATTCAAAATTCCACTTTTTTCGTTTTGGTAACAAAAATTCACATTTCTTTATCAGGACACATATCAAACATGATATTTAAAAACATTTCCATTTACACTTTTTAAAGGACTTATTGCTCGCCTTTAAAATATATACTCTCCCTGCAAATTATATTAATTTAAATAAATTTTTATTCTCTTGCAAATCGAAAAGAAAAACATTTTAATATTTGAGTAAAAAAACAAGTTTGCTAAACTTATTTTAATAAAACATTAATGGGAATAAAATCAGATGCATATAGATAACTCTCCTCAATTATAAACTCAAAAGTCAATTTATTTGTTATATCGTAGTAAATTGCGTTTTTTCCCCAAATGTTTTAGATCATAAAAACCAATTATACAGGTTTCCTCCCCTCCTCTGATTTAGAACCATTTTTTATATTATTTCGATTGCATCGCATACCGAGGATGTGGAGTCATTGTGAGTTTTTACTTTTTTTTTTTTTACTTTAACGAAGTTTATTTTATAAGGTAAAAGAACTTATAAATGTTTAGGGAATATATAGGATAAAATACATATTAAACGCAACAACGTTATAAATAATTAATTAAATAAGAAATAAAATAAACTGGAAATGCGAGAACAAGATTTTTGTTTCAAATAATATTTCATTTAAATTTCACAAGAATTGTCAGAAACTTCCCTCTTCAGCAGAATAGCTTACAAAGACATGAGGAAGAGGATTAGAACAAAAAATTTATCAACATTATTTCCCAATATGTTTTCCAAGTTGGATTTTCATTTTATTTTTCCCCTAATGCATTTTTTTCCCAAGATTTTTATAATACTAGGAAGTTCAGCCAGTTGCTCACTTCGCTCGCCAACCTTCGTAATAGCCACTCATACAACTTAGTTTGTTTTTTTCTTATATCGATCTTTCTTTTAAAGAGAAAATATATAAATATTGAAATTTCAAGTAAGAAAATTTTATTAATATGTCAATAGTAACAAAATTAACGATTACTTGCATATAAAAAAAAATCAACTGAGCTTGAAAAAAATAAATATCTAAACACAGGGAATATATAAATTTTTGATAAAACAAGAAGTAATCTTACTAGCTAACTATCTAAAAGGTTTGTGTTTTTCGGATTAAATTCTTTGTAAACATCACCATTGTTATCATTGCAAAAGTTAGTTCCTTTTCCTTCTCTCTTTTTTTGAACAAGATTTTAAACTGTATTAATGCGTTTTACTCATTGCGGGGGAACGTTATATCAGTATAGTTTTCTTTTTTATCGACAGAAAATTTTTGCAGCTGAAATGGCCAGTTAACGAAAAAACCTTGTCATTGAAATTATCTATCGACCACATGGTTTCATTATCTCACAGATTCATTTTATACCGTCTTTTTTTCCTTCCTAATTTCACCCGTCATTCACTCCCTACATCAAGAATCATTCACAATAGTTGTTGCAATTGCTTTCGTGATGATAATCTACAATAATGTACATTAAAAATTAATCTTAGAAACAAATGTGTTAAATATGATTAGAAAAAAATTGTGTAATATACAACTTAAATGTGTAAAATACAATTAATGTTTCGTTTTTGCAACGTGATATGAATAGAGGAGTAGGCAATTTTCAAATGAAATGCTTTTTTCCGGCAACTTCAACATACTATTAAGATTTTGCATCAGGCTAGGCTTAAAAAATTTCATCAGAAATATACTAAATTACAAAAAAGTGCAAGGGGCATAACGTCTATTGTAAAAGAATCATAAGACTAGTTTCAAAATTACGCATGACTTTGCCTACAAAATAATCTTCTCTTAATATTGTCGACGAAATGACCCCTGTTGACAAAATGACCCTGTCGACAAAATGACCCTGTCGACAAAATGACCCTGTCGATAAAATGAACCTGTCGACAAAACTACCCTGTTGACGAAATGACTTGTCTACGAAATGACTTGTCGACGAAATGACCTGTTGACGAAACGGCCTGTCGACGAAATGATTTGTCGATGAAATGACCCTGTCGACGAAATGACCCCTGTTGACAAAATAACCCTGTCGACAAAATGACCCTGTCGACAAAATGAACCTGTCGACAAAATAACCCTGTCGACGAAATGATTTGTCGATGAAATGACCCTGTCGAGGAAACGATCATGTCGACGAAATGACTTGTCGACGAAATGATTTGTCGATGAAATGACCCTGTCGATGAAACGATCATGTTGATGAAATGACCCTGTCGACAAAATGACCCAGTCGACGAAATGACCCTGCTGACAAAACTACCCTGTCGATGTAATAACCTAGGTGAAGATACGACCCTGTCGATGAAATGACTTGACGACGAAATGGCCCTGTCGACGAAATGACCCTGTCGATGAAATGAACCTGTCGACGAAATGACCCTGTCAATGAAAAGACCCTGTCGACGAAATGATACGACGATGAAATGACCCTGTCGATGAAACGATCATGTCGATGAAACGACTCTGTCGACAAAATGACCCTGTCGACGAAACGACTTGTCGATGAAATGATCCTGTCGACTAAATGACTTATCGACGAAATGACCCTGTCGATGAAATGACTTGTCGACGAAATGACCCTGTCTACGAAATGATCCTGTCAATGAAAAGACCCTGTCGACGAAACGACTTGTCGACGAAATGACTCTGTCGACGAAATGACTTGTCGACGAAATGACTTGTCGACGAAATGACCCTGTCGACGAAATGACCCTGTCGACGAAATGACGTTTCGACGAAATGACCCTGTCGACGAAATGACGTGTCGACGAAGTGACTTGTCGACGAAATGACCCTGTCGACGAAATGACCCTGTCGACGAAATGACTTGTCGACGAAATGACCCTGTCGACGAAATGACCCTGTCGACGAAATGGCCTGTCGACGAAACAACCCTGTCGAGGAAACGGCCTGTCGACGAAATGACCTAGTCGATGAAACGGCCTGTCGATGAAGTGGTGTCGATGAAATGGTGTGTCGATGAAGTGATTGTCGATGAAATGAATGCGACCCAGTCCAAAGGCGTACGTTGCTGCCATATACTTAAGAATTAAAACAGCAAATCAAGTAACTGTAAACTTAGTGGCTTCCAAGAGCCGTGTTGCACCTCTTAAGAGAATTTCTCTTCCTAGGTTAGAATTGATAGCCGCATTACTTGCTTCACGACTTGCACGTGAAGTAAAGAAGGTATTAGATCGGAAAGGAATATCATCTATTTATTATTGGACGGACTCTCAGATTGCATTGTATTGGATAAAAGGTTCCATATATAAGTGGAAACCCTTTGTAGCAAACAGGGTTAAAGAAATTCAATCTCTCACTGACCGAGAATCTTGGAATCATTGTGCTGGATGCGAAAATCCAGCAGACTTAGTAACTAGAGGCATTAGTTGCAAATCTCTCATCGAAAATGTCACCTGGTGGACCGGACCAGACTTCTTAAAGGAATTAGTAATTCCTAAGTGTGATGAGACTCTGAACATTCCAGAAACTGACCTACCTTGTGAAGAACTGAAAAAGTGCTCTGCTCCTGATCCTAATGACATTGACATTCAATCTGTTTCTTTAATTACCACCAATGATAGATCCTTCTTTGAACAAATTCTTAACCTTTCTAACAGTTTTGTCAAACTAATTCGAATTTTATCCTTTATTTTTAGATTTATTCATAATTGTCGTAATCCAATATCTAGAAATAAGGGGTTCTTAACCATTGGAGAGAACAAAGATGCAGAAAATTGGCTTCTGCTTTCATTGCAGTCAGGTGAGTTCCAAGAGGAATTTAAAAGGCTCAAACAAGGTGAACCAGTGTCATCTAGGAGTAAGTTATCTTGTTTAAATGTATTTTTGGATGAAAATTCTCTAATTCGTGTTGGTGGCAGACTTAGAAACTCTGATTTATCGAATAATAGTAAATTTCCCATTGTGCTGCCTAGCAAGCATAAATTAACTGATGTAATTTTGAATCATTATCATTTGAAGTATTTTCATTTAGGTGCACAAGCACTCTTGTTTCAAGTGCGACAGAAATTCTGGCCGCTTAACGGCAGAAATAATTGTCGTAAAATTGTTCATTCTTGTGTGATTTGCTTTAAAAATAAGCCTGTAAGTGTTCAACAAATAATGGCCGATCTACCAAGGGAACGTGTCACTCCTAATTTTGTCTTTAATGTGACAGGGGTTGACTTTTGTGGCCCCTTTCTAGTAAAATTTAAAAATCAGCGTAAAGGAGTGTTAAATAAGATTTACGTAGCTGTTTTTATTTGCTTATGCTCAAAGGCTATACATCTTGATTTTGTTTCAGACTTAACCACTCAAGGATTTATAGCTTGTTTGAAACGTTTCTTTGGTAGACGAGGCAAATGTTCGAAAATCATGTCTGACAATGGAAAGACATTTGTTGGAGCAAATGTTGAGATTAAAAAACTTTTGAAGCTTGTCACTTCCCGCAATGAAAACTTGTCTAACTTTCTCTCAAACGAGAATATTGTATGGGAATTTATACCCCCAAAATCACCTAATTTTGGGGGCCTTTGGGAAGCTGGGGTGAAGGCTTTCAAATTTCATTTCAAACGAGTAATAGGTAGCCAAAAATTGACGCTTGAAGAATTTGTAACTATTTTAGCTGAAATAGAAGGAGTATTGAACTCCCGGCCCCTCATTCCATTGTCGGCAAACTTTGATGATTTTCGGACATTAAGTCCAGGTCACTTCATAGTTGGGAGACCAATAAATGGCCTTCAAGAACCTCTACTTAATGATATCAAGGAAACTCATTTGTCCAAATGGCAAAGGGTAACTAAATTTAGTCAACAAATTTCTCCCTGGCACATACGCCCTCTGGCGTCACTTAACATTCCCCCCCGATTGAAATTCAATTACATAATTTCAATAAACAATATAACTAACAACAGAATACATAGAACATATGAATACTATTAGAATCATAAAAAATAATGAACAACTAAATTTTGTTTATAATTATATATGTATATTAATCAGCACATGTTATCCTACTGTATTTGTTCTCAAATTGTATGTAATCATAGCAAAATTTAGTTGTTCATTATTTTTTATGATTCTAATAGTATTCATATGTTCTATGTATTCTGTTGTTAGTTATATTGTTTATTGAAATTATGTAATTGAATTTCAATCGGGGGGGAATGTTAAGTGACGCCAGAGGGCGTATGTGCCAGGGAGAAATTTGTAGTGTTAGTAGTAGTAGTAGATGCATGTAACTGCAGCGATGAACCATCGCCACATCTCTCAATAAAATTGTTTTGTTTGTAACCAGTCGCCTAGAATTACTTATAACCTCTTCATACAGTCCACGCTATCGACGACCTTACAGTGCATTATATCCATTGATCGTAATTTAAGACATCTGTTAATATATGTTCCAAGGGCTGTTACAATATATTTATTCTTTAAATATTTTTTTTATAAATATATTTTGGGTGCATAATCTGCAGGCTAAACAGAAATGAAAATAAAGAATGATTGGTTATATCTCATGGAATCAAAAAGTATTAAATCCAAGTTTTTTGAAGAAAAAAAATTAGAGCTATTCTTTTTTTTTACATTATGTCCCTCGATCGTAGTTTAAGACACTTGTCAAAATATGTTCCAAAGGCAGTGTTAGAAAATATTTATCTTTGAAATAAGTTTTATTTTGTGTGTATAATCTGTTGACTTATTGAGAAATATTGGTCTGACAAGTGTGTGTAAATGGAAAAAAATTTTCCGGATGTCTCAATAGTTCCTGATGATTTGTAAAATCATTTAGAGAAAAATAGAGGGAGGGAAAAAAATGTTCGGTTTGCTGTTTTCTCTTAAGGTAATTATTTTACTCCTACTGAGTTTCAAAATTTGTCTTCGGGTGGCGTTGCTGCATTTTAGTTTGTGTATCACTGTAAACAGTTCGCCAAAGAGCATTTAAAGCAAACTAAACGGTCAGTCGAAACGAAGATGGCTTTATCCTAGAACAACGTGCGCTAGTATGGTTTTTTTAGTGACAGAAGTTGATAGCATGGTGACAATTCTCAGAAAACACAGCTTATTCACTGACGTTCTTCTTAGTCATTACAAAAAGTTGCCTCCTTTCTACGATAAATGTTTGCAGTAAGTGGAGTTTTTTAATCCTTAGAAACTTTACCAGGTGTTTTTGTTCTGGGTGCATCCATTTTTAGTGCGATTTTACTTTCACTTTAAATGCTTTCAGATTAGTTAAACACAATCTGCAGTTGATTAATCCTACCTTCCGTAATGACTCAGAATGATAGCGCTGCTACCACTACTGTATTTCTGATACTATTACGCGTGTCCATTTTTCATTTAGGCTAAAAAGGAAGTGAATACGTGATATCCAAATGAAATTAGTATATATTTTATTGTACTTATGAATAAGCTAAACAACGGAAATAAAGTGCAAATAATGGCACAAAAAATCCAATGTTGTAGTTCTTTAAACAAAAATCTTCCTCAGTGGCGAAATACCGAATAAGAAGTGTCTGCTTTATTTCTGATTTTGCTTTATTCATATGAATATTTAATGTATACTGTTTATTTTCTTTGTTTCTGGACATTCCGTCTTACAAAATAGTCTTAAGTTTTTGTTTTCATCAATAGTTATTACGTTCATCAATTATCTTACAATTAAGAAAAGAACATAGCAAATATTGTCTACTAACATTGGTTCACCCTCAGAAAAAATGCATTTGTTATAAAGAGGCAGACTTTTTTTTTAATACTTGAGCATGTATGATAGCTTCAGGACTAGGTGTGCATATATTGGACTACATGATACTAAACTATTTTGATGTTTCAAGGCATCTGACTACTTAAGAAGTTGGCAAAAGCTTAAGAAAATCGAAGAAATAGTAATAAAAAAAAAGAATATATGATAAGTATGAAGAAAAAGAAACAGTAGAAAAAAATATAACAGCATGTAAAAATAAGAATTTAGGCCATGTTAAAAGTTCGCAATGTTCGACACGAGTCGAGTGTCGTTTAAAAGTGAATAAAAGTTAATAATTTTTTTAAAAAAATAGGCATATCCGCTCGACACTATTATGTTCTTTTTACGTCAAATAATTTCGGAAAATCATTAATTCCAATTTAATTCAGCTGAGTTAGAGATTTTTAAGAAAGCCATTTATAATTTTTTTTTAAAAAAATGCGTATTTATTAAAACTTTAATCGGGAAACCCTTTTTATGTATACTTTACTGTATACCACTGCTTACTTTTGTTTTTCTTTCGATTCGTTTCTACTGATATATTTTGATTCCTATTTTTTTATTGGCAGATTCAGTTTTAATTTTATTCATTTCACACTGTTCATTTGAAGTGTTTTTCATCCTTATTTTTCTGTATTCTACATCGAAGCTGATGCTTCAATGTTTCATTAACGAGTATTAGTGTACCCTACCAGAGGAAATAATTATAGGCCTAATAGGGGGACCACAATGTGGCCCTATAGGTTACTATGTAAGTATAGATATATATATAACAGTACTTTGAATAGCGTTAAAAACGAAGAAATTCGATGTCAATATTCTGTATTACAACATGCCCTATATCTCCCCTTAATATTGACCCATAACATTCAAACTGGACCACGTATTATATTACCGGGTACTAGTCTACCCTACCAGAGGATATAATTATAGGCCTAATAAGGGGCCCGCAATGTGTCCCTATAGATTACTATGTAAGTATATATATGGGTGATTCTCACGAAACATGACAATTCACTGTCCCTTGCACCAAGATCTAATACTAAAGTAACTTTTTTAAAAGAAAATCAATAAATAGCATTGCTGATAGCATTTTAAAATGACTTTGCACTAGCATTGACTGTTTTGTATAGTTAAAAAATCTTATTGAATATCAAAATGTCATTTTCCTGGCATGTCCCAAACAATGTTTTCAATAATAACTAGCTTCAAAACTTCCCATAAAATTTTCAATATCTAATTTTTTTTTTATCTCACCCGGTGTAAGCATCTCTAGAGTACACGCAGAGGGTACTATTTGCAAAAACTTCGTTTAAATTAATTTTTTCTTTCAATAATTTGTTTGTCCCAAGAAAATCTGTCATTTCCTTGGCTACTTTTATTTAGTGGTTCATAACCGAAATAGATAGAGCCAGTAGGCAATATCTTATGTTAATAGATTGATTAGATACCCTCTTATATGAACATGTCTTATTGCATGAATAAAGAACCAATTTTTCTGGGTCAAAATCTATTTCAAAAAATTTTTCAAGGTGAGTAGGTTTTTGTGTTGTCATTTTCCTGTCTTCTTGAAATCATTAATAACATAAACTACATAGATTTATCTGAGTTATTTTAAGAAATCCTGTTGTTTTTTGCAGAAAATAAACGTCTTATGCAAAAATATTAAATAAAATAAAGTTATATGCTATAAAATGGCGAATTTCTCTTTATCCTGGCTGTCATTTTCCTGTCTTATGAATGCCAGGACGTTGAAGTGTTACCAGAATTTTTTTTAAACTGCTAATACTGTAAGGAGGGAAAGCAAATATTAACCTAATACCAAGTTTATGTATGATTGTAATATGCTTGGATGTAATCAAAGTTATTTATTTATTTAATGATTGATTATTAATTATTAAAAATTTTATTCTGTACATATCAGCAACAAAATTTTTTTTTATTCATTCGACAGTGGACAAAAAGAATTAATTTAAGCAATTTATGGTTCATCTTACATAAAGGCTTAAGGTAAGTTACTCACTATTAACTTAAAATGACTGTTTTTTTAACTTCTAAGCTAATATGTCATTTTCCTGGTGTTCAAGATTTGGTGAATTTCTATTTTATTTTTTTTTCTCGACGAATATCAATTAACTACACTGCTGTATGCAAGATATTAATAAGTGTAACTAAAGAAGTATACAAAAAAAATTTTAGATTATATTGAAGACTTTAAATTTCAAGAAATTTTTTGGTCCAAATTGTCATGTTTCGTGAGAATCACCATACGTTGAATAGCGTTTGTTTTCTTTCACCTACATTATCATCGTTACGAAATTTTAGTTCTTCCTAATTACTTAAATGGGAGTTGAAACGATTATTGTATTTTGATGCCTATGGAGATGAGTTTTTTTGAGTATAATTAAAAGGTGCCTACGTGTTCTTTGAAAAACTCTCTCTCTCTCTCTCAATACTAGTAATAATGTTTAAAAAAATGCATTTGAATAATCTCAAGCATAGCTCTTAAGATCTCAACCCTTACACCTCAAGGAGGTCATGGTGCCTCCCCGGAAGGCGTGCAGGAATTGGATCAATGTCATGCCAGTCTCCGCTGTAATATAACTCCTGAACCCCTATATGATGCTGGAGGGATGATACCGGTTTCCCACACTCTTTCCATTTGTGAACGCATCATGAACAATGGTTAGATTGAATAGTCTTTTATTAGGGAAGAAAAACACAGATCTATTGCTCTAAGTTGATGTTTCCAGCAATAGTGCAGGCAGACTCTCCTCTGACCTTGAGTGTCCGAAAGGCACCCTAACTTTTCTTAGACAAAACAGGTGAGAACTTAGAAGCGTCTTATCTATGTAAGATTGTTCAGGGACGTAGTTAGTTCACAGCCCATTTTTATGGTAGAAAAACGCGTAGAATATCATGAAGTCGAAGATGTACTGATCAGTCAGATTTTCAAAACATGAGTCCCATCGGGCATATCTGGGATGTTCTTGACAGCGCAATTGGCTACTTACAACTTGAGGAGAAGAATGCGTGGTAAGGACCGACCATGGGATTTAAATAAAAAAAATCTTGATTTAAATTCCATGGATGACCCAAATTACGTAGTGGTGTTCGGCGGGTTAACGTTACAGCATTTAGGCTTGGTTTGTTTCACGCTGTGTCAATTTTCAGATTAGATCTAATTGGATACCCATAAGTAGCATCACGCGTATGTGTCAATCCTAATTGGCTTTTTAATCGTGGTATAAGAGAATGCCCAAAATGAAGTCGCTTACAGGTAATTATTACATCCAATTGCAATTCGCCACTTTCCTGACAGAAACCCACGGAGGCTTGAAATTGTTTTAAATGAAGGAGGATTAGCCGACATGACCATTCTACATATTAAAACCTCCTCCAGTCATATTTTGTTATATTTTTTTGGATTATCTTGCTGTGATGCCTATCAACTTATGATCTTGAGCTCGCGGCATTACTTTTTTGGTATTGTCGATTTTGCGATACTTCTGATATATTTGCCCAAAGAATTTCCCTTCATTTTGTCTCTCTTATTCTCGAATTGTTTGCAAATATGTGTTTGATCCTTTATTTGGACAAAGGTGCTTGAGAATCATTTAGAAAGGTGCATCTGAGGACCTTAATATTTATTTATCGCAAAAATTTTATTTCTGAAGCACATTTTATTATAATGATATTATCCATCCGTGGACATTAATCCGTTACACCAGTTTCTTATTTCAGAACCTATACAGAGCGCAAAACAAAGAACGAACCACCTTGAATAACTTTTTATCTAAAGATCGGATCCCCACGTTGTAGGATTTCATTTTTGAAGGTTAAAGTGGTGACCATGAATTTGCTAATTAATTAGTACAGGCGACGTTCTTTTAAAATTCAATTTCCCAGGAACCATTGAACCTTTTTCACTCAAATTTTGTATTGTGCCATTTAAAATTACATTTTTAAAACGGTGTAAAAAATTTTAAACCCTACAAATCAAAAGTTTTTCGGTTATAAATAATTAAAATAATGAATGTTTATTTAAAATTATATTGTGTATGGAATTATTTTTGGAATAACGAACTTTATTTTCACTTTCAAAAAATTTTCAATTCTTTTGAAAAATTTTCGAGATAGGGTGACATCTGCAAAAAGTAAAATTAACATTTAAGGGTCTTAAAATTTAGACCTTCTTCCTAACCAAACGTTTGGGACCATATTTCCCAGATTGCGACTACCTCCTATATTTTGGGGTGAAAAATCCGGATCCATTGAAAGAAGGGTATGTTTGTGCGGAGAAAGTACGTTTTTGAGTCGAATTTCGTAACTTAAAACATCGCCTGCAATAGTTAACTAGCATATCTCAAACCATTAAGATTGGCCCTATATAAAATTTATCAATTCACACTATATTTTACAACCACTTTTCTACCTATATCAGCCCTATATAGAATTGTCCGATTTATCCAATATTTTAGAGCTATTATTCAACCTATATTGCCTTATATAGAATTATCAACTCGATATTTTATAGCTGCTATTCAGCTAATACCGTCCATACATTGAATTGTCCGGTTCAACCAATATTTTTATTTTTTTCATAACCGGTTTCGATCCCCAGCGGCAGCTTGAAACCCATCCAGCTTCAGATCGGTGTGTACCACTTTGTCTGGGAAGTAAAGGCGGCCTGTGGGCAGTACTGACCGTATTGCCCCAGTCGTGCCTTTGGTCACGAAATTGTTGAGCCTTATCTTTTATGACCCTCTCTGGCCCACACCGTGCTGTTGCAGGAATGCATTACGTTACTTATATTCAACATTTTCTGTGAGTGTGTGTGTTTTTTCGTTGCTTACTAAAAAAAAAAAAACTTGCAAATTTTCGAATTTTAAATGAAGGTGCATTTACATTTTATAGTTTGGAGTGCTGGAAACCTTATTTCAGTTGTGAAAGTGGTGCACAGAATGAAAAATAATTTGAAAAATCCTTGATCTGTACTTTTTAATATGTTTAATAAAATTTATAGTTAAAGTTTAGTTAGTTTAATATATTTTTAATAAAACACAACGTAAACATTTAAAAGCGTAAAAATATCTCAAGTATCCATTTCATACATACTTAAATATTTTATCTCTTTAATTGATATAGTCTTGCAGCCGCCTTAAGAAATATTGATATCTATTCCTTTATCAAAACTTATTATTATCATCCAATTGTGCACAAAGTATAACAACGAATTGCTTTTAGCATACAAATGTATCACCAAAAGAATATTGGAATCAAATATTCTGGATTGATTGAAATTTCAATTGTTTGATTGTTTTTCTTACTCTCTTCACCCTTATACTATTTATTTTATAGTTGCAACAATAACATTCTTTTCCATCAATTTTTATTTTTAAGAAATATTTATAGTTTTGTTGTTACATTTACATCCATTACCCATTAAAGAATTAAAGGACAATATTTTAGGCATATGGTGCTTGTTTTATGTGAACTATACCATCTGCTTTTAAAGAAGACAATATTAAAGATAAGAAGCACCATTTTGATGAAGTTTTAAGTTTTTAATCATATCTGTAGGCGTTTATTTTCCAAACGCATAACGCAAACGTTGATAAAGAAATCTCTGGAATATTAACTTCAAGAATCATATTCCAAACTTGACGTCATTTATATCATCAAAACTGATTTTCAGGATTAAATCAGCAAATGAAAATATTTTGATTATTTAGCTCTTGCTGTTGACGCAAATTGGATCTTGTGAAGATATAGTACTTTGCTACAGGATTTCTGAGTTAAAAACATAAACATTAATCTAATGTTAATCAAAAGCTGTATTTATGATAAGGAAATATGTATTTCGAAGGACAAAAACTTGTACATTGTTTGAAAACTTAGATCGAGGATATCGTTTTACAGAATGACTCCATTTTTATTGTGCATTTTGTTTCTAACGTATACAAAACTTTTGATTGCTGATGATAACCTTAAAAAATGTGACCAAAATTCTTTAGATGAGGCATGTAATTCAGTTGAGATTTATCCATCTTTGGAAGGTCTTCAAGATGTTTACGAAATTATTCATGAAGCCCAGGCGAGTACTCCACTGAGGTATTTAATTAGTAAGAAAAACCTTACAACACTTTGCCCACCGTATGACACATGTGTTAATCGTTGTGGCAGTGTGCACAAAGGATACACTCATACTTGTAACTGTGATGAGCAATGCTCATATTTTGGAGACTGTTGTGCCGATTTCCAAAGTGAATGTAAAGAGAATGTGACCCAAGATGTGCAGCATCTCACTTTTAAAACCAAATCAAAATGTGAACCTTTACTTGAAACTTTTCCGATATTTATGGTATCTAAGTGCTCAAAAAACTGGAAAGATGCGTCCATTAAAAGTCTGTGTGATGCCAATCTGCCTACTAAATGTATTTTACCCGATCTGTTATCAGAGAGTGGGGATTGTAAATCCACATATTATCCACAATGCTGGGAGCGTTTAGCAGCTCTATGTAATGGAAGTGGCGACCCGCGTTGTCCTAAACTCGTTTCGAATGAATGCCAAAAAATGACCGCTTCAGTTTGCAAAAACTGTGACAAACACTACTGGCCTGTTATTGGTGTTGACCAAATACTATACAAAAACTCTTACTGTGCCGCTTGCAATTACCAAAACAATTATAAAACACCTCATTTAAGGAAGGTGGTTGCTGAAATAAAATCACAGAACAAGTCTAAGTCGTATTCCATTCGGAAATGCTACGAAAAAATTGTTGATTCTTGTGATACTGATTCTATTATCTCTCAAATGTGCTCAAGTTTTTTTGATCCTGTCATGGGTGGTCCTAAAAGGAATGGTCAACGCAGGTTTTACAAAAATATTTACTGCGCGTATTGTCACAATGAATCTTTGGATGAGATTAGGTGCGCTTCTCCCTACCTCATTGATTCTGCTTCTAAAGGTGACAAAGGAGGTAAAGTAAGGCCAAACCTTCGTATCACAAAAGAAGGAGATGGCATAAAACTAGATGATATGCCGGCTGCATTCTCAATGCTTTTGAATTTTGGTTTGGATGGACGACAAAGAGTTTACATTTCATCAGAAGGCGATGCAGAGATGAAGGGTCATCAGGAACGCTGTGGCATAGGCAAAATTTGGGATCCTTTTAGCAAGATTTGTCGCATGCTTCATTGCAGTACCAACTTTGTCTTAGTGGATTATAAATGCGTAAGAAAAGAGCCAATTTTAGATGATACTTCGCTTGACAATGTAACTGTGCCTGTTCCTGATCCCAAAGCACAGTCTGTTCATTTGACTTTAAGCGCAGAGATAGAACTTATTGACTTTCTACAGTTTAATAACCTAGACCTGGAGGGAATATCCGAAAATATACGTGAGTCATTTTCAGTTTCATTTAATATTAGTTCAGATCGAATAAGAAACGTCCGATTTAATATATCTTTCGGAAAGTTTGAAAGCAAGAATGAAACTTTGATGTACATTAAAGAAATAGATGACGAGTCACACCCGATTACTTTTACCATTGATTTGGATTTGTATGAGAGCTCTAGCGAAATAGAGCCCGAACCATCCGTAGATAGCATCGTATCCATGCTGGCATCTGCTGTATCTTCAAATGGATTTGAATTTGGCTTGAAGAATATTACGGGTCGGATTTACGAAATGCAACAATCAGTTGAATTCCTAAAATCTTGGTGCAAGGAAAGCGATGGGGATCAAAAAAGAATATATTGGAATTCTGAGTTTAAACTTATATTAGAAGATAATGACACATTAAGCGCAGAAAATAGAATAAAGGGACTATATATAAATAAAACAGGAAAGTTTTACCCCAAAGGACATTTTGTTGCTGATATTCTGTACCAAGGTTATCAGTACAGCAGAGATTTAATTAATGTTAGTGGTCTAGCTATTGTGTGTGACTGGAAGAAAAGATTAAATTCTTCCTGTGTTCGAATAGTTCTTGAAAAGGATGAATATGACATTTTAGAAAATGGCTCTTTGGTACTTTTAAGTAGGAGTCCGGGAAAGGAAGCGATCGATAGCACCGTTTTTGAAAAAGGCGAAAATGGAACTGTTATGGTTTGCTTTTCAAAATCACCTGGATCTCATGGTGTTAAATTTGATATAGAAACAGACATCATTCAGGCTTTTGTAAGTTATGTTCTTTCATGGATATCAATAGCAGCTATGATCGTAGTTTTGACTACGTATTCTTTCTTTTCAAGCTTACGCAATTTACCAGGATGCAACACTATGAACTTGACATTCTCCTTGCTTGCAATGCAGATAACATACGTTTTTGGGCAAAGAAGCTCAGTTACCGGTAAAGCCTGCAAAGCTGTTGCCACTATACTGCATTATGAAATTCTATGTTGTTTCATGTGGATGAATGTTATGGCCTACGATTTGTTCAAGACTTTTGGTGCCAAAACAATATTGAATAATATACGCAGTAAAAGGAAATATTTGCCCAGATACATGTTATATGCTTATGGTATTCCTTTACTGATTATTCTTGCCACTTCGCTATTGGATAAATTTTTGGAAGAGTCAGAGTTTTCGCCGCATTATGGCAATGGGGATATTTGCTGGATTACAAGTAAGACAGCCGCAGTGACCTATTTTGCTTCTCCTTTAGCGATAATCATGTTGGTAAACTTCAGCTTTTTTGTACTGACAATACTTTCTATTCGAAATGTGAAACACGTGATTCATTTAAGTCAACAGAAGAATAAACAATCGGGAAAAAGAGATGTGTTGCTGTACGCTAGAATGGCTTTTGTTATTGGACTGACATGGGCTCTAGCATTTGCTGCAGCTTACGTAAGGGAAGAAAAACTGACAGGAAAAATCCTCACTTATCTTTTTATAATCTTTAATACCTTACAGGGACTGTTTATTTTTTGTGTTTTTGTATGCAATAAGAGAGTATATGCTTTGTACAGTGGATCAGCACGGAAAGTCTTCCGATTTATTTCCCTCAATTCAGGTTCTGGCAAAGCTTCAAAAGCATTTACCGGTATTGCTAATGTAATTTCAAGAACTGTTTCCACTGAGACGGTGATATCTACAGTCTCCAGCTCAAGTAACATTTCTAATGATTCTGGTTTGGGCATCATAGATGAAGTGAAATGAATTTGAAATTTATTTTCAGCAGCTTGATACTAGTCATATTTTACTAGCATCAAGTTTGATACTGTATAGTTGCTTAATACTATATCGTTGCATAACATGCATTCAATTTGAATAATTGTTAGACTGATTCTTGTTTAGAATCATAAATGAAGTAAAATGATCTTTAATTCTATTTTTGGAAGTGTAAGACGAGAATTGTTGCAAACATATACAATCTACTGACATAAATATATAGTGATTTTGTAAATATGTACATATTTCTTTTTATATTTTTCTTTATCCCAGACTCAGCAATTTCATAGAGGATTAAGTCCTAACAAAAAAAAAAATCGAATAATATTTTTTACAGTTTAATATACTACTAATTAAGAATATTAAGCATTGATTAGTGACTTAGAAAATAAAAAGCTTCAAAAGCATTAAGATTAGTAGAACAGTTAAATACTGAATCGTTTTTCGAGAAGAATTTACTAGATTAAAATTTGTTTAAGAATTCCCATTTTTTGAAACATATAAACTGAGCAAAATTGTTTACATGTTTATAAAATAAAGATAATTTAAATTTTTCAATGGTTTTAAAGAGGGTAAAAATAAATATTTCAATAAGACTTATTAAAATTTTTTTCTGTAGTTTTCAGAAACACCTGAAGTTATTTTGTAACTGTCCTACATAATAATTTTTTTTATTGAATTATAGAAGTACATAAAAAAAACACGTTTAAATTTTAATATACCATAGATTTTACAATGATACTGCATCTTGTAAAGTCATGGATACATTTTCAGGCCTTTGGATATTTTTAAAAACATTTACAGGAAATGATTTTAGACACGTCAAAGGAATAGAAATATAAAATAAAAATTGGGAATAAAAAAAGAACTGAATCACCTTAAAAAAATCAAAGAAAAAATCCGCTTCTCTTTTTTGAACTTTCCTTTGTTATTTAAACGTTACAACTGGGTTGATAAGGTTAACCAGCTTTAATAATTTTTTTCATGCGTTATAGCAATTTAAAAAGAGCAGAAAATTTCAAATTAAAAAGAACTGACGATTTCATTAGTTAAGTGGTAAAAAAAGTTTCCTCTATTTATCGAATAGTTTTGCTCCAATCTTCTCTCTGACTTAATGTATTTTTTGAACAAAATTAATTCAATACAAGCAACTGAAATTGAAGAAAAAATATATATTGAAGAATTTATTCTTTCAGCACTATAAAGAGTAAAATATTACGAAGTAAATAAACATAATAGAAATAAAACAACAAAATCGTCAAAACTTCTCCTGTTACTAAATAAAAATATAGTACTAAAATAAAAAGAAAAATATATAATTTTTTGTGATCATTTCTTTATGAAGTTGTGTTCTTATTTGTTTATATTTATTCGCAAAAAGTTATAAAAGCACAATTTTGGATTTTAGAATGAATAAAATGGAATAATTGGTATTCCTACGATTTTTTAAGGAAAAGAAAAACAAGTTAAAAGTTCACCTACAAAGTAAATAAAGCAGCTGTAATTCCAAAAAGGTATAATTTAACTTACTTTTGAAGTGTATAAGTTCCTTCTTTAGCAATTTGTTTTGCACAACCAAATAATATTAACACTGTAACACAACAAACCACCATATTTTAAGATTTTTGATTTAAAAATTCTAGCATCGATTTTGTCCGATTCAAATAACAAGAAGAAACGGAAAGTAAAAAATCTGTCTCTTGATTTGTTAGTCACATGTCTTTATTATGAGGACAAAAATTATCGTAAAGTGCGCTCTACTTACATTTCACCTCTATTATTTAAATATGTCTGCATGAAAATCAATTGTAAAAATGTGTGATATGTTAAATTTTTGTAGTTAATTATTCAAAAATAAAAAGATTTTTCAAGCGTTCTAGGTCATTTTTAAAGCAAATAATTTCTATGGATTATTAAATGAATATATGCGATATGTTGTTCAATATTTTATTGAATAATATGCATTAAACTATTTAGTAAGTAATTATAATTAATTTTGGAATATTTGCCCTGAATGAAGTTGAAAAGTTTTCGTAGTAGGGGACACAAATTAAAGCGTGAGTAAAGAAGAAATTAAAATTTTATCGAAATCTAACCAATGACCACTGAGGAGGGTAGAACTGAAAATATCAAAACCAATTTGATAATCAAAATAAACAGAAAACCTCCAAGTTTCATTTTGTTGTTTTTAGTTCCGCCGATCTCAGTAGTGATTCGGTAGGTTCCGACAGCACGTTTGCTTCTTTTTTGCAAAAATATTGATTTGCATTGAGCTTTTACGTAATTGTTTGGCAAGAATTTTAAAAATAAATTTTAAGTTATTATAATATGAATATGGAATTAATATTAAATATTAATAGATATGGAATTATATATTGATAGATATATTATATGGAATTATATATTAATTAATATTGAAGGTTTTTTATACATTTGTTCAAAAAATATATTTTTTAAGATTTTGGATTTTAATTTTTAAATGGAATTTATTTTTTGAGAGTGGAATTTTTTTTTTTTTTATTAGTTAAAATTTCAAAAAAATTTTTGTTTAATTTTATTCGTTTAAATTAACACGTTGTAAGTTACACTTCGTACAATATAGTGTTTATTGTTTTCTTAGCTTTCAGATTATTTAAGAACGTAAAGTTTATTATGATCATTTGAATATTTTAAAATACTTTTATGAAATTTTCAGACGATTTGTTTGTTTTCGAAATTTTATAATTCGTTTTAGAAATAGCTATTTAGTATCTTAGAAAATCATTTTATAAGGAAAAATAAACATCGGTGGATTTTAATCTATCAAAATATTAATTTCTTTTTTATCTTTTTTACCCTCTAGACAGATACTACTTTTTCTAACTACTAAAACTAGTTTATAAAGTTTCAATTTTAAACAAAAATATTAATATTGATATCTTTTTTTAACATACAAGGAATTTTCAAAAGTATGGAATCCCTTGCATACCAACTCTATGTAAGCAATCTTTATTTAGCAGAAATGTTTGGCATGGTTGGTTTAACTTAGAAAAATTGTTGGCACAATTTGAAAGATCATTCCTGAGGCTTTTATTCCTGTGTCTTTTTAATCCATAAAAAATTTACATCGACCGAAATGAGAGTGGGAAGTTAGCGGCTGTTCATTTGTTTTCTAATACCACTATAATTTTAAAAGCATTCTTATATAAATATCAGACTCCTATAGAATGATTTCAAAATTCTTGGTATTAAAACTAGAGAGAAGTTATTAGTTTGCTCTCCTTATTTTGCTCGATCCGGATCTTTCATGAAAATCACATCATTTCTGAAAGCCTCGAGCATCTTTCAGACTGTGCCAGCAGTTTCGCCATGAAAAATTTTAAATACTGATTTCTGTTGAAAGATTGTTTACATATAGTTAGTATAGAACTGCTTCCTACCCCTATAAGTAATACCTGTCATTTTATTGTAACGGCTTTTTTATTAAATTCGTTTATAACTACTTTTTAGATTTTGTTAGATGTAAAATTTATTATTTTTCAGTGTTAGAATTTCTTAGAAATGCGAAATTTTTTTCCAACTGATTACTTTGAAATTTTATTAGCTCTCATTTTTTAGAATCGTGAAAAATATAAATTTTTTTTTTAAAACTTTTATGGTTCCTTTTGGTGAAATGTGATAGAAAGTGCTGGTTATTAATTTGCATTATGTTATGCTGGTTATTATTACTTTATGAATAGACAATATTTTACAGATATAATAAAGACATGTTGCCATTTAAAATACAGTCGGACTTTTATTTAACGAACTTCCATTTTGCGAATTTCTATATTTTGTAAATTTTTTTGAGATACCCAGAACATTTTGGAAATTTCTTCGTAAAATAACTTCCAAATAGGGAAGTGAATTTTCTATTTAACGAACTTTTCTTTGAGATCCACTTTCCCTATTTCCCAAAATATTTCAGAATATTTCAAACTCATTAACGCATTTTATGGGGGAAATGACCTTGAATTGATTTTCGAAGCCACTTAACTTTTAGAGAAAGCAGTAAGATCCCTTTCCCCTTTCGTTTCCCTTTCACACGAAAAACTCTGACAAAATGAACGGATTTTATCACTTTCAATTAAACTTAATAACACATGTGGTGATGTATGTTTAAAATTACTTTTAAAATAAATGCAGCTATAATTTTATACATAAATCTACCTTTTTTTTAGTTGAACATGTATGTAGCATGAAAATGTATGTAGCGTATAGCACTGGATAATGTTTTTGCTCTATTCTTGCTTTCCGTGCAGATTTCTTTTATGGTTAATATTTATAAAATAGTAGATACTAGTTTACAAGATAAAGGTGCATCCATTTTTATTTTCTTATGCCTAGTGTTTATGAATTTTAAGCCTGTTTTGTGTTGTTTTAAGTATTTCAAAAGGTGATTTTCTATTAAACGAATTTTCCATATAACGAGCTTACTATTTAAATTTAGCAATTTTGTTAAATAGAGATCCGACTGTATAACTTGATTTTTAATTGTTTTCATTTTTGCTCTTCAAATATAATTACATGCTTTTTAATTCTCAAAATCAGTTTTTAACTCTTTAACACAGATTTTTGATTAAACATTATTTTTCATACTTTTTTTCATTATTTTATTTTAGTTTATATCAATCTAAGTTTAAAATATTATATTTAACTTTTTAATAATTTATGATTATGAAATACAGCTTGAAACACCGTTTTTTTTTTCTGCGTTAAAGGTGAAAGCTTCCGAACACGGCTCACTTCCAAACAATAATTTTTCAAATTTGCACTTATTTACATTTAAGAGAAACAATTATTCAGCATCGAAATTTCTTCAGTTTATACTATAAATTATCGATGAATTTGTGAATATGAATGACATTCCCTTTCAAACTACTTTCTTTGGATTTTCTATTTTAGAACAAATATAATTCCGATAATCTAACAATTTTTTTAGGAACTTTTAGACTGTCTTTTATTATTAAAAAATATAAAAATATATTTTTGCTTGTAATAAGAGTGTCAGACTAAAATATATATAAAAGGGACATGTGTGTTCCATCTGCGTCAAAGAGATAAATAGCAAATATTCATTATTTATTAGAAATAATTATTACATATAATGGAAATAATTAGTAGTATTTTTAACTGTGTAGCAATTTAAAGTATAATTTGCCCAATGGTTGAAATTTTTACATTGAAATTTTTTTTAAATTCAATTTTTAACTACAACTGATTTTTTTACCACAAATGATTTTTAACTACATATGAATTTTTAACCACAAATGATTTTTAAATGCAAATGTTTTGTTAATCAAAAATTACTTCGTCCTTATCAGTTGAAAGTAATTTTTTGATGTTGAAAATTTGCAATTTTGTATTTAATTAATTAAAAAAGTAAAATTGATTATGGTGCCTAAGGAATTTTTCTAAAAATTATGTTATGTAAAAATTGTTGATTGTTTTTCGTTAACGAAAAGGAAGACGCTTTTGTGATTCTATAATTTGTTTTGATAGTGAATATTATTTAATATTCCTTTGAGTCTCAAAATGAATAATGAATATTGAGTAAAAATAAAAATTATAAATAATAAAATATATAAAAAAAACTTTATAAACATTCACTGCAAGTTTATTTCAGAAACAAATTTCATTAAGATTGAGGTGTTTATTTACAATTAGGTATTCATTTAAAATTTTCTTTGTAAATAATAACTTGTGGTACATTATGTTTTCTCAATGTAGTTTTTATAATGAAATGTTAAGCTTATTTGAATAATCTTGTACGAAATTAGAAGAAGAGGAACAACTACGTAACGCAGTTTTCGAGAAGAAATTATGTCACTGGTTTTGCTTCGATTAGATCCATTGGAGGAAGCTTATTGAGGAGGTCTTGGCTTCTAATAGGATGTAGTGCATTTGAAGAAGGAGAATGTTTTGCTTTGATTGTTGGGAAAAAGAAAATCACGAATCAAAATTTATTAAAATGTAACATTTTATTACACATCAAAATACACATTTTGCATTAAAACAAACAGTTGTCAAAAGTATGATTAGAATTATTTTTTATTAATATGAGGAAAAAAAACCCATTTGTTTTGTCTTTAACCAGATAATATTACTTGCCGTAAGATGGGTTATTTTGAGACAAATGAGGCTACTTTAGGACACTCGTGGTTTTTGGAGTTAAATGGCTTTCATCAATAGCAAAAGTAAATAGAATTTCTTCAGATTTTTTTAAGTATCAAGGGCAGATCGTGAAACAAATATCATTTCTCTGATAACTTATGCATGTTGATCTATAAAAATTGTAATTTGATTGCATTTTTTTTATTGTCTGTGATGAAATTCCTCAAATCTGATCTGATGTACATATTTTAAGTATTATTATCTATAAGCTAACATTCAGATTCCCAGTATAATGAACGTATTTATTAATAATTAAAAACCTTAATGTCTTGTAGTTTATTTTATGTTATAAAAACCAAAAATATTGCACCTTTGATGATGATTTTGTACAAATTTTTGATTATGTGTTAGTCAATAATGAGGGCTATAATAATATAATTACTAACTGATCTGGACGATGTTTTTTTTGATGTAACGATACCAGTATAAGAGGCTAAGTTAATTGAAATGAAAATAATCAAAGAAAAACTGATAAGGCGCCAGTTTTTGTTAAGGCCAAGAAAGTATAATAAATTGAACATTGTCATAAAAACAAAAAGAATAAGAAAAAACAAAAATCGTTTGTTGCTGATTTCAAAGTTTAATTTTAAATAATGAAGTTTTAATTAATAATACGTGGATTCATAATGGTAATAGAATAATAATAATAATCGAGTTAATAATAGTAATAATAATATCATTTTTAATTATAAAAAATTAAATACTTTTGCTTTGAACAATTCTATTTTGAAAATGAAATAATTTTAAAAATAAATTATGATTTTTTTAAAAATAAATTATGAAATAGTTTAAAAAATAATTATAAATGAAATAATTTTAAAAATAAATTATGATTTTTTTAAAAATAAATTATGAAATAGTTTAAAAAATAATTTTAAATGAAATAATTTTAAAAATAAATTATGTATTGAAAATTTTTATAAATATTTTAAACATTTTGTTTCGATTTCAAAAAAGGTCACTATGTGCTAGAATAATGTTTTAGTCGATTATTAAGAGATAAATTAGGTGTCCCTAAGTTATCCCAACCAAAGTAGTGACTCTGGGTAACAGGAGCAGTTTCGTTTTTGAATTTTCCGTGCCATTTAGTAACTAGCTTTACTTACGACATTAAGAAAGAGTTCAAACATATATTGCAAAATATTCATAGCTATATTTTGCAATTGCAATGAGATATCCAAAATAAACCTCAAAAAGTCTCATAAAGTAACCTCACTTTACGGTATTTATTTTTCTTTCATAATAAGAATTCAATAAAAAAAGTTATAAAGTATCTTTCACGTTTTATTTCACGTGTTATCATAAAAATCTCTGAACAAGATTGTGTTTATATACGATATTTAAAGTGAATATTTGGGGAAGGGGGAAGAATGTGGTAGTAAAGTTTGTGCCAGTAGTGAAACACGTAATACATAACTTCTATTATGAAGAAACAAGTTCATAACATAAATTGAATAACAGAAATTGTTAGGTGTTCTCTAATACCATCTCTTGACACATATTTTTGTGATATTTGTCAAAAAGCAAGTTAGTACAACTAACATTTAAGAGGTCAGACAATAATTAGTTTCAGAGAAAATGCGTAAAACGTGTAACAAGAAATATTAATTGAGAAGCATAAAATAAAAATTGTAAAGCAAATCAATCGCTTTTTCAATGTCATTTTGCTTTATTTTTTACTATAACTTATTCTCAGATAGTCCATAATACTTTACAACTTTGCATTATAAGTATAGAAACTTTTCGCAAAATTTGAGTGATTTATGTAAGAAGTTTCAGAAATCGATTCTAATAACGCTTACAAAAAGCTGAAGATTTCGACATTTCAGAAAATAAATACCTGATCTGAATCTGTTCCAGATTTTGAAGCATTTTTTTTATTAAAACGTGAATTTTGATTTACAACAAAATTACTTTCAGATCGTAGTATATATTACAAGTTTGCATCTTAAATATTAGAAATTTTTCTGTTAAGTCTGAGTGATACATGTAAGACGTTTAGAAAAAGACGTTAGGAAAGTGAGTAAGTGTTTAATAAATTTCTGGAATCCTCAAAAAATCAAAAACGATCTTTTAAATAAAAGTAAATACAAAAAATCTTACTTAATGATTTAAAAACTTAATTGAGAAGCATATAAGAAAAAATTGTAAAGCAAATCAATCACTTTTTTAATATCATTTTGCTTCATTTTTTACTATAACTTATTCTCAGATAGTAGCATAATACTTTACAACTTTGCATCATAAGTATAGAAATGTTTTGTAAAATTTAAGTGATTTATGTAAGAAGTTTAAGAAATCGAAAAGATAGATTCTAATAATGTTTACATGAAACTGCAGATTTCGATATTTTAGGAAACAACAAAAACATTATTAGAATCTGTTCTAAATTATGAAGTATTTTAAAAATAAAGCAAGAATTTTGCATTACGGTAATTTACTCACAGATCGTAGTATATATTACAATTTTGCATCATGAATATTAGAAATTTTTCTGCTATTGAGTGATTTATGTAAGAAGTTTCAGAAATCGAAAAGATAGATTCTAATAATGTTTACTGAAAACTGAAGATTTCGACATTTTAGGAAATGACAAAAACATTATTAGAATCTGTTCTAGATCATGAAGTATTTTAAAAATGAAACAAAAATTTTGCATTGCAATAATTTACTCACAGATCGTAGTATATATTACAATTTTGCATTATAAATATTAGAAGTATATATACTAAGTTTGGGGGATTTGTGTAAGACGTTTTGGAATTTTAAAGATAAGGTTCTAATAGTATTTGCAGAAAACTGCCGACAGTTAAAAAAATAAATAAAAATTTTGGATCTTATTCTTGATTTGGAAGAACATTTTTTAAGTTTTTTACTGATGATAATCAAAGGAAAGTGATTAAATGTTTAATAAATTTCTGAAATCCTCAAAAAATCAAGGACGATCTTTGAAACAAAAGTAACTATAAAAAGTCCTACTTGAAGATTTAAAAACTTCATTTACTTCAAAGCTATGATTATGGTAATAAAAGTCGACAATTTTCAAGCGCTAAAATATAGGCATCCATTCTCAAAATTCACTAGATGTGAATGAAAAAGCAAGAGTAGTTTGAAACAGAAAACGTTACGTTAATGACGAAAAACAGAAAATAAAGGAGAAAAATCTTTGTCTCATCAACTTATCTTGTTGTCTCTGAATGGCGATTTATTCAAATACCAATTCCCTTTTAAAAAAAATGACTTCTATACCAAATCAATAAAACACGGGAAAATACATCTTGCCCTCGTTTACTGCAGTTTTTCTAATTTTGTTTCTCACCTTTAATTTGCTTTTTTTGTTGAAACGTTAAATTTTCTGCATCAATTGACCTTTGCTTCCTCATTCACGTATGGCGAGACGTGAGAATGGGCACCTATTTTCAAGCTCTCGAAACATGTCGACTTTTATTACTATCTTTATTTAAATCATCAAATACATCGTTTGGCTTAAGTTTCTTGGGATTATTCATTTAATATAAAAAGACATATTTTTTTTAAAAAAGGTGAATTACTAATTGAATAAAATATTTTTTCTATAATACACTTATTTTCTCAGATATATAAAAGAAAATCAAAAACTTTTTGTGCGTAACTAGTCCAAGCAGTTTGATTTTCGCGAATATCCTAATGTAGTTTTCTTTTCTTTTCGTTTTTCTCTCACAGAGAAGAATAGACTTATCCGAAAATCTGAGGCGTATAAATGGATTTACGGAATAAAACTGGATTGAAGAGGAAAAAAAAAGCAAGCTGTCATGAAAATGTATTGACGTGGGGATGCAAAAAAAGAGTATTTGTTTTAGAATATTTTCGGGAAAAATAGGGAATTTATTTAAAGTGAATATATTTAACTTCAAAAATATTAAAAAAGTTTTAGACCTGATTCTTTTTAAACTTAGAGGTGAAAATGGATTTTAACTGTATTTATAGATGTATTTTAAAATTATTATTACAAGAATTATTATAAAAAAAAAACAAATTAAAGTTACAGAAAAAGGTATTCCAAGTGCTATTTAACTGAAATCAATTGAAATCAAAAGCACATAGATAAAAAAAAATATGTTTTTAGTGCAGAAAACATTAACATTAATGATAAATATTCCCGTGACTATCCTGAATTATGAACGGGAAAAATGTACATCAATTTTATAAGAAATATGTCAGAGTAGGATTTCAGCATCAGTTTTCTATATAGCACGTCTATAGCAGTGCCGTTATATCACACGCAGTTTTAATATATAAATCAATAATTTTCGCGACTTTGATGTAGTTTAACGCCTCTCTAATTTTGACGCTATTTTAAAGCAAAATTCGAAGGAAATTTCCCCAAGTATGGAAAGTGATTCCAGTATCATTATTTTTGCAACCTTAATGAACAATTATAAACCTGCTTGTTGCAACTCTCTTTAGATTTTAGAATTCTACTTAATGCATAAAATAATTATAAAAAAAATAAAAATCATTAATCGCAAGGTAGTATTCTTCAATGATTGATTTGTTATTGAATTATGTTCATTGGTGAATTTATTAATAGTTTGATTATCTTAAAAAAGCTGTTTTTTGTTATTTAATTTTCTTTTGCCTTCAGTAACAGGACAAAATTTTTTATTTGATGCATCTTTGTCTTCACTTTTTCAGATTGAGTGTAAAAAAAACGGTTATAAGTTTTATGAGTAATTAGTGATAAATCAGTTTTTTTTTTTATTAACACAAGTTTTACATTTTTTGGACATTTTTAAAATTCAGAGGAAAGCAAGGGTATAGTTAAGGACAATAAAACATTCCAGAGCATGTGTATAACAAGTATTATTCGATTGCAAAATTCAACAGCAGCATGTCAATATGTAGTTTAATGCAAGTATTTCCAGGAAAATTTTAAAAAAATTCAGTATCAATAAAAAATGAATAAATATTTCATATCCATTTAAGAACATTCAGAAGTTTATATTCAAATGATGATTTTAAATTCAATACAACCAATTTACAATATAATACACGCCTGCAATTATCAGACATAATAAGTAAACAATATTCATCTAATATCTGAAATAATTTATATCATAAATCCATATTGTAAAAATCAAGCACCTGTTGATAACATGGCTATACTTTTTTCTGATTCAATCAATAAGTAAAACGCTGATTTCAATAAAAGATATTTTTTTATACAGATTTAGCAAATCTATTTTTCTTAGCTCCAAAATACCACAAAAATATCTATCTTAATTCATCATTTCACATTAAACAAAGCCCTTTCTCCATTGTTTGGAATGTAACTTCTCAACACTCTTCGAGAATGTCCATTGTCAATCACGCCAAAGTATCTGAATTGCCATCACAATATCGCCAACCTAAGAGCAGTGAACATTTATTAAACCTCTAGATCAATTTCGAAATATTTTTCTTCCAGGTTAACGAATCTTGACAAAGTCAGGAACCAACGAATGTTGAAAACAAAATTAATAGTAAAAGAAGAATCAGTGGCGTCTGAAGAATGCTGCTGCCGTTTTCGGTATCTTCCAGTGTTCCAGTGGCGTGTCCTTGGCTGGCAGAAAATTCACGTAAGCAGTTTCTGGTCGGATTGCTTTCCAGCTGTTTGCAGTATCCAAAAGATTGCTTGAGAGCTGTTACTATTGTTTCCTCGACGAGTTTTTGAGCATCAACATCGCAGCGATTTTCGACAACGTTTCTCATGCAGCTACTATATTCATGCACCGTGCTGAAAAAAAATGAAACGAAAAGAAAATTATTTCCCAAAAATTGGTTTCTACATATTATTTTCCGGTGCAAATGTAAATCCCCACCAACCAGGAAAGTTGGTGCAAATTTTGCCAAATTGAAGCCAAATCGTTTCAATTTTACAAATAATGCATATTTAGAGGGAATTGAAACAATTTTTTTTAAATAAAATGTAGAAATGATTGGTTTTGAACTTAACAATTAAAAAAATTGGATACTTTTTGGTTAAACAAACGTATAGATAATCAACTTCTTTTTCAAAAATTTTTATTTAATTTTGCTTATTTTATTTTATTTTTATACTTTAAAAAATAAATAAAAATTTAAATTATTATATATATATATATATATATATATATATATAATAAATGAATACAAGAAAACACGAAGAAAGTTAAGAAAAATAATAAGTATCATTTTTAACCGGTTTTTTAAATAAAATTTCATCCTTTTTTTTTTAAATTTTTTTTTTAATAAACTGCTGTTTGCTATTTTTTTACTTATTATTTCCCCCCCCCCCTTTTTTTTTCATATGTCTATTATTTTTCTTTGTTTTATTCTCTCTCTCTCTCTCTCTCTCTCTCTCTCTCTCTATATATATATATATATATATATATATATATATATATATATATATATATATATATATATATAAGAAAACACGTGAACAAACTTAAAACAATTACACGTGTTTGGCATAAATTTTCCATTGTTGGCAAAAAATTACGCTGTATGGCGCCAATTTTTTTGGTTTGGCAGAAAAGGTTTGACAGAATTTTACACACGTAACTAACGTTCGAAAGGATTTGTAATTTAAATATAAACTAATTTTAAGCAATTTTAACAAGTTTGTGGGTCTAGTAACACTAAACATTCGGTTTTTTTAAAACTGTTCAAAACAGCGTTCAAAAATTACTTACCAACAAGTCATTTTTATCTGTTCTTCTTTCGATAACTTTTGAACAACAACTATATTTCCAATGTATCGGTCAGAACAAACTCTGAAACGATCTGACAAATTCTTGTAACAATCCACATGTTTCAGAAATCCTATAAGACAGTTATGAAATTATTATTTATGTAAACTCACCTGCATGCATAGTTTAAAATAATGTAATCAATACTAATAATAATGACTATAGATGACTATAATAATGATGACTACTAGTGTCTGTAACCAATCTACTAACTTTTAAACGGCTTAAATAACTTTTAAATCTATAGTTCTACTAGTAGTGTAAAGGTATAGTAAATAGGCTATACATTAAAGATGAGACTACATACCACGACACCTACTGAAAAACTGTGAAGTTGGTCTTTCTAATCGAAAAAGCTGAGATAGACCTTTTGAAAATTGATTCTTTGAGCAAAAACTTCAAACATGCATTTGTTTGTTCGGAATTTCTTACATTCTCACCATGAAATTACGAAACGACACACAGTGTACCAGCATCCAAGGTTTCGTGGCCAAAATTAGTATTTCGATAAAAAATTGCTTAAAAATTTTGGGGTTTTTAAGTGCAGGTAAATTGAATTAGTAATAGTAATAGTTGAAATTTTGTAATACACTAAAAATACCCAAAAAAACAAAGTGGAGGCTGAAATATGGCGTGCATAAATAAAAAAATAATATGGTATGTTTAAATAATTAAATATAGCAATGAAAATATAATAATTTTCGTAATTTTATATTAAAAATGAAAAGCAAATTATATTTCCGAAGTAATATTACAAAATAACGCGAATTAATTGCAAAATAACGCGAATACATGAAAAAAAAACATAATTTTTGTTTTTCGATATATTTACTCCACCTTTACAATACGGGCAAAATGGGGCAGGTTTTTTCGAAGGAAGAAATATCAAAGAAAACAACTAAAAAAAGTTTAGCTAATTACCTCGTGGAACTTTTTGGAACTAAGTTTCGAAAGTCATTCAAACATTGTAAAATGTCAAATGATAAGATATAAACTATAAGTTTGTTAAGAGTATTAACTAATCCAACAAATTGAAAAATTGTACTATAATTTCAGACTAATTACTCTGATAAAAATGTAATAGTAAGGTGAAATTCCTATATATATTTCTGAAATAAAAATTTAAAAGTTACATTTAAAAAAAAATTTAACATATTTTTCATTACATTGTACTCTCGTCCGTCCAAAAAGTAAATTATAATGTTTAGAATGATTATGAATACTTAATTTGGGCTACATTAAAACTGCCTACACATATTTTAGTTGAAATTCAATTTTTGACTTTTAGCCAAAGATCATGGTCTTGTGGCCCTCAGTGTGACAATAGAAAAAAAAATTATCATTACAAGATACCATTAATACTAAATTAACTTGATTACAAGGCTTTTTTACATTCTAAAGTTGTTTGTCTGTATTTCAAATCTGCTTGCAAAGATTCTAAATCTCTTTAAATACATTTCAAGGCTGTTTATGTACTCACCTTAAAGTTGCGTAATTAAAACCTAAAGTTGTTTAATACATTCTAAGGCTGTTGGTACCCTAAGGCTTTGAATATAGATTTTATGACCGTTTATAATAAATCTTAAAGCAATTAATTCAGATTCTAAAGTACTTTATAGAAATTTCAAAGCTCTTTACATGCACTTCATGACTATATTTATCTTAAAGATCTTAATAAACTTTCTTAGTGGTTTTCCGCCTAATGTAACGCAAATACGAGTTATCTCCATCAAAAAGACCTCCACGAAGGCAAAATTTCGCCCAAACACTTGATCCAGGAGTTCCCTTGTCTTCTGGATTGGGTTCAAAATTACAAGGCTAGGGTGTTGATCATTGGTAAACGTAAACCAAAAATTTGGTCTGCTGTTCAGAGATGGTTGCAGTCGGTTAATGGCCAAGTCCATCCCAGTCAGTTTACCCCATCTAGATATATTTAGACGTTATATTTCTTCATGAGTTAACTCCCAAGTCCTTTAATCACTTCTTTACTCAATCTAAACATCTTGTTCAGGATCTTCCTCTTTTTCTTTTTTCCTCAGGCGTTTGAAGGTTATTTTTAACAGGATTTTCATTGCTATATCGAAATACCTGTCTCAGCCACCTTATTTGAGAAACCATGATCACTTTTTCTATGTTAGGTTCTTTGAATTTTGATTGTAATTCATGGTTGTAACGAATTCTCCTGGTTCCGTTTTCTCTTACTGCACCGAAAATTTTTATTTTTATTTTTCTCCGAAAGTCATCAGTTCCTCTATTCGCTGCCATATGAAACTATTGGTTTCGCTCATGTCTTGTACAAGTGTATTTTTATGTCACAACTTATGTATTTAGATTTGAGCTGGTTTCTCAATCCATGAAAACATCTGTTAGCCATGTTTATTCTATTTTTGATTTGAAATTTTATGTTATTAATATCGTTTACAATTGTGTCTAAATATTTAAATTGAGCTGCTGGTTCGAACTCATATTCATTAATTTTCAGTGGTTACAGATTTGTGATTCTGTTAGTTATTGCCATGAATTTAGCATTTTCATTGTTAGTTTTCTCACTATCTCAAACATGCAAAACTACTTGATGTGTTCGTTGTTTTTTGTCCCATGCTCCATTTCAATATAAATCCAATAAAAACATTCTTGCTCTATGTATTTTTATCTTTATCATTTTATAGTTATATTATTTAGATTCTGTGTTAAATTATGTAAAAATTAATTACGCTTAAGCAGTTTTCACTCTACAAAATGCATTTAGTAATGTAAAATAAATTGCCGGGAAAACTTTTGCATGATATTTATCATACTGCAGAAATGGAAAGAACAACTTTCTACCATGAAGATTAATCTATCTCAATATTTATACGAGTAAAAGAGAAATTTTGGGGAATAAAACGCTTTTTCCGCTACTATAAAATTGCTTTTCCATTTAATCAAATGTCATCAATCTTTCATCCGGAAAAATGACTCGAGTCAGATACCATCCATCAACAGAGGGAATATTATGGCATTTCGACATATTTTCTCACCCGCTCGACATAAACTAACAGATGGGCTGACCTTCCATTCCATTTAAATCTAATTTCACTTTGCATGCAAATTTATAATTTATGCATACTTCAGTTTTATATGATTAAATTTAGAAATGTTTTATGTTTGGAGAAAATGTACCTAGCTATATAATTTTTCAATTATTACTGATTAATTTTAATTGTGAATTCTTTAGGTTCCTAGAAATTAAAAATAAGCATAAATCTTATTATTCATAATTATTAATTTTGATATTATAAATAACTGTATTAGCTATAATATACTGAAAAAAAGTATGGTCATAACTTCCAGAATCTGGTAACATTTATTGTGTTTCTGACTCTATAGAAATACCAAAAAGCTTGATAAAGTGCTTTTGTAATGGTTTTTGATAAAATAAACAATGAAATATTGTTTTATAATTTGCGTTAAAATTAGTTAAATGTTTTGAAATTTGTTAACTTTATCATGATGCCTTAGAGCATGTCATAAAAACATTTATTTAGTTAAATTTGCTTTTCAGTTTTGTATTTTTACTATATGTAGTATTATAAGAACTACAATTTTTCTGAATTTTTCCGTTGGAGTTTTCTCCTGACCAAACTATTAGGACATATTCAGGGTTTAGAAATCTGAATCCGTCAAAGAAAAGGTATATTCATTTCAAGAAAATACGTTTATGTGTCTGATTTCGTAGCTTAAACTATTATCTGCATTTATTAGTTAGCATATTTGAGGTCACTCTCTCGAGCCATTAAGATTGAATCTTAGAATGTGAAAATCCAATCTTTAGATCAAAGGTTATTCAGGGTGGTCCCTTTTTTAGGCGCACTGTACATCTATTGATGTCTATTGTATTGATTCTAGTTAAGAAATTTTGTTTGAAGTATTTGAAACTTACTCATGCTCAGAGAAGATCCTGGTGTACAAAGTTCAACATTCATCCCGACCATATCACGTGTTAAATTATGGTACATGCTTCTTTCTTCTTCATTTACACATTCATCAATAATTCGTCTTGCACATTCCAATCCGTTCATCAAGTTCCTAATAAAAAATTTTAAAAAATTAACTCACTCTTCAAAATGAAGAAAATAAGATAATGGTGTGAAAATACTTGTTGAACCACCGATAGATGGCAGCGTTTATTGTTAATTAAATTGTAACTGTAACTGTAAAAAGATATTGTTAAAAAGAGACATCTACGCTTTTTTAAAGTAGTTGTAGTTGTAGCTGTTGTAGCCTTTTGTCCTGCTTATCTCATGCTAATATATTTTTTGTTACTTACCCCTTTGTAATTATTGAGTAGTTTTCCTGTTTCTCAAGAAAAATGAAAAATTCACTAATAGTTTAGATAAATCTTCGGTGTTTTTCATAACCCATCAGAATTAATTAAACTCGAAAAGAGAAAAATGGCAACTGAAATTAAAAAAAAGAAGAACATAACTACTCGAAAATGGGATCATGACAACTTAGAAAATTAAGGTAGGAATTTAGGCATTAAAATTGAAACTAAGGAGATATTACTAAAAAATAAAAAGAATCCCAGACGAAAATCTTAAAAATAAATAAAATACGGCGAAATTCTGTGATAAAAAGGAAGGAAATTTGATGTTGGCTACACAATGAAATGTCGGTGATTTCATAAGAAGTAAGAAGAATAAGACGAGATAAAGTTGAAAAAACAAGAAAATGAGACGTAAATTAAATAAAAATGAATAAAATTATATAAGATAAGTTTATATAAGATAAGTTTATATGAAATAAAAAACACGATCACAATAAAGATAAATTTAAGACAAATAAAAATATCAAAAGCAACATAATAAGATATAAAATTTTCCAAAAATGTGGCGATTTTCCAAGTCCATATCTGTGTTAAGTGATAAAAAAGTATGCGTTTTTGCATCTGAAATTGTGGCGTGGTAGAAAATATTACATAATTAGTATATCTAAACTGATCTATAAATATTGCCCTTTAATATTGACAAATAAGATCATAAGTTATTTTGGTGAGTCTTAAAACTTTCATTATTGATAATTTTAACGACTATTTCGATTTTCTAATGACATTTTTGAGTTTTCGAATTTGTTATTGCATGTTCTATGTTGCGTACAGATCCAGCGCTTTGTGATTTATTTTTATCACAAATTTACGATAAAATTTAAAACACAGGCTCTTTAAGTTAGGTTACTGTTAAAAACAACTAATTTAACCAACTTTAATGAATTCGTAATTCTAAGCAGCTGATTTGACAAATATATTTTAAGCTTAAGAACGACAACAAAAGTGAAATCATAAATATACATTTTGAAATCTTTTTTTTTCTTTCTATTAAAGATTAAGCTTATTTCAAGCCAAATTTTAGCTTTTTTTTTTTAAAGTAAATAGTTAGCAGCTTTTCAACTCACATTACATTAAACTCATTTTATTGGTTGCTAGTTCAGTAATGCATAAGTAAATATTACCGCTAAAGCTCAAAATCCATTTATGTGTATACTAACTAAACTGCAGATTAACTAGGATGATCCGTTAATTAGTGATCAAGGTTTTGCGACATTTTAATTTTCTTATTCCTCTTCCTTCCTTTTTAGTTTAGTTTCATCGGCATATTGTCATCACTTCAGTTGTTTATATTTATCACAGTTTGATTCCATTAACTTACAAGTTGATTGAATTATCTTAAATGTTTAGACATCGAAAAATTTATAAACGACATTATGCTATTTCCTAAATTGTAAAAATATGTCAAACCGTTTGATTCGATAAATTACAGTCTTTTGACTGATTGATGATCAATTCCACTAGCTAACTTCGCTGATTGACAAATTTTAATAGCTATAATTCTTTAGATTACGCTATTACCTTAATTTTTAAAATATCTTAAATCGTTTTGATTCGTTGTATAATAGTTTTTAACTGATTGAGGATTAATACCTATCAATTTGCTTGTTGATTGTTTGATTCGTTGTATAATAGTTTTTGCCTGATTGAGAATTAATACCTATCAACTTGCCTGTTGATTGTTTAATTCGTTGCATAATAGTTTTTAACTGATTGAGGATTAATACCTATCAATTTGCTTGTTGATTGTTTGATTCGTTGTATAATAGTTTTTAACTGATTGAGGATTAATACCTATCAAATTGCTTGTTGATTGTTTGATTCTTTAGATATTGAAAAATGAATAAACGGCATTATGTTATTTCTTTAATAGTAAAAATATTTTAAACTGCTTGGTTCGATTCATAATATTTTTTTATTTGATTGATAATTGATTCTATCAACTAATTTGCTGATTGCTTGATTGCAATAGCTTGATTCTCTCAATATCGAAAAGTAATTGAAACAAACATTTTCTTTAATTGTAAAAATATTTTTAATCGTTTTGTTCTTTGTATAATAATCTTTTAATTGATAAATGATTGATTCTATCAACTAATTTGTTGATTGTATTAACTTGATTCTTTTGCTACCGAAAAATTAATGAATAACATTTTGTTGAATTAAACGTTATTGTAGTTTCAGCAAAGATCTTGTTTTCCCTTTAAAGAGTGCCTAGTAGGTAATTTGCATATTATTTCTGGGGGAGATTTCCGTATCGTAATCTGTGACAGAATAATCGCCAAGTCTTGGTAATTTCCGGGCAGCGGCCCTCGCTGAACTAAAAAAAAATTCGTCACAGAAAAGGACCAATTCGAAAGGTTTAACTTGTAATCACCCCCGGGCAAACATCTACATGTTTAAAAATTTGCAAGTTAAAATTCTATTTGGCACCTTGGCGATTGTAGTTGGCGCGACCGATCACGGTACGGAAATATCCCCTATTTCTGCATATTATATTTGGATAATTAGCGAAATTAAACGGTTTTCGGCACTCTAATGGATCATCCTAGTTAATTCATACATTACCTAGATAATCCTCAAAATTACTGATTTCTGCACTTAAGTGGTATATGCACTTACTTGCAATAATCTCGTAATTTCTGTTGCGTGTCAGGAAAAAACATTTGTCCTTCGCTGGCTGACTGCCTTGTTGATGTTAGGCAATTCATCATATCTGTGTTATCACAGCTCGCATTTATCAATTTTGCTAAAAAATAAAACAAATATTATTAGATTTTAATCAAGGACTTAAGTTAGTTCATTTTTAAATTTTGAGCAAAACTTAATAATTTTTCAAATAAAGTTTTATGTTAACTTTAAAATTAACGAATAAAATTTTTTGATATGTTAGCATTGTAACTCGAGTATGCACTTAACTAATCATCAGATTAACTAAGGTAATCCGTTAAAGTGTGGAATCAAGAGTTTTCCGCTAATTTGCTTAGGTAATGCGCGAGTATTAAGGATTCGCGAATCTTTAATCAAGAACTTACGTTAATTTATTTTTAAATTATGAGCAAAACTTAATTATTTATTTAATAAAGTTTTGTGTTAACTTTAAAATTAACGAATAAAAACATTTTATATGTTGGCACTGAAACTCGAATATGCACCTAGCTAATCAGCAGATAAACTAAGGTAATCCGTTGAAGTGTGGAATTATGGGTTTTCTGTTAATTTGCTTAGGTAATACGCGTATTAAGGATTCGCTAATCTTTAATCAAGGACTTACGTTAATTTATTTTTAAATTATGAGCAAAACTTAATTATTTATTTAATAAAGTTTTGTGTTAACTTTAAAATTAACGAATAAAAACATTTTATATGTTGGCATTGAAACTCGAATATGCACCTAGCTAATCAGCAGATTAACTAAGGTAATCCGCTTGGCGAACAAAAAACAAGGGGCGCGCTCAAATGATCAGAAAGTCGGGTCCACAATCGTGGTTGCCGGGAGAAAAGTGTTGCACCAAGCAGACTCCTCAATTCTGCTTTTAACATGTAAAGTCTATGGCGGGCTTGTCATACTTTGAATCGACCAAGGTAATCCGTTAAAGTGTGGAATCAAGGTTTTTCCGTTAATTTACTTAGGTAATATGTGCATTAACGATTTTCGTATCGTTAACAAAATTGAGTTCTGAGAAGAATTTGTAATGCGATTATTGATTTTTAAATTGTTTGGTAAGCTGAATTTAAATGTGATAGGGGAAAATTGCCTAAATTTTATCTTTTCCAAAACGTACTCCCTCTAATTTTTAAAGAAGAATTGTATCGAGAACGTTATAGTGAATAAATTAAGAAGCTTTTTTTCATATGGAGATCCATGGAGAAGAATCAAGCCACTATTTGCTAGCGCTAATTTTTTTTTTTTTTAAGTTAATCGGTTTTAAGTTTCCAATGTTAATTTTTAAACACCCTATACAAGGATATAGAGGAACTATAATAACATACAGATTATTTAATACATCGCAAATTGTTAAGCGACATATTATGTTATTTTCACTTTCTTTCTTTAGTAATTAGCTATTGTTTGAGGTTTGTAATAACACATTTGCTTAAAATGTACGTAGTTGCCTGAATTGCACCTTGTAAAAAGTTCTAAACCGTACTGGTGCGATTTAGGAAGCAGGTGGTACGGAATAGGTAATCAATTTCCTAAATCATAATACTTCCAGATCTTGCAAAAACAATTAATTTTCAGTATTTCACAGATATTATTACAAAAAAAAAAGTATTAAAATATTTCAAATGTAATTAATTGGCAGTTGTGACAAGCTTTCCTCTTTCCCCCACTACAGCGCCTCTGGCGGTGAACTAAGGCAGTCTGCCAGGAACCGCCGTGCTATTATGACTTAGACAATTCTCCATTCATTTTTTCCAGAGTCATATAAAAAGTTTTATAAACATGGTTGGAGCGGAGAAAAATGCCTGTTTTGCATATATAAAAGTTGATACAATATATTTATACTTACAGGTCTTAATTATGTAAATATATATTTAATGTCACTCTAATAACATCTAAATAATAGCGTGATACAAATTAATAAAATTTATTGATATACCATGAGTAACAAAGACATATCCCACAAACACGCACAAAACCCATAATGTAAAAACACTTAAACCCTCAACAAACAACAGCCACGCCTAAATTATCTACACAAAAGAAAAAAACTCAATTTTTCTAGTAAATGCATTCATTCATCATACCGTCAGAGAGACCGAAGAAAAACTTGTATTTGCAACCTTTTGGCAGACGTCGTAAAAACTATTCGAAAATGTTCCATTGTAAATTCTTTTTTTCAGTGTATCATTCCGCAGAATGTTTCGAAGTATTAACTACTCAAAGGTTGTTAACCACGATATCTTATTTTTTGAACGATCAAGAAATAAATTAGTATTAACATTCACTTAACTATCTCTTTTAGCACGCTAACATATGACATTGAAATAAATATAACTACAGACAGTAGGAAAATAAAGAATTCCTCTAACATTGAAAAAGTTTAATAACTTTCTCGCATCTGCGTAAAGATATGAAGGAATTTTTGAACTTTCGTTTCTTAGAAATTAAATTATTTTTGGAAATAACGTAAATATGCACTTCTTTTTATTTACAAGTTATTCGGAAAATAAATTAAACAAAAAATGTAAAAGTTATTTTAAATAATAAAGTATGCACTGTTAGAAATTAGAGAGATTTTGCATAGAGTTGGTCTTAAGTTACCGGTTTTGCGAAATTTATTCTCAACCATTGCGATTTGCATATACATATATAATTGCGATAGCATTTTGAGGCTTGCGCGAATTTTGATTACGCTATGAAGCGCTATTTTGATTGCGCTATATTAAGATTGCGCTATGAAGCATATGGCGTTAACGTTATAGTTGCGCAAATCTTAGCGCCTTGAAAAATCTCACCATTTAAGAGCGTTTTGAACCATAATATCTTTCAAGTTTGATTCAACCTTAATATGGTGTTAATTTGGACTATATTATCGTATTTTTTAAATTTCTTTACAGTATACCAATTCGTTTCGTATTGTTCGTTTCGTTATATTCGTTTCGTTCAATTTGAACAGAAACATGGACCTAATTAACACCTTGATAAAGTTAACACCAGTTAGCAGCAAATTAACACCAGATTATGGTTCACGGCACCTATATTATGATTCAACACTGAACTGTTTTTTTTCCCTTCAGGATAGAATTAGATTACAGAAAGATTTCCAATTGATTCCTTTCTAAATAAAATCATTTTCGAAAACACAATAAAATGATGTAAAATATAGAAAAATGTGTCTATTCCAGAGTCACATTCTACAATTTTGCTATTTTAATTGTTTTTGTGATAGATGTTTTGCTGTCAGCAAGCTGTAACCAAGTAAAACAGCTATCACAGAAACAGTCAAAATAACACCTAAGTCAAATGGACGCTGTGACTCTTTTCGAAAAATTTTACTATTTATAACACGTTATATTATTTTTTTGAATATGATTTTATCGACAGACCTATAATTGTAGATTATAGATATATTTTATTTAGTGTTGTAATTATTTATTGCTGTACTACAAGTTCACCTTGTTATTGCTATGAAAATGATAAGCTTTTTAAAATATTAGGCCTTGTGGGTTACATGCTAGTGCTAGATCATATTTTTTGTAACAACGGGAAATCGGAAGAAGTGATTATATTATCTTGATATGTATTTGGAATATAATAAAATAAGAATTATGTATTTTCAAAGTTGTATCACTATTTTAAAAGTCCATTGGGTATGATAAAAAGAAAGAGGAATTACGCAACTTTGGCAATCGAGAACTTCGAAATTGATTTTCAAATATTATTAGCATATTGGAAAAGTTGAACAAAATCAATTTTTATTAAAATGCAAAAAAAAAAAATTTTTGTTTTAAGGAAACTCAATTCCAAATATAATCGAATTTTGTCTAATTTTGGATGTTTTTATTTTTAACAATTTGGGTTTTAATACTTAATGACTACGCAAGTGTTGAAATGATAAAAGTATACAAAACATATATATATATATATATATATATATATATATATATATATATATATATATATATATATATATATATATATATATATATATATATATATATATATAGTTGGACCTAAACATGTTTAATGTAATATGGAACAGCACTCGTAATACGAGAAAAGACCAATTTATCGATTTAACGAGTGAAGTAAATGTAATATCTACGGGGAGTTAATATAATATAAAGCTGCCTATCACTAAACCAGGGGATGGATCAATTATACGCAGTCACTGTAATTATATTTGTAAAATATATAGTTTAAGCTTGAAAGCGGGGAATTTCGAATAGAACTCCCACGCTTACATTTGTAATAGAATTCAAAATTTATAAAGAGATAATGTAGAAATACTAATAATAATTCGTGAATCTATTTAACTAACTCTAAATTAGTTTACCAATGTAGTATTTCCTCATGTTATTAATACGCTTGTAATTTTAAAATTGAATTTTTAATATTAATTAATAAAAATGTTTGCAGCAAAGCACTATAATAAAAAAATTCTTGTAAATTCATATGAAATCATGTTCATGTGAATTCATGTAAATAAAAATTGTAAGTATTTATTAAATATATTGTTTCGTATTAAGTTTTTCTGTTCTTTCTATACCAAAGGGAAGCGAAGGACTAAGGTTCGATCCTCGGGGATGGTGTTATGAAGCCCACACAATTTTAAATCGATGGGTACCAGCTTGCCTGGTACCCATCGCAAGCAAAGTAAGTTAACCACAAGTAAAGTAAGCCTGTGCGTAATGCTGATCACATTACCACCATCATTCCGAAAATGTGGAGCCTTAACCACCCTGGTCTCTTGGCTCTTAGAGGGTTGTTACGGATTATCGACGTTTATAACCGAATGTTAACAACTAGCAGTGACAAACTAGGTCAATGGATGAACTAGGACAAGTAGGGCACAGCATAAAGATTGAGAATTGCGCAGCAACCATTGGCTATCATAATTTTACCTCAATTTGAACTACTTTGATTTTACAAATTTTACATTTACTTTATGCTTTCTAATAATTACTGTCCAAAATTACATTTAAAAAGGCCTAGAAGAAGCTAAACTCCTGATTACTAATATCTGCAAGTTGGTGAATCAGTGAACTACGATAAATCAGCTAATTCTAGACTTATTTGAATACAGTTTTCTGTAATAATAATTTGAAAATATTTCTTAAGACAATTTACATAAATAAAAATACTAATTTAAATTACTAATTATAGATTTAAAAGCACATGAACAACCAGTTCATAAAAGTTGCCTACGATGCCAGTCTATAAAAAAACCTTATCCATCGCACAATGACATTTCCTATAATGGTCGTTATGCAATTCTCAATCCTTATGATGCATTCTCCCCACCGCCAAGTTTGTAATCCTTGATCTTCTTCCATTTCGTATATGTTTTCAGTTAAATTAAATCCAACTGTTTTTCTTTTTTTTTTTTTTTTTTTTTGACAAATCAAATTTTTTGTATTTATAATTTTAATTTTAGGTGCGAGTGTATTTAAATATATCAAATGTGTGACCCTGAATGTTCTTTTCATAAAGAAGGAAAATTCATTTGATGTCGAAAAATATAAAAATGTCACATAACGAATTTATTCGAAGAATACGTGCATATAGTTGTAGAACATATATCATTTACAAATCTTCGGTATATTGTTCGTTACAATTTCCTAAAATTTTAATTATAATTTATATTGTTATTCGCAATTTCGAATTTCATTCGGGTTTTCTAAATTGTGTCCCCTCCTTCAGTGTCTAAGCCGAGAAAGTATCCCAAGAATTCGATCATGACGTACTACTATTTGAATAGTAAATAATAAGTAAATTATAATAAACTCAAATAATAGTACACCATGGATTGGATTTTTTGAGATTTGTAATGGCTGTCAAATAATAGGTTGACACGCGTAATTATGTCAAAAATATAATAGCGATAGAAGAGCCATCAGTGAGAGTTACAAAGAAGGATTAAGTGCATTGCAGATTGAGTATAACTGATTAACACATGAGTGCATTTAAAGTAAATGTAAACTCGCGTTGAAGAAAGTTTTGCCCAGAACATAAAACAATGTATTGTAGTACAATTTTCAGTGACGGTCGGTGGTTGCACCTTTCTTTCACTTTGATAGAGAGCTCTACACTTGCACAGCTATATACGTCGAAATTATTCGATTAACTTTCATGATTTCGTCATCAGCAGCAATTTTGTTATGTAATTCTTGTGTTGCGTGATTCCATAAAGATGGAAAAGCTTAAACAACATGACATTTATTAAAATAAAAAAGGAAGATAATTAAAATCTGGTGAAAATTTAGTATTTCAAAAAAATTTTAAAAAAATGTCTTTGTTTTAAAAGGAATGGAACTCGTGCCTTATAAGAACATCGTCTGATTATAGATGGTTGGGTTTTTAACTTCCTCTCTACCCTGGTTCATCTCCAAGGAAATGACCAGCGATATTCACATCTCCGTATGTAGTTTAAAAACCTTTAGTTCCATTAAATTTGGTTACGTCATGCCAGTATAGTTTGGTAAAGCCACATTTTTTTATTTCATGAAAACTTTCTAGCTTTCTGTGTCTTCTTGAATAGTCACATTTTGCCTGTAATTTCAAAAGTTGTCGCCATTATTCTTAATTGTAGAAAATAAAATAAAATTAAGCGTTGAACTCAAGAAAGAGATGGACAAAAATTGCTAGTCTCATCAGCTGCAATTCATCACCCGTCCGTTCCACCTGCTACTAGAGCTTTCATTGCTTTTCTTTTATCTTGAAACAATTGGGTACTTGCACTTCAAGAAGAAGATTACAGATACCCACACACGTGACCTATGACGTCAGCTCCAGCTGATCATTTATAAGCAAAATGGAGTTAAAGTCGAGTTAAGTTTCTCCGCATAAGTAGAAAAATGAATATGAAGTTAATTAAATACAGCAACGTATCGCGCATTGAATTTATTGAAATACAATTCTTTCTCCTCTACATCTTTCACTTAACTTAGATTTATTATTTTTTTATGTATTTTATTGTAACCGTGATATATTTTTGTTTTGTGTAGCTGACAACTTTGATGCATAATTCGTTTATGTTCTACAAGGTTTCATGCCTATCTTTGTGTTAAGCAATAAATATATAGTGAAAGAATCTTTGTATACAAATGTAGAATGTATCATTTAAGAGAATGATGCATGACGGGCTTGGCTTATTCGAAATAGAATTTAAAGAACAGTTGCTACGTAAACAAACGCCACGTTCCAACAAGCAATCAGTATCGAGATACCCACACTACGTCATTTGCAGTCATACCACTGTTGCCATCTTCACTCTCCAATAAGCATGCATCTTCCTATTTACGCCATGCAAGCTATAAGCTTGCTATTTTAAGAAAATTAATTACTTTTGAAAGCAGAATTGAAATGGAAACTAAAATATGCGTTTTGTCACAGACAGCTAGAAGTATAAGTTCAAGGACCTGATTTGATTTGTATATAAAATTCTTAGAAACAAATGATGTTCTGTGAACTTGTATTACAATAAAAATAAAGAATAAACTCGTTATATTCTGTGAAATAATCGATATTCATTGTTGGAAAAGTTAACTTGAAAAATAATCTTAATCTAAAGAATTCTGTTTACTCTTTTGAAAAAATAATGAGTCATTTTTCATTTAATCCCCTTCAAATCAAAATACAATATCCAGGAAATTTAAAATTCATTCTTTGATGCGACAATTATTCTAATTTTATCACTAGAGCATTCGATCCTCACATAATTTAAATAACTTTGAAATACTTTCACTGGAATGCTAATAAAGAACTCAAAAGAATAAAGCGAAGGAAAAATAAAAATTGCTTTCAAACATTTCACATGATTAAAGTAATCTTTTTTCCTCCGACAAAAGCATGTGGCGATAAAAACGAAATAAAAACAAACCTTTTTTAAAAAATAAAAATGCTTTATCTTTTTCAGATAGCAACGTAAAAGTATTGCAAAAAAAGGTAAACGAGAATCCATTTGAGATAGCTGTTTAAATTATGAGATGGCGACTTTTCTCATGGGTGCATTCTTTCTTTGGCTGCCATTTCAGCCGTAAGTAATTAATCTTAATGGAACATCGAACATCACCAGAGGCGTTAGTTTTCGCAGTTTGGCTTGTGTTTAAACAAGAATCACCTTTTAGTTTTATTTCTGTGCTGTCCCGATTTTTAAAAAGATTACTGTATACTAAGGTTATGGCGAAAGGCTCTTTAAAGTTTATTGAGCTTTTACAGATTTATGCTAAAAAAGATGAAGTCTTTGTACTTTAAGCAAATGTTTTTCAGTAGGAGTCTTTAAAATATATAAATAGTAGTATATCTTATCAGAGCTGCTAGCTACTATGCTGAGTAGTTGGTATCTCCGATTAGACATGTATAAACTAAATAGACTTGTTTAGAGTAGTTTAGACTACTTGTATAAAGCGGTAAACAATTAAAAATAGAAGATTTCGGAATTTTCGGTAATTTTATCAACTTCTTTGTCACCGCACGAGGGAACTGGAACGAAGTGGTGTTACATATGAACTTTTGAACCACTTATAAATACTGCTGTGGAAAATAACTTTAAATCAGATCAAGAAATCAAATAATTATACGTAGAATATTAAACGTAGAAGAAATATCACTAGAAGAAATTTTCCCCGAAAGCGTAGAAAGTTGGCAGGCCCGGATCTATGTATTCGTTTATTCTAAAGTGTCGTAAAAACAACAAAAATTTTTTTTTTTGTAAAACATTAATAAAATACATTAAAAATTGGTACTTTTCCATTGCGCTGGTGCAGGCGTACAAAGTCAATTGATTTTTTTCACAAGCAAATTCAACTGGTTTTGTTTTTTAGGTGACGGCTATTTTTTTAAATGAACTAATAATAGAAATAAAACTAAAGCTTTTAAGTTTGAATTTTATTTACAAAAACCAGAACCATAAGAGTTTCACATCTAAGTAATTATTATCAAGACGTCATTAACGATTTTCTTCAATTGGATATCTGCAAGCGGTAAAGTGGTCCTCGTAGGTAAATCGTAGCATGTGTCGATTCAGAAGCCAATCAGGTTCGACACACTTGCGTGAAATCGCTTACAAGCATCCAATTAAACCTGATTTTAATCACAGGGTTAGACGAGACATAAACAATTTACTTCTTCTCGAGTTGCAAGTACACAATTGTGGTGCGCTTACAATTTTCATAGCCTCTAGAGTTAAAGCCACCAGAATGTCGCTGCTTGTATATTCTTTTCGTTGCACAAAGTACCATCTCTGATATATGCTCTTCTGAGCTAAAGTAGTTCTATCCTCATTCTATCAGTATTTGTTTACTATCCTGTTCAGATACACTCGTAATACAAATGGCTAAAGCATTTAGAATTCGATTCTGGGATTAATCATTTGTCATTGGGCAACATAGAACAATACTATATAATCAATCCAACAAAAAAAGATACCAAAAACACCCATGTCCTAATTGGAATTCCCTCCCACACCATTGATCGGACAGCTAAGGTAAGTACCCACAATTCCACTAAAGAATAGAAAAAAAACAAACGTTTACGAATCAGAATTCGAACACAAGCCAAGTAGACTTTGCAGAACACAACTATACACTTTATTCCAAAAAAGAAAATGAAAATAAGCAGAAAAAAATACAAAACCATAAATGCCAAAATCGAGATTCAAGGCACTCTAATTGGTATTGCAATTTAATCAACAGAGTATTGAATTTACCTTAAAAGTGCTGTTTAACTATTCTCCTAGCATTCCAGAACACATCTCCAATAACTGAATTAAATAATAATTATGAATATTTAATTAGCACAGTTGAGGATGGTTGCCCAAATCCTGAAGAGAAATCATACCATTAGATCAAAAATCAGTTAGGACAATTCTTTTTTCTGCAACAATCTAATTTGGGTGTTTAAACTATCTGCTGTAATCTCAGTAATTATTACAAGAACTTTCCTATGATATAATCGTTCATTTATCCAACAATCTTTGCTTAGTATGTTCTTAGAATACAATAATTCCCTTCATATTGAATCTACCTCTTAGTGTTCTTTATTCATAGCCTCGATTTCATGAAATGCTTCAATAATGATTAGCAACAATTAGTTATCACGTTTTAGAATTGTCTTCTAAATCTTAGAGCTATTTAAAGTCCATTGAAATCTAATGATTAGATCAAAAGTTACAAAAGTACCTTTTTTTCCGCTTTTCGTTCTACGAACAATCCAATATAGTTGTTTGATTTTAATCTGGTGCTACGTCATCAAACACTTAAATATCACGAAATCTGACAATAAAACCATTCTGGTACCAGAAATTTTACTACTTATCGTGTTCTTAAAAACATAATAAAATGCCAACAACTCTGATTGAATTTGCCTTTTTAGTGTCCCTTAACCACAGTTTCACGCAACACCGCTTCAATAACATAAATGGACTTGGACAGAGTGATTAAATAGAATGAGGGTATCAGGGAATCACGTGACAGTCCCGCGAATCGCTCATTCAACGAGAAACTAATAAATGTGAGGGCATAGCTCGTTTATCTCATCTCTGCTGATGGCTTTGTCACTGCCTCTGAATTACATCGCTAAAACATTTCTCGAACATTTCCTATAGGTTGTAAGATCGAAACAAATTACATACGAGTGGAATTGAAGCGAATTTAGAGATAGTAATGGCTATCCTAAAAATGCTGGGTCTTTTCATAATAGTTGTGAATTTTCAGTTGATGCTTTTATTTTAACACATTTTATGAATGAAATCGTTTTGAGTACTTGATTTACTCGATAAACTCCTATCTGTATCCGTTAAAGTAGGAATGACGAGTGTTGACACAGGACTAATCTAAACATCTTTAATATTTTTGTTATTTTCCGCTCAAAATTTTTCTGCGGATTTTGGTAGAATAGAACATAAAATAAATATCAAATAAAAATTCTTTGAAAAATATTGTTTTTTAAGTTTAAATTTTATATTAATTACATTGCTGATCGTTGATAGTTGTTAACTCAAAATTGTGTCGGTTGTTTCACAACCGTTATAAAATAAAATTTAAAGAAAAATAAAATAAAACAAAATGAAATAAAATAAAAATTGCTGAAGCTGAAGATCTTCTCAGATTGAAAAGGCTTTTTACATCCTTCATGTTAACCTATGAAGAATTATTAGTCAGAACTTTCCTAATTTATTCAGTACCTAATTAATGAGCTGCGATGGTGGAGTTGTTAAGGTACTGAACTATTATTGTCATGAACTGAGGTTCGTTCCCCAGTGGCGGCTTGAGGCCCAACCAGCTTCAGATCAGTGGGTGCCAACATCTGGGAAGTAAAGGTGGCCTGTGGACAATGATGACCACATTGCTAAGTCTAGAACAAGCCGTTAGTCGGAGGACTTAACCTCCATGAACTTGCCCTCAACGGCCGTTGTAGGAATGCTTTATTTTTACTAGATTAATATTTTTGCATCTTTTTGTTTCTTTTAATTAATTGGAATATGTTCTATTGAACTTAATTACCGATTTTCAAACTTTAAAGTTGTAAGTATCTTTAAAAATTTTCCAGAATTTCAAGTTTTAAAAATAATTAGAACCTAAAAATTTATGATTCGTAAACTAAATTCAATGAAACGCATTTCAAAGAATGAAATGAATTTTAAAAAAAACATTTGAAAACATTAATTGGTTTCCGGGCATTTACTTCTTCGTAGGTTAACATGAAAAAAATAAAATCCTCTGTCCGTTTATCATTGTCTGCATCAATAAACTCCCCAAGAGACAAACACAAAATCAATAAATATCATATTCTTCAGAAACATAAAACAATTTTTAAGAAAAGCTTTAACAACGATTACTTCCTTTCTTTATTTTTTATGGGCTAATTAATTTTAATTTACTTTTTTAACAGGCTATTCAATTAATTATTCTATTTACCAACAAGCATTTCATTTTAATCTTTTCTATAATGAACATTTGAAACGAGCTCATTATTTTCAATGGCCTTTCCATTAGTCTGAAAATGTTGCATCCGAAAAGGCTTCCCTTTCTTTTATTCTTCATTTTTTAACATGGTATTCTTTTTATTCCTATCATTGAATTTTTTTAAATGTAATTTAAATATTAATAAACGAACTTTTCACTACATTAAATAACATTTTATTTGTTTTGTACAAAATTTTCTATTAAAATGACTTAGTGATGACTCACATCCAGATAGATTATACTTTGCAAGCTGTTTTGCTTAACCTTTCGGGTTTATTCGATTGCAGTAAACTTTTGCGTTTTTGCAAATTTATGTATCTAAGCAGAAAGTATTGCTACAGTAAATACTCCGAAAAATCGGCCCAACTTTGAACCATAATTCTAAGGCTATGATTCGTTACACGGTGCAACTTAGCAGCAACCATAAAATGTTTAATTGAATAATATATTTTTTTAAAGTTGAACCATCATCATCATCATAGTTGACCAGACAGCCTAATGTGATTTTAATGTCTTCCTCTGAAGATTTCTCCGTGGCGACTTCCGATTTATCTTTGATCTCCAATTCTTTTCATTAAATGCAGGAAAATCAGACTCCACTGAGTCAGCCCATCTCAGCCACGGCCTTCCCCGCTTTCTTGTTCCAGTGGGTTTAAACAGCAGTATCTTTTTTATTGTACTGTCATCACTCATTCGAATCACGTGGGCCATCCAATTCATTCTATTATTTTCATGTATTTGATAATATCAGGTTGTTTATAAATCTTGTACAGTTCAGAATTAAATCTCCTTCTCCAGTTATTGTTTTCATTTACACCACCAAGTATACTCTGCAAAATCTTTCTCTCAAATATTGCGATACAATTTTCCTCCAGTTTTATTATTGTCAAAGCTTCAGAAGCGTGTGTCAAGACTGGCCGAACAAGAGTTTTGTAGATTAAAAACTTTGTTTTTCTAGAAAGAAACCTAGATTTACTAAATCTTCTCAGCCCATAGACAGCCCTATTTGCCAGATAGAGTCGGTTTTTTTATTTCAGGAGTCATTCTGTTGTCAAGGGTAATAATTGATCCTAAGTAATTAAAACTCCTTACTGTTTCAAATCTTTAAGAATTTATTTGAAGATAGGGATCTGGGACTCTGCTTCTTGAGAATAACGTATACTATTTTGTTTTCTCTACATTTACGAATAAGCCCATTTGTCTTGCACCCATCTCAAGGGCAAGAAATGCCTCTTTCAAGGCAGGAAGGGAACAAGCAATTATATCAACATCATCACCATATGCAAGTAGTTGTACCTAAAGTTGAACCATATTATCGTGCAATCGAGTTTAGGAAATGCGATAATTTGATTCATTATAGCACCTTATGAAGATTGCCTCAATTATGATAAATATTATTTTTATACACGCTCCAAAATCTCTAAAAATGTACTCATCTTAAGTTAGAGACATACTTGATCTGTACCATACTTCAGTGACATAGACATAAGCTTAAAGCTACGAATATTTTCTAAAAATTATTACATGTATGTTCAAATATTAATACTTAAAGAAAACAAAAATAAGGTAGATAAGAAGGTATTTTATTTGCCATGCTCTAAAGCCACACAATGGGTTATAGTCAACGGTCTGGAAACATTCCTAAGGATGATCCTAAGACATGCCATCATAATTTTTTGAGGCCACTTCCACAATTTAGACATAGATCTGAAGAGGAAAGAAATTTTCTCCAGGCTCCTGTAGCCATGGTACTGTGCTGAGACCGACCATAGGACTTTTGATTCCACAGATTTTACGAGCGTGGATCTTAGCGGGGTCGAGGATCAAACCATGGCTCCTCCGAACCAGAATTCAATTCTTTAATCATTCGATTCACTGCCTAAACTTCAATAAGCGTTGCCAAAATGAAAAGCGGACAATAGAAGATTCTGATAGCTTTGAATAGCAGAGCCACCATTCAGGATTATAAAGGAAGGTACTAGAAATGTCGTGATAAAGTCGTGTCGTGATAGTCGTGCTAAAGATGGGCGTGTTCATAACAAAACAATGCGAAGTATAAACTTAAAACATTTAATATATAAACTTAAAAAAACTTTGATTACAAAAGTAATCATACAGTTACTTTACTTTAAAAAAAAGCTTTCATAGCTTTCTTTGATTACTTTTCATCTTCCTCATTTCGTTATCAACAACAGTAAAGATCATGCTGTTTCTTGATTTATATATATAGTTGCGTTTTAGGCTCTTCCATATGAAGCGGAAAGAAAATTTGTCTCATTTCAGGTACTACAGGTTAAAAGTGTTGGTTTGATCTGTTTTACGTAGTAAGTTCATAACCATAGTTAGAACCATAATTGGTTCCTAAGCACTTATTTATTTTAGAAATAAATGAAAGATAGATACTTCGATATCAGAGCAACGCATATTAATACAAATTTCAGAGGCAAAAATAACTGCCCCATTACTTTATTCTGATATACTGCAGCAATAAATACATAGAGAGGAGCAATAAATACATAGAAGATCAATATGTTTTCTCACCCTTCACAATGGTATCGATCTATCGGATATTGATGTTCGCTCTTTACTCAATTTATCCACAACCGTTCGTCCTATACAGTGTTAACTCTATTACTCGTTGTTCTGTTCTGGTTTCATACGTTTTAAGTATGATTTTTCCCTTTAAACACTCTAATGTCAACCTGGCTAATCATAATCATCAGCTATATGCAACATGTAGCACTTTTTCCTTAGGAACCCTGAATAGTGTCTCCACTACTCGTTGTTCTGTTCTTGTTTCATACGTTTTAAGTATGATTTTTCTCTTTAGACGGTAGTCTATACCGTACATTAAAATAATCTGAATACGGTACTGTACTCAGATTACTACCGTATTTCTGACACTATCATAAGTGTCTAATTTTCCTTCAGGCATTACTTACACTACTAGTGAGCCAGAAATCATTCTGATCATGTCAAAATTTTATCTTAGTATAAAATACAAATATATAAGCAGAAAGAAAGATTTTCTGTACCATATAAAAGTGTTGTTGATCAATATAGTCATAGAACACTTAAAAATGCGCATGCTCTAAATGATATGATGATGATATATTGATGATATAATGATGATATTTTTGCGCATGTACTGATGGCCATTATTATTATAAGCAATTTAAGGCAAATTAGAAGAAGTTCTTCCGAAGGCAGATAGCTCTCCCCCAGGCAAGTACATTTAAAAGGAGAACCATCAGATTGTAGAAAATTTCTAGCTATCAGTATTGCCTAATTATTGAATATATCAACAAAATAACGTATAAAAATATTGAATTGTGGAAATTAAATGTCTGCATGAGTCTCAAAAACGCCCCTCCAACATTACCAATCTGGTTCATATCATCAAGGTGTGACTTGATAGATACCTACCTCATTGCCCGTCACATTTTATTATGATTATAATTAGACGAAGCAAAATAACTAATTTACTCAAAGAAATTAATGATTTTACTTTTAATTAACGACTTAAAATTTGCTCTAACCTCTTACAATAAGTGATATAATTTAGCTCTCTGTGCTGTAGATGATATATCGCTTGGTTACGAGGGAAGATTAAGTGACAATATACTCAAAATGTCCCTGGGTAGAGGTAATATCAAAATGCTTTGGAAAAAGATTAAAATAGTCCCTAAAGTGGGAAAAATCTTCTTCTATAAATAGAAATAGAAAATAAGAGCTTCTTAAATTTTTCAAACCGGGGAGTAGGAGCCATTCCTCCATTAATCACACATTTGCTAGCAAGATCTTGGTCCATGGAACTTATGGACATGTAAGTGTAGCCCTTTAAGCTAAGAAGTGCTGATATATCTAAATACATAAAGACATTAAATTGTTTTGTTGGTTTAGTAGCAAAATTCCCGCAGTTATTATTATTATTTTTTAATTGTAACATTCCAAATCTCATTAAATGTTTTTTTTGCCATTATGTTTTATACCATTCGAAAGAGGACGTTATGTTCTACCAGAATATATGGTTTGCTTTTTTGTTCGAGTCAATTTATTTCAATTTCAAGTTCTTGAAATTACACCTTCTACAATATATGTTCATGCTGAAGACATGTTAAATTCCTGGGAAATAATGTATGGTCAAAACTACCAGATTATGGTAAAACTTGCCTTGTTTCTGGCTCTATGGGAGCACCAAAAAGCTCAGTATTTTTTTCCGAAGTGCTATAGTAATGATTTTGGTAAAATTAACTATAAAATATGGTTTTATAACATTTAATAAAATTTGGTAAATGTGGTAAAATTTAATAATTTTATCATTATATATTAAAGCAGAGCTTGGAGCTTATTACCACACATAAGAACTAACTATAATTTCAAAAACCAGAACTTTCATATGAACGGAAAAATTACTAAATGAATGGTTTAAATACCGTATAGTTTGTTTTTTTAAGCAAGAATTGCAGTTGATTTTACTAGAAATGTCATTACCATACAGAACTGTAATTTTACCAGAATCTTTTTCTCCGTGTAGAATGTCAAGTTGAGAAGAATGAACATTTTCAGCACCAAGTTTATTTTTGCTTAAAAATCAAAGCTCTAAAACCCCAAAAATTGTTCGTGTCATGACATATTTGCTGTGTTTGAACAAAGTGCCATTGTAAAAACCACTCGTGATTGGTATGGCAAGTTTAAATATGGAAATTCAGACCTCAAAAACGCAATACGTTCTGTGCGGCCAGGTTAAATTTTAAAAAATAAAAATTTTAGCCTAGTCGCTAATCTAATCTAAAAACTAATTTCAATTTTGCCACAAAAGCGAAAAAATGTGTTCACTATTCCTTCCAAATTTTTTGTTTGATAAAAAAAACTAGAGTTTTTATTTTTATTTTATAAAAGAAACTTTATTTCCTTTCATTAAAGGAAATCATAAAGACTACATTTAAAATATGCTCTTGAGAGATATTTTACTCCTTGATTGCCACATCCGCCTACGTAATTTTTTTGCTAATGAAATAAAACACTTTAAAGGTGCCGTTCAAAATGAAACGAAAGTAATAACTTATGTGCCATAAACTCAAGATAAACATGTCCATTGAATTTTGGACCATTCATTTTAATCCTCCTTTCGTTCTGTTAGCCTCAAAGAGAAAGAACGTTTAAATCCAATTTTCTGATAAGAACAGAAACTGTTCTTTCAGAATAGTCTTTGGAACGCAAACAAACGGAAATTAGAGACCCAGATAACTGAAGGTTGCCAGATTCGAAAAGCTGAAGTGGGTAAAATGATCGTTTGGAATTTGAAGTAACCTCTCTTACGGAGTGCTATAAGGTATTTTCTTGAATGAAAAATTTCCATTAGTATTTTTTTCTTTCTTTTCATCACTTGTTTTTACTCACGAAAATACATTTAAAGAAATATTTGATATTTTTAATTTTTCCTACCGGAAACTTGTTGTATCAGACTTATCACGCTAGCGTAATAGATTGTCTTTTTAAAAAAATCAGAGCAGCGTTAGTTGTGTGAATTATAGAAAAATAGATCTTGTAACAAACGAGTTGAAAACGTTATCAAATATTTTACAACATGTTAGATTAAAAAATTAAAACTGTGTAATTTATGTAAGTAATAATAGGAAAATATAGTAAATAACTTTGAAGGATGATACGACATTCAGCAACTTATATTGTGCTATAAAAAATATAATAAATGAATTAGAGAGATAATAGAAAATATGCAGCAACTATATATATATAATAGTATTCTTTAGAAATTTTAAACATTAGCTTGGAGAGATGAAAAATATATAGAATCTTATATTGCGCTACAGAAAATGGAAACATATATTGAATTAGTATGGTAATAAACACTCCAAAGTATTAGTTTCGTAGAATTTAGAATCATTTAAAGTTGTGCGAATTATAATAAACAAATTTGAGGGATGATAAAATATTTAGCAACGTATATTGTGACATAGGAAAATACAATAAACGAATTAGTGAAATGATGGAATATTTGGAAATATATATTGTAGGGGAGAGTTGGATAAAACGGGATACCATTATTGTTTTTATTTACTACGGAATATCTGTTAAGGAAAACCATACATTATTTTTTTTGTAGCTACAACATTTATTGAAGCACACAAAAAACATATTTTAAACTAATTTTAATGACTGTGAAATAGAAAAAAAAATTTATTTCCAAACTCTTACATATCCCGTTTTAGCATACCTGGGTTGGATAAAACGGGATAGGGCTTACAATGTTTAATTTTTTGCATATATATAAAGATAAAATTATAAATAATGCAAATATGTAAATAATATTGTTTATATATAAAAAAGCTCAAGTCTTCATCAGAGAAATACATTACAATTAGTTCTAAAAAAAGATGTGAAATCCTAGAGTTGAAAATAAAATGCTTAATAATGAACGTTAATAAACAAATTTTGCATTACTATGTAAAGAGACTAAATTTTTCACAAATATACATAGCTAATATAAATAAGTTGTTTAAAAAGCCTAGGCCTACATTAATATATAGCTATTTTAAAACGTAATAATCCAACTAATAAATAGGTGGATAAAACGGGACATAAAAAACTCCATCCCGTTTTATCCAACTCACAAGTGTCCCGTTTTGTCCGACTCCGACACTTTTTGAAGCAAACATGGTTGTTGCCTAAATGTGAAAAGAAAATTAGATAGACTGCACATAAAAATATTGGCAAATAAATGGTTAATTAAATTTAATACTCACCGGAATTTTATTCCCATATATGTACGCAGTACAATGTAAAAAACAACTCACGTAAATGTAGAAAATGGCAATAAAATAGAGTAAAAAAGTTCTGAGACCTACAACTTTCTATCAAATAGTGATCTCGAGGCGGGACGCGCCGAGAATGATATAATCACGGTCGAATAACACGTTTCTGTCGTTGTCCACTAGATAGCTGTAATAGTCTGGTCCCTAGGCGACGTATCCCGTTTTGTCCGACTATCCCGTTTTATCCAACTCTCCCCTACTTGTAAGATGATTAGCACGACGCCAACATAAATTATTTGAATAATTTAGAACCATATACTGTTGTGCGAATAATAAACGAATTCGAGAGATGATACAATATTTGGAAACATATATTATACTAGTACGATGACATAAGCTCGCTAACGTGGTAGATTTAAAGAATTTAAAAGCGCTTAAAGAGGGTGTCCCAAATGTAATAAACAAATTCCAGATATAAGAAAATAATCAGCAACGTATAATGTATTAGCATTGTACAGTGCGCAAAAAAAATGGGTCACTCTTAATAACTTTTGATCTAATGATCGGATCTTTACGTTCTAGAACTCAATCTTAATGGTCTGAGGGAGTGATTTCAAATATAGTGCAAACGATAGTTTAAGTTGCGAAATCAGACACAAAACACACCTTCTTTGAATAAACATACCTTTTTTTCGGTGGATTTGGATTTCTGAAACCCAAATTATTGGAGGAGCAGCAATCTGGGAATTACGGTTAGTCTTGTCAAAAGAGCGGCCCACAGTTTAGACCCCATACTGTTAATTTTACATTTTGCGTATTTCGTCTTATCTTGAACATTTTTGTAAACAAATTAAAAAAATTTTGCACACTATGAAAAATATTATTATGATATATATCATTAAAAATATTACTATAAAAATATTAATCCAAATAAAAAATATTTCGATAAATGAATCATAAAATTCGTTTATCCAAAGATAATTCCATGCAGAAAATAACTTTTATGAATATTTATTATTTTTTATTATTTTATTTAATATTAGTCAAAAAAATTTCGAATTCTAAAGTATACAAATTTTTTTGCATGATCTTAAAGAATATAGTTTTACATAGCAAAATATTAAATTTGAGTGAAATTGGTCAAATAGTTCTTAAAGAATCGAATTTTAAAAATACAACTTTTCCAAAGTTTGATTTCTCAGAAACTATTCGACTTATTTCACTCAAATTATGTATTTCGTCATATAAAGTTATATTCATCATGATGATGTAAAAAATTTTATAACTTAAACCTATTTCGACTGTTATCAAATAAAATAATAAATATTTACTGAAAGTTGTTTTTTACAAGAAATTTTCTTTGGATAAACAAATTTTATATTTCTGTACAAAAATGTTTCGATTCACTTAAAATATTCTCGATATATGGCGACATACGCAAAAAATCAAATTAACATTAATGGGTTCAAGCTTTGAACCACTCTCCTGACTAGACTATTGGACTATAATTCCTACTAGACTATAATTCCCATATTGCGGTTACCCACAATTCCTATATTTCGTTATTTAAAAGCTCAGAAATCCAAACCCGTCAATAAAACGGTATATTTAGAGAAAGGGCGCTTTTGTGTCCTATTTCGTAACTCAAAATATAGTCTGCACTTGTTAATTAGCATATTTGAGATCACCCCTGTAACGAATCAAGCTACATTAAAGAAACAGTTCTTTTTTTTTTATAAAAACACATTTATTTGACAAACACACAAAAGCTAAGTAAAATTTAATTAAAATATCCGTAACTGGTTAGTAATAAACTTGCAAAATAAATGGAAAACCTGTAACGGGTTCGTATCAACCTTAAATTCAAAAAACCAAAACTATTCTCATTGCGAATCAACAACTCTTTGATGTTCGATAAATTGTCTCGTGCTTTTATTTTTAACTTATCATATTATATGTTTTTTTATTCATGCTTTTGTTAGCCCGATATTTTTTTAGATACTTTTTCAGACTTAATATCCCCTTGAACCATTAAGATTGAGTCAAAGAACATGAAGATTCGAGCATTTGATCAAACGTTTTTCAAGGTGGTGTTTTATATTTTGTGTATTCTACTTAGCAAGTACTGATTTGTAGAAAACAACTCTGCATCAAATAGATCAAAAAATACTCCTTATGATAAATAAACAGTAGAGATGATAATATATTTAGCGACATTTTTTTGTATAGTTTTCAAAAGTTGTTAGTTGAAAGTTAATATGCAATACAAATTTATCGCTGGCGCTGATTACGCATTTTAATGATTATATTAAGTATACCACTTTTAATGATACTGTATGCATTTATCAAAATATGCTATAAGTAGGTTATTTTTATGATTTAATAAAATAAACAAAAAATATGTAGTCTTCTAAAGTCATATCACTAATTATAGGATACATTTTCATTTTCGATACAGATTCGTTCATTCACTGATTTGCCGACTCCTTGTTTCGCTTATATTCTTCCTTAACTTACTTTTTTATCTTAATATTTATCAGCGTAAGTATTGGTCATAATAAATATTAGATGATTTTCACTAATAAAATTACGATTGCTAAAAATTCCACATTCTTTTAACATATTAATTAACATGGTTTTATATAGGTTAATAATGCAATTTAATAAGAACAGTTAAAAAAATAGTCAGAAAAATGATTTGTAAACATTAACCATAGGACACTAATCTTTGGATATGACAACGCGTAGCAAAATCTTACTATTACATAATATATCAAATTTTTGTGACCGCTTGTCTTAAGGAACTGAACTGCCATTGCGAAAAAAACTGATATTAGATCCCAGAGGCGACTTGAAGCCCAGCCTGTTTCCGATTGATGGGTACCATCTCATCTGGGAAGTAAAGGACTACATTGCCTCAATTATGCCCTTGGTCATGAATTTGAGGCGCCTTAACCAAAGAATGCCTTAAATATATCTGATGAATATATTTAATGTAATAATATAATATAACATAATATAATATAATATAATATAATATAATATAATATAATATAATATAATATAATATAATATAATATAATATAATATAATATAATATAATATAATATAATATAATATAATATAATATAATATAATATAATATAATATAATATAATATTTTCAATATGTCTATTAAACGTATATTTAGTTTTATATTTAGCATCTCTATCTAATTAGTATTCAAATATATTTGTAACTCTATTAAACGTCGGTTAAGAAATTTTATCTAAATTTTTGATAGTACATTTTGGTTCGTTTTTCTTACACTTTTTTTAATACTGTCAAAAATGGCTTTACTGTGTAGGGTTTAAACAACATTACACATCGAATATAATCAAATTAACAATAAACGAAGTCTTACAAAGGCTTGGGGGGGGGGAAATAAAGAAAAAGGAAAGATCAATAGGGAATCTAAGAGTCGTGGAATCCTTAGCAAAATGAAGATGATAATCCCACAGATGAATCGATGGGGGATTTCTTAGTAAAGTACTTCTAATGGATTCGGTGAGTTGCGTCCATTACCAAGAGCAGTTAGGGATTTTGTATGCATTGAATTCAATCAGATAAAGCAGACGCGTAAAATTTAATTAAAAGCAGCTCTAATCTTTTTATAATATTGGAAGGGGAAATTTTCGTTACAATATGGGAGGATGGATATTAAAAGATCAGAACAAATAAAGGGATTTATAAATATAAGAAACCAGACATTGTAACAACTATAATAATTTTTTTAAAAATCCGATGAGTCAGGTACATTCTACGAATGAACTCGAAGAGAAGTTTTAAAAGATTATTAGGTGGAAGAGGGTTAAGATATAAATCTAAGAGAAAAACCTAAAACTAGATCACATAAATCTATCCGTCTAGTAAAGGAATTGAAATTACTTAAAAGGGTACCAAAACAAAAGAATGATCTAAATTCTTGAAGGAAGCCAGGGCACTAAAAGGGCTGTAAAGCCAAAAGAACAATGCGGACACAATCCCTCCCGAGAAAAACGTGAATATGAGACTAGCGGATAGCATACACCATCACTTATTTTTATACCTGTTCTGCAGTGCAATTGAAAAAACAACGTAAGTGCTTCACGATAGATTTCGGGAAAAGTGACTTCACAGCTATTTTATTTTTGTTGTTAAAGCTATAAACGCTAAAGTATAATTTCAAAAAACTGATGGAACAAAGTTAATTTTTGAAAAGCTTTTTTTTTGGCAACATATGTAGCTTATCATACGTAGATGCGAAATATATAGAAATATCAAATTTGAATTTTTTTTCGATAACGCTGATTTTTCAATTGCGCGGCAGTGTTGTGGTCATTTAACAACTCCTAATTTTGGAAGTTTTCAAAGGAGCATATTGTAAGTTTAATGTAGATATATAGCTTATAACGCCATTTACAACATGAAATTTTCCAAAAATATACTAAGAAATAAGATTTTTTGATTACCAAGACTAATTTATTTTGGAAGTTCTTAATTACTATTTATATAGATTTTAGATATCTGGTTTTCAACCACTGATTTTCTAACCATACGCAGTAAACGTGTCATTCTTTAACCTATTTAATAAATGTTTTCTAAATTAGTTTTTTTTTAAATATTGTATCGATTAAAATTGGAGTTAATAGAAGAATGCAATGAAGAATAGTATATATCAATTTCTTACAAGTTAATTGAAGAAAAGGTTAAACGTGGCTCATTATCTTTTAGTGAATATGCTACCTCTAAACCTCGAAAATTGTTCACGTGCACATTACCTCTAGCTAACTTGGCAGATTAACTGATTTTCTTAGTTAAATTGAAGAATAAAGTATTTTCCACCATTTCATTTAGTTAATTAGCACATTAACGGTTTCCATGTTTTTAAAGTTCAAAAATTTGTTTTTCTCGTTCGAAAAACTAATTTGTTGATAGTGTTGAATTGATTCCTTACATATTGAAAATATAAATGAATGACATTATGCTAACTTCCATAATTATAATAATACTTTCGCCATTTAATTCTTGGAAATATAGCTTTTAAAGTGATTGATGATTGATTCCATCAACTAAATCGTTGATTGTTTTTAATCGATTCCTTATATATTGAAAAAATAAATAAATGACATTATGTTAACTTCCATAATTAAAATAATATTTTCACCATTTAATTCTTGGAGATATAGTTTTTAAAGAGATTGATGAGTGATTCCATCAACTAATTCGTTGATTGTTTGGAATTGATTCCTTAGATATTGAAGAAATAAATAAATGGCATTATGTTAACTTCTATAATTGTAATAATATTTTAAACCGTTTAATTCTTGGTATTACAGTTTTTAAAGTGATTGATGATTGATTCCATCAACTAATTCATTGATTATTTTAAATTGATTCCTTAGATATTGAAAAAATAAATAAACGACATTATGTTAACTTCTATAATTATAATAATATTTTTACCGTTTGATTCTTGGTAATAGCATTTTAAGTGATGGATTATTGATTTCATCAACTAATTCGTTGATTGTGAGATTGTAGTATTCATTTTAGACAGCGAAAAATAAATAATTAATATCATGTCAATTTAATCGTAGAATAACATTGATGTTGTTCCCGTGAAGATGAAATTTTCACTTTAACGAGTTATTAAAAGGTGATGTGCATGTTATCCATATAGTTTGCAGATTACTTAGGTAATTTGTGAAATTAAAATGTTCGCATCTAAACGATAACGTTTTAGGCAGTTGGTTAATGCTTTAAATGGATACAGCAATAGTAACTATTTTTAAACCTGGGATTCAAGTTTTGTGAGCTTTAATAAGCAGAAAGGTTAAAGGTGAAAAATGTGTACCGTGATGGTCTATGGAAAACCTTAACCTTTTTAAATACCACTTTTAGAATTACCTCATATTCTTCGAAAGGTAATTTTGGTTAAAATATAATATGTTATATATATATAATATGTTATATATATATAAAGATGAAGTCAAAGATAATGCCTTTTAACTTTCGTATACGATAATGAGAGGATATGTTTCGCACGGTTCATTAACTCTTTCAAAGAAATGAAAAACAAAAGATGCTATTTTTAAAGGAAAACTTTCGGTTTTTGAGCTACATGAATGAAAAGGTTAAAGATGAAAAATGTGAGCAAAGTTGGTTTCAAGAAAAGCTGATGTACGCTGCTCAACGAATCAATATGTCAAAATCCCAAGAAATAAAGTTCTTTTTAGTCCACTTAAGGTGTTTTTTCCTCATTTAATCAATAGTTCATAGCCCGATCATTTATCTTTTCCGAACAGCAATTGAGAAACAAAAAGAAACATTTCATTCGTAAAGTATACCTATAACTGATTAACTTCAACCGGTAGATATTTTTCATTTTAAATTGCAGTTGGAATTTATTTTCTTCAACATAAATTCCTTACGTAAAAAAAAAATGTGAAGAGTGTAAAGAAGGGAAAAAACAAATTGTAGATAAAAAAGGAGGAAAGAAATTTTATTCTTGAACTGTATTTTTTTTTTTTTTTTTTTTTTATTTGACTGAAAAAAGTTTTTATTTTAAATTCGATCGAACATTTAACCAATGGTTTCTAAAAGGTTTTCTGGGGAACAGGGATCTAAGAGTTAGGACAATTTTGAGATTTGAGTATTCTTGTGACCCGGATCGAATCCCAGCGATGGCTGGTCGATACGAATTCCGCATCCGGCCTGCACCGATCAGTTCTGACGTAAAATATCCCTAGTGGTTGATGGATCATGAGTTGGAGTCCCCTTGCCGTCAGGCTAACCATAGAAGGTTTTCGTGGTTTTCTCTCCTTGCAACGGAAATCCGAGCTTGTTTTATAAAAAAAATCCTCCATAAAATTCTCCTAATAGTTCATCCAGGAGTTCCCTTGTCTTCTGGATTGGGCTCACAATTACAGGGCTAAAGAGTTGAGCATTAGTAATCGTGAACCCAAAAAAAAAAAAAAAATTGGTTGGATATACTACGACGGTGATAAAATAACAACGCAACAAGGACATCATATTAAATTACGGATTAAGTAAATTACAGTTAAAGTTAGTTTTTATTTTGATAAACGAACATATTCACTTCAGTGAATATGTGCAAAACATATGCCATTTTTGCTCGCTAAAAGTTTTATTCTAATTTTATAAATTATTAACAGAGCAAAATTTTAGTTCATTATTTAACTTTCTTTTTTATTGCTTTAGTAAGTAGCAAATTCAGTTATTAAATCCTGTGGAATAAGATGGTTGGGTCAGATATGGAAGGGATGATGGTGACCCAGTTAAGAAGCTAACTTATGGACAGTTTACTGGTAACGAAAAGTGGGGAAGATCAAAACAGCAGATGGATTGATTATGTGGAAAAATATCTTAAAACCATGGGCATCAATAGATGGAGATACCTATTGTCTGACGTAGCCAGATGGATACAACTAAAGCCCTGGATACTTGGATATCTAAGTATCCAGGGCCTTAGATACAACTAGTTGGGACGGCTCTGATCCGTACTAGACTGTAATGCTAATGGAGGAAGTAAAAGAAGAAGAATTTAAGTCTTTAAATGGTAAAAAAAAATTATATTAATCTGCATGTATTTTATTCAAAAAAATATGGCAATTAAATAGAACAAAATTCAACTACAAACTAAATTCGAAATATGGCAATTAAATAGAACAAAATTCAACAAAAAACTAAATTCGAAAAATGAGTACTTTAGTCTAATTATAATGCTTCGAAACGTGTCTCTGAATTTTGTTACATTAAGCACTTTTTTAACTTTAATTAAGTTTTTGTCAGAAATTCCGTTTATTTGCAATCTTGTATGAATTCCTATATCTTCACATACCATTTCAAACATGGTCGAACAATAAATTTTGATATGGAAATCACTTTTTTAACTTAAAGAGTTATTTTCTAAATTTTCTAAAAAATATTGTTTAATTGCAAATATGAATAAAATTATATTTCTAAATATACAACTTAACATAAACCCTACCCAAAATAATTTTTTTACAATAATAATGTTAAAAATTATTCCCAAACTTTGGATATGAATAAAATGAACCCAAGATATGTAGCACAATGGTATTTTAATTTCGTCGTTAAAAAGCATAGCTCCACATATTTTAATTCTTTTATATACTGAGTACTTTTTATTGAATTCGGGATCTTTTAAACTTACACATCTTTTTCAAACGACTCAACAAAAAGAAATACCGTGTTTCTGCATTTCAGCTTATTTTGCGGACGATTACTTAAAAAATCAATATCTGAAGTCAAGAGTAACTGGTTTTTCGCACAAGCATGGCTTCTTTTTTTATTTTATTCAATGGTAGTAAAAATGAGAGGAATAAAAAAGAAAAACAAATATTTCGTTTAAATTGAAAGGCGAAAAAGATGTACTAAAAGAGTACAGAATTTTTTATCGTTTTCTATAGAGTTGCAACTACAAAAAAAGTATATTACACCACAGAGACGCCTAAATCTGAATCTTTTCAAGATTGAAAACCTATGCATGCAAATGTGACAGAAATAGAGAGGAACCAGAGGAGTCAAGGAAACACAGCTGCAGACACAGAATCACAGTATTCTTAAAATAACAATAATTTACTTTAATAAAAAAATTTTACTTCTAGTCGTCTATTGGATTAAATGTATCTTCAGATAATCTTAAATAAATTTTACTGGAGCATGTGTATCCTTAAATAATCTTAAATATCGTATACTGAAGTAAGTGCATTTATAAATAATCTTAGATATTGTATTCTGGAGTGAGTATATCTTTAAATAATCTTAAATATTATATACTTGCTTAAGAGTATCTTTAAATAATCTTAGATGTCGTATATTGGAGTAAGTGTGTCTTTAATCTTAAATATTGTATACTCGACAAATTGTATTGTTAACTAATTTTAGATATTGCATATTTGAGTAAGTGCATTTTTAAATAATCTTAAATATTATATACTTGCGTAAGAGTATCTTTAAATAATCTTAGATCTCGTATATTGGAGTAAGTGCGTCTTTAATCTTAAATATTATATACTTAAGTAAGTGTATCTTTAAATAATCTTAGATATCGTATACTGGAGTAAGTGTATTTTTAATCTTAAATATTGTATACTCGAGTAATTGTATAGTTAACTAATTTTAGATAGATATCGTGTACTGGAGTAAGTGTATCTTTAATCTTAAATATTGAATACTCGAGTAATTGTATCGTTAACTAATTTTAGATATTGCATATTTGAGTAAGTGTATCTTTAAATAATCTTAGATATCGTATACGGGAGTAATTGTACATTTAAATAATTTTAGATATCATATACTTAAATGTGCCTTTAAATAATTTAGATATCATATAATGGAGTATATGTGTCATAAAGATAATTTAAATGAGGTGTGCAAATTAAGTAATGAGATTTGAAGCGCTACGTTCTGTATAACAACCTTAGACTGATGCAGAAACACGTGCAGCGAAAGGGCTTCAACTGAAAGAAGCAATAGAAATGTAGGAAGAATCCCTGCATCTTGGGTTTTCAGATTTAAACAACAAAAAAGGATCATGCCATACATCAAGGACGGCAAAGCGCCTTTTCACAAAGCAATCTCATTAAACGTGTTTTTTGTTAATAAACACATTCCTGTGGCTTCTCAATCTCTTTTCTCCCTTGACTTGAAAACTATTGACCTTTTCCTCATGCCGAGATTGAAAATTCAAATCAATGGTTGCATTTTGGAACGCTCGAAATTTTTTTAAATGCTGTAAGCGACCAGATTAATGCTCATTCAGTTCCAATGCTGCTATTAAGATTGGATGAGCCGTCATCAAAGTGGCATAGTTTTCCAAGGGAATTATTTCGAGGCAAAGAATCTTGAAGTATTGTTCTATTTAAAACAAAAAGTTTTTAAAAAGTCGGTTATATTACTTCATTTACGAATCGTACTGTGAAAAATAAATGCATCGTTTATTAGAAAAGGTAAAAAAGAAACACCTTAAGAGTACTTGTTTTTTAGAATTTTCTTTTTTAAGTTAAAGGTGTAAAAAATTTTTTATTTCTGTTATTAAACATAAGTAAGAAATTTTATTTTATTTTATAACCGTCGTTGAACAGCCAACCCAATTTGATGGGTTTACGACTACTAATGTTCAACTCCTTAGCCTTGCAATTTTGAACCCAATCCAGAAGACAAGGAAACTCCTGGATCGAGCATTGGAGGAAATTTGCCTTCGTGGAGGACTTTTTGATGGAGCTAACCCGCATTTGCGTTACATGGAGAGGAAGATCACGAGAACCTCCCCCGGTAATCCGGACGGCAAGGGGACTCTAACCCATGATTCGTTTACCACTAAGGATATTTCACGTCAGCACTGTGGTCGGTGCAAGCCGGATGCGGAATTCGTATCGACTGGGATTCGAACCCGGTTCGCTGCATTGGAAGGCGAACGCTCTATCCCCTGAGCCCATCACGGCTCATACGTCAGATATATCTAAGTCCAACTCTTTTGAAGAGGGGTAGGGTGAACTAATTCAAAAGTGTCAGCAAAGGAATGGAAAGATGGGGGCATGAGCGCACATTAATCAAAGATGCGAAAGGTGATGAGAAAGTCTAACAGTCAATCTAAAAACTCTTTAAGTTAAATATAGTCTGTCGATCTGAAAAACACACAGAGTCTGGGATTCGCTGTTGTTATTGAAACAAAACAAAAAACAAAACAAAAAAAACTCAGCAAGCATTTTAAGGAGAAGAGCTTTCGTTACTTTTCTCACCAATTCCTGTCAAAACTCATCGTTAATGTTTACCCCACACCACTACCCTCACCTTGAGATACTCCTCCCTCTTAACCATAGTCTCTGACAGAGCGTGGGGTATTCTTTAGATAGAAGCACAATTCGCAAAATAACAATGCTTTACTGGACGAACTAAAAAAAAAAAAAAAATTCTTTCCCGGATATCGTATTATGGAATAAGTGAGTCTTTAAATAAACTTCGACGTCGTATACTGGAGTGTGATTTTAAATTATCTTAATTACAGCAAACTAGAATAAACTCGTATTTTAATCAATAACCAACTAGAATGGGGTGGAATTTCTTAACTATTTCTTTTTCAATGCAAAAATTTGCCTCATCTTGAAATTATCTCCGAAGTCAGGAAAGGGATAAACTGGTTCTTTTATGTAACGAGTCCTGCTGAGAGAGGAACAAACAGACCACAAAGCCGGTAGATGAGTTAAATATTTACGCTTCAGCAGTAAGCTTGGGCTACAGTTAACTTCGCTTTATCACGAAATTAAAAGATGACTAGTTTTTTCATGAGTTGTCAATTGTTGGTATAAGTGTGCCATTTAGTTAAAAAAATCTTGAGAAATCATTTTATTGAAGCAAGTGTGTATTTTATTATTTTATCTGTCTTGGATGTAATTATACTCAAATTTCTGAAGAACCAAAAAGGTCTATGGGAAAGAAGTTTAAAAAATATTTAACTCACAAGTTTTGCGGTACGTGCCCTTGAAACTAAGCGCTATTTATGTCTACCAGTTACTTAGCGCTTTTGCATTTCTCGCACTGCTTTTAATTTATTTACACGCATTTTCGGTTTCTATTTGCAGATAATTGAAAAGTAAATGTTTTATTACTTTTTCATGTTCTCTCATGTTTCATAACTCTATATAACATAAAAACATAATGGTCTAACGCAGTTTTCCATTGTTGTCGGTGCATTTTTATTGGACGGAAAATCACATGGCAGGATCCAGTTTCTCCTCATTCAATTCCATATTGTTTCGGTTGTCATCAGCATAAAATTAACAAAAGTCCTAAAGGTATTGTTTTCCTTTAAATATTTTTGTATCCCTAATTTAAAGTTATTTTACAGTACTGCTATTATTAGCGAAAATTTTAAATTATGGTTGTGAACTCATCAAATTTGTTTGAACCATATAACCTTATAAGAATATTAATGCTATTTTAAAAAATTATTGCTTCGAAAAATCACTTCTGTTCACCAAGAGATCTAAATGTTTATAATACTAATAGATAGTAACTAGTGGAATGCGCTTCCTGCTCGCTAACGTTCGCCAACCCCCGAAAATTGCTGCACAATCTTATATGGTTTGCTTCGCAAACCAAGCTCGCTTCGCTCGCTACTAACTTAGGTACATTGCAAATACACAAAATTATAAGAATTCAAAACAATCATTCAAATCCATATAACAACTTTTTTTTTTTAAAAAAAATTAAATCTTTTTTGTATATACTAAGTCATTAAAATAAATTTGAATTCAAATAAATGACATGTAATTCGTTAAACCTATTAGAAATGTGCTATAGTATAATTCGTGATATAAATCAAAAATCGTCAAATAAATTCGTAACATAAAAATTCGTGAAAAAAAGCGCTTTCGACAAAATACTAAAATAGAGATCTATCGACAAAGACTACTCACTTCTGCCTAGCTTAATAGTATGAGATTGCCGCAGCTGATGCTCTCTGGTTATTTCAGTTTCCGCTTTTAAAAGCGCTATATGTTGAGCCACCTCAGCTAGATTTAGCATGTGACATTTTTAGCGGCAATCATTGGTCGATTTTACAGCGTTGCCATTCGGGGAGTTGTAATAAGGCTTTTTTTTGTCGCTGTGTAAGAGAAATATATATATAGATATTTGGAAGTGGGAAGTAGAGGCGCAAGCTTAGGCAATCAGAATTCCTTTTAGTACATAAATGTTAAGTGAATAATTTTAACTTAAGTAGAAAAACTGTTTTCTGCCAAGAAAAAACAATTATTGCCAAGCAATCATCGGGGTTGGTGTGCGGTAGCGAACAGGGGGCTTAGTCCCCTGGTATTAACATATTTATTGAGCAAAATGAAAGAACCTTTCAGCTTCATTCGCTATAAGCATTTAATCGTCGTTTTAATTATGTCATCAACTTAACGTGATTTTAATTAGGTGTATATAATTATTTATATTAAGGAAGTATTGTATTATTATTTGATGCACTGTATATTTCTAGTACAATACCCCATTAAATATTTCGTATCTTAAATTAAAAGAAAATTATATTTTATTCATATGTTTCTAATATTTAAAACATTTGAATTGTACTCTCTTCAATGTAACTGTAAAAAAATATTTTTATATATTAAATTTAAAATGCATTTTTCCGGAAGAAAAAGTTTCTAAACTTTAAGAGATAGAATCAAACTTTCTATTTTTACAGCAAATAGCCATTCCACTTCGGTAATTCTATTTTGACATTTTGCCAAAAGTAACAAACAGTTCCATGAAGAAAAAAAATAGAAATAGAAACACAATGCTATGAAGAGATAAATCCGACGAATGAACAGAAGAAAAAATAAGTTATTTTCCCTTATCATCTGGCACAGAAAAAGAAGAAAAAAAAACACATATAAAATAATAATAGGATGTGTGAACGGCTCTAGGCACACCAGGTAGCATACAGAACTGCTCAGGGCGGTAAAGACCATATATCGATTGGATATCTCTTTGGCTTCTTGTTCAAAATGCCATTCAGGGCGGTGAGAAGACTTACCGTGAAGGAGGCAGAGAGGTAAAAGAAAGGAAGGCGTGTTCTGATCTGGGACCGATTATTTAGTCATTTTTAGCATTTTGCTTCGGTTAATGTTCCGCTAATTTTCATTCCCTTTCTTTTTTTCTATGAGAAAAAAATCCATAAGGAGAAATTCCCAAGAGTTTATTATATTGGCTTTTGTGGTTTTCTTTACTTGGGATTATTCCAACGCTGAATTTATAGTAAATACAAATTTTTATTTTTCGTATCAGCGTTTCAAAACTTGCGAAGATTTAGTTAATATTTATTGTTCTGTTTTTGAATAAAGTTTTTCATTTCTTTAAAGTTTTATCTTGTTTAATTTCATGTTCTTAGGCGTAAGACACTTATACACTGAGATTCAGAAGGAAATACTAAGAGATATGGACAAGGGGATTAAACTTTTAAGATGTTCGAAAAGAAAAAATTAGAAAGATCGAAAAATAATATCCTTGATTTAGAAACAAAACTAAAATGTGATCAACGAAGTAACTTTTTAATTAACAAAATAGTATATTGGAATTTAATGAATATATTTTTGATACAATACACTACATTAACCAGATTTTTTTTCTTAACTAGGCGTTAGTTCTTAAAACTCTTTCTTTAAAAACAAACTTACATCAGTTTTATGCAAGTCTTTTATTCATTATTTAAATTCCACAAATGAATTTTCATTTATAGAGTATAATTATAACCTCATCTTTTGAGAGAAAGATATTTCTTGATGCCTGGATAAAAAATATATTTCAGTCCCTAATGTTATACAACTATGATTATATTATATATTCGCTTTTAAACTCTTTCTTTAAAAAATTTTTATTACTTCTTTGCAAATATTATGTATGCTCTCTAAAATATATGAATAATTTTGATCAAAATTCGATTCGATATTTTTGGATGTAAACTATTTCAGAAATTTCAAAATTACTGTATAAACATGACATCGATTCTTAAAACATTACAAGCAATTCTGATCAAAATTAGCTTCTCTTTTTTATTTTATTTTTTGTAAGATATGTTTCCCAGTATCTAGATTTTCTGCAATATGAGGTTGCGTCTTTAAACTCCCAAAGCTTTTCTGATCAAGATTAGCGTCTTTTCTTTTTGGAGAAGATATATTTCCCAGTATCTAAATATTTCTGCAATATGAGGTTGCTTCATCAAACTCGGCAAGTAGTTCAGATCAAAATTAGATTTTTTTTGTAAAAAATACTTCCCAAAAATTAGATTTCCCTACAAATATGTCAATTTTTTTGATTCTTTAAACTTTATAAGTGATTCTAATCGAAAATCACCTCTCTCCATTTTAAAAGAAATTTCAAAATGCTCAGATAAGAAATCTTTCTCAATGACAGGATGAGAGATATATTTAAGTTTATAATGTTTATATGTCTCTATATAACAAAAAAACGTAATATAACACGATTTTCCAGTGTTGTCAATACATTTTTATTGGCTTGAAAAATCACACGGCAGGATCCAGTTTTCCTGTATAAATCTCTTTTTTCTATTGTTATTAGCAAAAATTAAGAGCAGTCATGTGGGTATTATTTTCCAATAGAATATTTTTATCTCTAATTTAAAGGTATAAAATCGTTCCTTTTCTACTCAGCTACTATTGCATTTTTGAATTTGAATATTTTCTAAATTAAAAGTTTGTAACTAAAACCGTTTTTTTATTTTTATAATGAAGTTCCATGATATTACCTTATTACCTTACATTTTAATAAAAACTTATTCAAATCAGTATGCAAGTTTGTTAACCGTTTCACAATAATAATTTTAGGTGCAAAATAATATTAATACACAATTATTATAGAGTTATATTAATTACAATAGAAATATAATATATTCACAATTAAAGTTATTTGTTAAATTCGTTCGATTAGTTTCATGCAAGAAAGCAAAAATATTAAATTACAACTGTGAACTCACAAAATTTATTATAACAAGACATGATTAATTTCAAATATTATTTAAAAAATGATTATTGAGAAAAATTATTAATTATCCCTAACAAATCTTAATGCAATCATATGGGAAATGTTTGTATGTGGAAAGTGCAATTTGCAATGTGTTCAGCCGCGGCTGCCACGATATGAGTTCTAATTCTATTCTTCTAATTCTAACACAGACGCGACGAGCCCGTCGAGCGTATTGAAAACGTTTCCAGCTCTTTCGATTTGTACTGAGACTTCTTAGGCTTAATGCAGTGAGCTCAGATACCTTTAGGATGATTGGAAACTATACCGTTCATTGCGCAATTAGCCTGATTTATTTCATGCTGTTTGTGATAAGCTTCGAGAGGTAAAAGCTTAGTGTTAATAACTTTATTATGGGTTTATTACAATTAGCTAAGTAAACAAATCCTGACTGAGTATTACTTTGCAAAAATCTTAATAAGCTAAAAGGCATACTGGCTTATTGTAATAAAAAACCTGAAAGTACGAAACAGATAAAATAAAAATAAAAAATACTGTAGACGCTTCAAATTAGCCTGGCACATTGTAAAATATCAACGACCTTTGCAAAGAGTAGAATTTTTTAACTAACTTAAATGGGTGAAATTTTTTCATTCCGCTACAAGTTTAGAGATGTTAAGGCTTATTTTAAATAACGTTGTTAAATATTCATTGCAATTAGCCTAAGTAAACTCAGTCTGATTGAGTCGCTTTTCGCATATTTCTTAATTAAGTTAAATTCATATAGGCTAATTGTAACAAGCCCAAAAAATACCGAGCAATTTATATAATACAGATATTTTTCCTAATTAGCCTGACATTTTTTATCGCTCAAAAATGAAAATTACATTTACAAAAACAAACATTAAAAGTTTTTTTTTTTTTGAATAATGAATGAAGCTTTTACTATACCAGATATTAATATGATGCAAAATTTCATGACATTTAGTTACAGCAATATAATCTAGGAAATTAAATTATAATTCTATCACTTTTAATGATCTAGCTTGTCAAGGGTGTGTGCAACCTTCGAAAAAGCTAATTTAATTTAATATTTGAAATTACACATTACAGGAGAAGTTTCGATTTGGTCTTATGCCAAAACTAGAGTCAGATAATGATTTCCCCATTGAACCGTAGTATAATTTGTAAAAATGTAAAAAAAAAGACCAACTGAGAAATTTTTCACGTAATAAGTGTGCGATATGTAAGGAATGTCGTGCTTTTAACCTATACAATGGTGAAACAGGTACCCAAATATCTATGCATGTTACTTTAAAATACTGGAAATAATATTTTACTAATTATTCCTACTTATAGACATCAATATAAGCAAAAAAATGCAACTATTAATATCTGAACTATTTTAATTAAAAATATCACAAATAATAAATATTAATTATTAATATCAATTAAAAATATCACTTAAAATACGCTAAAGATGCAATCCGTATTCCTTTTCAAAAAAATTATAAATTGTTTTTTATAACGGGACCAGTTCAATTTTTTCGAACCTTTAAAAAATATATACTAATCAGATTAATTGATGATAGAAAAAAGTCTTATAATAGGTCAATGGTTGCATAAAAATACGGTAATGAATAAATTAGTTAGAATAATTTAAATTTGTAAAGAAACTTTTCAAATTATAGCTGTATTGAATGAAATCTATGAATATAGATAATATACATTAGTTCCTTTATTTAAAAAAAATACAAACATACTTTATACTTCACAACTTACTAAACAACCAATCATACTTCATACTATACAAACTTACATACTTCATTTTAACGAAATATCAAAAATAATTTCTAATTATATCCAATCAAACGTTATTTTAGTTGTAATAACTTGTTATGCTACATTAACAATCCCAGTATTGGATATTTAGTAAGAAATGAAACTGTCTAGTACAAAATTGTATCAAACTGTATTGATCTAGTTATTAAAAGGTGTAAGAATTTCTCAGAAAGTCTCGGATGGCTGAAATTTTCTTAAAATACACTAGCCTACACATAAATTAAAGTCATAAAAATTCATCCAATTTGAATAAAAATCATACCTTCGTGTAAGGACATAAAAATTTTAATGGTGCCATTCATTAAAAAAGCTAAAACAAACTACATAATTGTTAAAAGTGCAAATTTCGTTGTGTACAAATTCATCTAAAATAGCATTTAGTACCAGGTAGGAGGCAAAATCACAAGAGAATAAATTTTAATTTCGTTTTCTCGCCACAGCTGTTTGTCTGTATTATTCACAATTTTTATTTCTGTATTGCCCGAAGCATTTCTGCTTTAATATATAAAATTGACGTGATTATAACATTGACATAATTTTTTCCGATTTCTGTCGCTTGGATGTGGCGTCAACCTTTGTAAATCTTAGGCATTTGTCGATTCAGAAGCCAATCAGATTCGCCACGCACGCGTGACGTCGCTTACAGGTACCCATTTTAATTCTTATTTAAATTACATGGTTAGGCAAAATTATTTCAGTTCCTTACGAATTGCCAGTACCTGATTCTATCTCCCATTTGATCTCCTCCAATAATTTTTCATATGAAATAGGCTTCGAAATCTTTTTATTTCATATAATATTTTGTTTCTAGATTTCTAACAGTTATATCTACTGTCTTTAATTCTTTGTTTTCTACCAACATTCTTTCTAAAACTAAAAACATTCTTTCTCTGAATTTCCAATATCAACTAGTAATAAATCCAGCTAACTTATGATCAACACTATGTCTTTTCAACCTTTTCAATTGGCACATGCGGTATAACTTATCATTCTTCGTTTTCATTAATCTCCTGATGAACTTATATTTTGTGCCAAATGTAATTCTTTTACTTTTATTTCTAGGTAATCTGTTTAACCTTTATTTGTAGAAAAACTATAGTTTTCTTTTCTTTACTTTAACCAATGTCACCGTGTTACTATTTTTTTGCTCTGTGCTATCGTACCTTCTAGATTTTCAATTTGATTCCTTGTAACTGATATTCTAGGTTTCATATTGAAGTTTTTCATCTTACGTAACTGTTCGCCAATCTTTACTTAACTTACCGATTTCTTAATTTGTCTACAAACAGGATAGTGTACATTTTCTGACATGCTTCAACTTCTTAAATCCTTTGCACTTACGTAGTACCATTTCTTTTAGAACTTTTTTCAGTTTCCTTTCTATGGTGATTTGACATTTCATTTCGCCACCATTTTTTCCTCCGTCATTTTTATTTTATGTGGCTTATTATCAACAAAATATTTGCTTAATTTTACTATCCTTAAAACCACTTAAAAACCATTTTACGCTTTCCTTGTTTTCAACTGACATATTTGATCTTCCATCACTGTTTACTTAACAACTTTTCATCAGAGAGTTTTCCTTAATTCCTTTATCAAATTCAGCATTAATTTAGTCATCATCTCGATTTGTATTAGCATATTTTCGTCTTAAGGTTAGGAGGAATTACCACTTTTATTTTCCTTTTATTCAGAGTCCAAGAGATGTGGTTTTTGAGCAGCGAATAATTTTTTAGTTTTCATCTATTTTCGATGACGTTTAATTTCGTTTTCAGCACCGTTTATATTTTTTTAAAAATGTAAACATATTCAACTCTTTAAAAAAAATCTCGACATATAAAATGCTGGTTTTGAAGAATAATAACCCTTATGGCATTAACGAGATAATATATAATGAAACAACAATAGTATTTAGATGAAAAATAAAAAACGGACCTCCCAAATAACTTTTGATCTAATGATCGATCTTCACGTTCTAGGACTCAATCTTAATAGTTCGAAAGGGTGACTTAAAGTATGCCAATTAATTAGTGCTGACGATATTTTAAGTTACGAAATCAGACACAAAAACGTACTTTCTTCGAATAAATAAACATTTTTCTAAACGGATTCATATTTCTGGCCCCTGAATTATAGGAGATAGCCGCAATCCTTAAAATATGGTCCCAATAATTTGGTCAGGACCACGATCCGAAACGTGGACCCCTTATTGTTCATTTTACTTTTTGCGTATTTCAGCATATCTCGAGAACTTTTTAAACGAAGTGAAAAAATTTTGCACTCTATTGTAAAATTCGTTTAGCTAAAGCTAATTCCATGCAAAAAATAAACTTTACTGAGTATTTATTTAATAATAGTCTGAGTATTTAATAATAGTCGAAAACTTTTGAATTGTAAGGTATTTTTCGCATAATTTTAAGGAATGTATTTTCACGATCGAATTAAATTTGATCGAAAGGTTCCTGTGAAATTGAATTTCGAAGGAGTATTTTTAAAATCCCATTTCTCAGGAACTATTCAACCGATTTCGCCCAGATTTTAATTTGACCATTCAAAATTGCACTCTTTAAAATTATGCAAAAAATTGTATACCTTACAATTCATAAGTTTCGATATATAATATATATATATATATATATATATATATATATATATATATATATATATATATATATATATATATATATATATATATATATATATATATATATATATATATATGTTCAAAATGAAGAATAAAACAAAGAAAAATAATAGACATATGAAAAAAAAGGGGGGGGGAAATAATAAACAACAGTTTAAAAAAAAATATAAAAAAAAGGATGATGTTTTGCGGATATAATAGTGTGGGCTGAAGAAAAGATTATATCTTTTTTCGGTTTTTTAAATAAATTTTCATCCTTTTTTTTTTTTTCTTTTTTTTTTAAACTGTTGTTTGTTATTTTTTTACTTGTTATTTCCCCCCCCCCTTTTTTTTTCATATGTCTATTATTTTTCTTTGTTTTATTCTTCATTTTGAACATATTTAATGAGTTCTGTTCACTTGCAGCTTAAGCGCATTAATTGAAACTTATTGTTTTTCTTAACTTTCTTCGTGTTTTCTTGAATTTATATATATATATGTATATATATATATATATATATATATATATATATATATATATATATATATATATATATATATATATATATATATATATATATATATATATATATATATATATATATATATATATATATATATATATATATATATATATATATATAAAAGTTCAAAATGAAGAATAAAACAAAGAAAAATTATAGACATATGAAAAAAAGGGGGTGGGAAATAATAAGTAAAAAAAATAAACAACATTTTATTAAAAAAAAAAATGAAATGTTAATTAAAAAACCGGAAAAAAAGCCGGAAAAAAAAAGATATAATCTTTTCTTCAGCCCACACGATTATATCCGCAAAACAGAGTGCTTTCTGATATTGTATCAATAAAGCCAAAACAAACACCCCCTTTTTTTCATATGTCTATAATTTTTCTTTGTTTTATTCTTCATTTTGAACTTATCTAATGAGTGCTGTTTACTTGCAGCTTAAGCGCAATAAATGAAACTTATTGTTTTTCTTAACTTTCTTAGTGTTTTCTTGTATTTATTTATTATATATATATATATATATATATATATATATATATATATATATATATATATATATATATATATATATATATATATATATATATATATATATATATATATATATATATATATATATATATATATATATATATATATAGATAGATAGATAGATAGATAGATAGATACGTATGTTATAAAAACAACACTTCATCTGGGGACCCACTGTCTGCCAACATACTGGAACTTTTCTGTAGTCAGTGGTTAAACTAAAAAAAACTGACTGCACCCCGAGGCCCCATAATGGATAAACTAAATAAGAAAAGGCCATAAAAAATCAAATATTGAAACAAAAAGGAAAATTCAATGATACACAAAAAAACACAAGTCAAAAGTACACTGAGTAAATACTAATAAGGACACGTCTACATATACGAAATATAAATAAAGATAAAGTTACAGTTAAAATAACCAAATCGAAATAAACTTTAAACTGCCAGATCCTTAAAAATTTTGTTCTGACCTCTTTCAAAAAACTTGAAAAATAGAGCAAAAACATTCAATGATTCAGAAATGCAATTAAGTGCAGAAAAATCCTGAATTTAACCGCATTGGCCTGCGGATTTTCAATATCGTCGGAATTAGTTGAGCTTCTTTAAAATCCATTGAATTAAACTATCTATAATTGCAATAATTAAAGGGAAAATTATTATTATCTTATGTAATTTTCAAATTCTTAATAGCTGAAAGAAAATCTGTTTTATGAGTACAAATAAATTTAAGCCTAAGAATTTAACTAATCAAAATATTCTTAAAAATTTTAAAGTATAAGTTGGAACGTAATAAATTTATAGCATAAAACTTATTCTCCTCTTTTATCGTATAATCTAATTAATATTTTTTCGTTATGAAGTTTAATTTCAAGATCTAAAAAATTGGCGCCTTTAGCATCTGAATTAGTCTTTATTAAATTAAGTTCTTTAGGATAATTATCTTTAATTAAATCAAAATTATTACAATCAAAGTTAATTAAATCATCAGTAAATTTAATCCTAATTAATAAATTCTGTTTTAAAAATGTATAAAAATATGAGAAAATATGAGATGTATAAAAATATGAGAAAATATTAACAAATGCACTTGACTAAAAATTACCTTGAATTTGTTAGAAAAAACATGTACCATTAATTAGATAATTTTCAAAAATTTTTATATTACATAAATTAGTCCAATCTTCTCTAATAATATCTTCATTATTCAAATATTTATCAAGAATTTCTAAGCAAAAATTTCTTAATTCTTTATATTATTGTATGGTATACTCACAAATAAATTTTCAAAATCATATGTAAGAATAATATTAATTTTAGTGTAATTTAAATATTTAATGACGTCTTGGTTATTATTTATAATAAAATTTTTATCATTAGAAATAATTTTATTTAAAATGATGTTCAAATATTTAAAAAAAAATTTGCAGGAACAGAATTATAACATCCAGTACTGCAAGTAACAAATCGAAATTTAATCATTTTTTGTGGAATTTAATAGTTGGAAATATATAGAATAATTAAAGCTATTGATTGAAATTTTTAAATATTAGTTATGCTAATAACCAACTTAAAATTACTGATTCACAAAAAAAAATTATAAACATTCTGTGAACGTGAAAAATCATAACATAAGAAATAATTAGAAAAAAAAGAATCATTACAATATTAGTTAAAATAAAAATACAATCATAACTAAAATTGAACTCTAGTGAATTCATTGAAATCGCGAGGCATAAAGGGAATTAAGCAAATCTTCGCAATTCTGAGAGCATTTTGTATAAAAAGTTACTATTTTTTGAAGCATTTCATCTACAATAAAGCATCTATATTAACTGCAATATTTGTTGCAACGTTTTTCAATGAATTACATATTTGAAAGTTTTTATCTGAAACAATCACGTTTAATACTATCCTAAAAACACACGAAATATTTTATTTACTCAGTCTTCAAAAAATTTCATTCTATTTATAGTTTTCTCGCTACATTTATTTTAAGAGCGGGCTTAGACTGTGTTATTAAACTTTTTCTTGTTCCGAAGAAATAGAATATAAAAGAAATCGAAGCTCCAAGACTCTCGACGTTATTTCAGCTCTGATTCGTAGTGAACGTCGATATAAACTTTTGCGTGTGTTCTAAAAGTTCGATTTATCTTTTCTTGATAAAATTCAGTACATTCTATGATGGCGGATCTTTTGAAAGAAATAAAATGAAATGAATAAATATATATCTACCATTATATATTTTATTTTCTTCAAATATTTAGATTCTGATCGTATTCTTTATTGTAGATATTATTTCAGGCGTATGAAAAGAGGGAAAGGAATGTTTTTGACATGAATTAGAATATTATTCTAATAAAATATTGGAAAATAAATATTATGAATCAAAACATTTTCCATTTAATGTAAAGCATGGATATATTATGAATCATAAAAGAAATTATAAATTAGAGTTAGTTTGATTATTTTAACGTTAAAAATGCTGATTGTTGTATTTTACTCTGTTAGTCAAAAAGAGACTGAGTTAGAAAAACAACAAGGAACAGACTTGTCAGGAAAAAACATAGAATAAGCTAGTCAATAACGTTTAGAACTAGAAACATTTAGAACAAACAAAGAACAAAATAGTTTAGATTATTTAGAACTTAAACTAGAAACATTTCAAACAAACAAAGAACAAAATAGTCAGAAAAGAATGGTCAAGTGCAAGTAAGGAAAAGAATGGTCAAGAATAAGCAAAGAAGAGAATTTGCAAGAATAAGCAAAGAGATGAATGGAAGAGAACAAGAAAAGAAAAACAACGCTCAAGAACAAACAAAGAAAAGAATGGTCAGGTGCTAGCAAGTCAAAAACAAGCGAAGAATAAACTAGTCAAATACAAAAAACAAATTGATCAAGAACGAAAAAAAATGGAAAGGAAAGAAAAATTTTGAAGAACAAAAGACAAACTAATCAGGAGCAAAGAATAAACAAAATTAAGTTTTTTCCTTCTTTTTTACAAAAAAGAAGGTACATACAAAATACATACAAAGATATAATTGGACTAGTTCCTGTGAAAAACATGAGTGCATCAGATTTGGTCAATTTTACCAAAACTGCTCTCTCGGTGTTGCATGGTTTGTCATTTAATGTGCTTCTGTCATCTCAGACAATAATAGAATTAACCGGAATATGTTTCAAAAATTTAAAACTTCAAGCTGGGGATTCAATTTGTATTAAAAATTCTGTGGATAATTCTCGTCCCCTATTTCTGTTATTTGATTCTGTGCACATCGTAAAATCCATACGAAATAATTTACTAAATCAGATAGATACAGAAGGAACATTTGTGCCCCCAGATTTTGAAGATTTTACCAAAATCGTAGATGTGAAATTTTCTTTTTTACGAAAAGTTTTTAACATCGAACGAAACTCGATTGTTAAATATGCCCACAAGTTGTCTTTTAAGACAACTTATCCAACTAATATTGAGAGACAAAATGTCAACCTGGCATTAAATATTTTTGATGAAAGTACTCAAGCTTCAATTCAGATATATGGGGAACAAAACTGTTTCTCAAACTGACAACCTACTATTCAATTTTTGAAAACAGTAAAAAAGTGGTGGGACATCATGAACATAAAGAACACTAAGAAAGGTTTCCTTTAACGAAATGCTACTTCTTTTCTATTTCGCTCTTTAAGAGTTGAAAGGTTTCATCTTCTTGGACATTTTCTTGCGTGGTTAGATACATGGAAAAAGTTGAAACTGAAGCCTCGCTGTGGATATTTTTCAGAAGAAACCTTTTATGCCCTCACCCAAACAACTCGATGCATGATATCCTTAATTGAGCATCGCTTGAATCAAGGAAACGCTTATGTCATCACAGGCAAGTTTCAGACAGACTGTTTAGAGTCCAGATTTGGCATTTACCGACAGATGTCTGGTAGCAATTACCATGCTTCTGTAATTGAAACTGCGAGAAAACTTCGAATCAAAATTATCCTCACTCTGAATTCAAGCAGTTTGGGGAACATTTTCTTTCGCAGTTTATGTGGTGATGATACTGCAATTACCATGTTTCTGTAATTGAAAGTAAGTGAGAGAAAGCTTCGAATCAAAAGAATCCTCACTCTGAATTCAAGCAGTTTGGGGAACATTTTCTTTCGCAGTTTATGTGGTGATGATACTGCAATTACCATGTTTCTGTAATTGAAAGTGAGAGAATTCTTCGAATCAAAAGTATCCTCTCTCTGAATTCAAGCAGTTTGGGGAACATTTTCTTTCGCAGTTTATGTGGTGATGATACTGCAATTACCCTGTTTCTGTAATTGAAAGTGAGAGAAAACTTCGAATCAAAAGTATCCTCACTCTGAATTCAAGCAGTTTGGGGAACATTTTCTTTCGCAGTTTATGTGGTGATGATACTGCAATTACCATGTTTCTGTAATTGAAAGTGAGAGAATTCTTCGAATCAAAAGTATCCTCACTCTGAATTCAAGCAGTTTGGGGAACATTTTCTTTCGCAGTTTATGTGGTGATGAAACTTCGGATGATGTTGAAGAAGTGGACAATAGTGACTTCAGTGATGTCTTGTGCGACTTCAACATCGATGTTAGTTGTGATGAAGTAGAGATTCTCACATATATTTCTAGTTATTGTGTTTTCAAATTAAATCTAACACGCAGTATGTTTTTTAAGCATTTCGTAGTTAATCATAACATTCTGATTGAACCTATTCAGAGTCACTTGGCACCCATTTCAGAAAACAAACCCGTTCTTTTATAAACATCGTAAGCAGAGGAGGATAAAAGAAACCCTCAAGAGTAATTTTAAACATAATCATTCATGCATATAGTATTTTTAAAAACCTTTTAACTTCTGAATTTGAAGAAAACTTTCAAAAGTGTAACATGCCACAACATAAAGTTCTTGTAAACTTATTTAAATTTTATCTGGAGAACAGTAATTTGTTTTCACTACAAGAGAAATGTGACATCTGTGGAACTGAATTGTTTAATTCTGTTTGTAAAATTATCACCACCTTTAGTAACATTTGCATAAAAAATAATACCAAAGTGCTATTTGACAAAAATCTTGTAAATTTACAAGAACGAAAATTAAAAAAATCCAAACCTTGTTAATTTTTCAAGTTAAAAACTTGTGTTTTTTGTATATTAGCTTTAAATTTGGTATATCTATTTATCAGATATAAATGCTGAAATTTTACATTTATTTTTAACTATATACTTTGTGGAATGGCGGAAATTTCCTGTCCAGAGTATGAGTTAGTTCAATTTTATAATTAATTATCACAAATTTACCCTTACTGTGTTTATATCTTTATAAAATTTATTGAAAGAGTACTTGTACCATTATTAAAAAAACTATTATTTTTATATTGATTAACGTTGATGGGCAGTATATTTCTTGTTGGTAATATATTTAAGGCTTGATGATATCTATCATTAATGAAAGCTCTGGTGCTATTATTTTAAAATAGTAATTTTGTTTTCTACATTTAAATTTTTTTTCAAACTCAAATTCTATTTTTATTCTTCTCTTCAACATCAAAAAAGCTAACATCGTAAACTTTTAAGTTAGGCAATAAATGGACTTGCAAAATTATTGAAATGTGTTACTTTAACTAATAATGTGTCATTTTAACAATAGAAATTGAACTTGTATTTAACCATGCAAGTTAAATTTGCATTGAATATATGTATTACTGTAAATACTGATTAAGTTAATTTTTAGTGAATTTATAACACTAATCTATAGAACAAATTCTCTTGGGTGTACATTTGATGAATCAACTATTCTTACTGCTAGTAGATTAAAATCAACAATATGTTTGTAAAGTAATATGCAAACTTTGCTTTCATTATTGTAAAATTATAGTTATGGATTTTATGTTGTTTATGAGAAAATTGAAATATATAATTTTCCATAAGGCACTTTCTATTTATAAAATTCTCTAGAATGAGAAAAAGAACTGTTTCGGTAAGTAAAGATAAGAATGTTTCTGGTTAATGTTTCTATAATTCAAATATGTCTGAAATAAAAGAGAACTATGAAGAGATAAAAATTGATACTAACTATTTTAAAATCTGCATGTTTTATAACAAGAATAAATAAGTTTGCAAGAAACAATAAATAATTTCATTCGTACAGTTTATCACAATATATGCTTGTAAAATATATTAAAGTTTCTTGTCCTTGAGGTTATGATGTGGAAAAAGTACCTTAATTTTTATATTGTATTGAAAATTAATGAATTCTCGCACTATTTCCAAATACTATTTCAATAATGTTGAGTTCGGAAACATAGCTACACCATTGCATTGTATTATTAAATTAACCTGTGTTGCTTGTAAAATAAAATTTTAGTTTTCTAAACTTATAAGTAAGGGATTGAACACAATCATATAATGTATGTAATATTTAGTATTGAAATGAATACACTAATAAATTTGTTATACCATGAAACATTTCTGTTTATTTTGTCTTAATAAATTTCCTTTAATGAACTGTCTCCGAGTAAAAAGTCACCTGATATTAATGATTTATTAAATGTATTTTAATAAATGAAATTAAATGATTAATTAAATTGTATTAATTTTGAGCAAATGAGAGAAGCAAATAATTTACCGCAATATATGTTTGTAAAATATATTAAAGTTTCTTGTCTGTGAGGTTATGATGTAGAAAAAGTACCTTAATTTTTATATTGTATTGAAAAGTAATGAATTCTCGCACTATTTCAATAATGTTGAGTTCGGAAACATAGCTACACCATTGCCTTGATTCATTAAATTAACCTGCGTTGCCTGTAAAATAAAATTTTGGTTTTCTAAACTTATAAGTAAAGGATTAAACACAATCATATAATGTATGTAATATTTAGTATTGAAATGAATACACTAATAAATTTGTTATACCATGAAACATTTCTGTTTATTTTGTTTTAATAAATTTCCTTTAATGAACTGTCTCCTAGTAAGAAGTTACCTGATACTTATGATTTATTAAATGCATTTTAATAAATGAAATTAAATGATTTATTAAATTTTATTAATTTTGAGCAAATGAGAGAAACAAATCATTTATCACAATGTGTGTTTGTAAAATATATTAATGTTTCTTGTCTGTAAGGTTATGATGTGGAAAAGGTATCTCAATTTTCATATTGTATTGTAAATTAATGAATCCTCGCACTATTTCCAAATACTATTTCAATAATGTTGAGTTCGGAAACATAGCTACACCATTGCCTTGCTTCATTAAATTAACCTGTGTTGCCTGTAAAACAAAATTTTAGTTTTCTAAACTTATAAGCAAACGTTTGAACACAATCATATAATGTATGTAATATTTAGTATTGAAATAAATACACTAATAAATTTGTTATACCATGAAACATTTCTGTTTATTTTGTTTTAATATATTTCCTTTAATGAACTGTCACCGAGTAAAAAGTTACCTGATACTAATGATTTATTAAATGTATTTTAACGAAGCGATCGTGTGTCTTTATCGAAGCGATTCTTCCTCTTCTATCACCGCCTTCCATCAAACGGCTAGGTATGAGTCACTCATTGCTGTCGTGGCCTTCATCCTTTCTCGGAGGTTACGGTTTATGACAACACAAAAAAGAAATATAAATAGATCACTAATAAACAAGGCAAATCTCTACGGCATTGCAAGTGATCATTACATCATCTTTCATTTAATTGCGGTATTTAATATTACATCATTTCCGATGATGAAATATTAAAAATAATTTGAAATGCGGGAACAAAAAGAATATGAGAACAATGCGTAGCTGTCAATCAAGCCTGAAATACAAGCCATACATATTTATTTTGTATTGTTTAAAACCTTATATCTCTTTATGTAGCAGCTTGGCACGCTTTTTTTATTTTATTAAAACTGTTTTATTGTTTCCGAACGCAACTAGAATATTTAGCAATTTATCTTTTTTTTTTGTAGATCATTCATAAGTTACTATCTTTGTAGTTGGCGGGAAAAATCTGAATGCAACTTCATTTTGGTGAGTGTTACAAATTACGATTATGTATACGAAAAGTAATGATATTTAAAAACGATTATTTATATAAAAAAGTAATTATGTTTGAAAATCGCGATCGCAACGAACTATAGGGGGCGTTGTTGCATGAGACGCTTACCTGCGATTTCCATATGAACCGTCATTCAGTTACTCTGGAGACGTCGTTAATGTAGCGTGTAGCATTGCAACGTTCCTTCTTTAATGTGGCTTATTAAATTTAAAAAAGAAAAATGCTTGATCTTCTTTCTTGTACAACCGAAAGCAAAATGGTATCTCTTTTTATTAGAGAAGGAATATCCAAAACACATCGGAAAAATATTTGTACATTAACAGAAAAAAATATGTATATTCTTATAAGAGTTAAAACCTAATGCCCGAGAAATAGTATTACTAAATTTAATGATATAACATGAAAGGCCCATTTAAACTTTACATTCTATAGTTTTAAGAATCATATTAGTTCAAAAATTAAAATGAACAAAAAGTATACATAAGCCTCATAATTTTATGGAATTTAATTTTGTAAACAACGTTTTTTGACAACAATTTTTATCAAAAAATTTCAAGTTTCAATAAAAATCATTATTTAGAAACTAAGAAACGTAAAATAAAGAATGCTGACGAAACAAAAACAAAAAAAAAACAATTCTTTTTTGTCGCCATTTTTAGTGCTACGAATATTCGTCTTTGGGATTTGCCAAAAACAAAACAAGATGAAATTTTATTTTTTCAGGAGGGAAATATTTTACCGAAAAAACGAAAATGTACCAATTCCCACAACATAAAACTTTATCTTGGCAAACGTACGTTTTGGAAATGTTATTTCATTTGGAATCTTATTCATCAGAGTTCATATGGCGATATGATTGTTTTGAATCTATGCTAAACTCTATATCGGCTCATTTTCCACCGAAATCCAATTAACTATTTTGATTTTAAATAAAGTGTTTTATTTTATGAACTGTCGCAAAAATTTTAAGTTTAGATTGGCGGCACTTAAAAAACGGCCAAATCTGTAGCGGCGGTGGCGTTAATACGTCGTAAGTACCGAATTTTTATTCCATACTTTTCTGAATCATATTATTTCAAACATTGGAATATACAAGAAGTATACATAAACACATAATGTTATACCATTTAATTTTTCAAAAGTATTTTGAGAACAATTTTTATCAAAAAATTATAAACTAAAAAACGGAAAATAAAGAATTATTAGGATAAAAAAAAACGATTTTAAAAATTATTAACATTGAAATAAAAACTTTCATATTGTTTCTTTTTTTATTATTCTTATAGTTCTTAATCAGACGTAAAAAACCATTCTGTAGAGAACCATCATCAAATGAAAAAAAAATATTTACAAGCAAATTTTTTATTGTAAAAATCATTGCACTTACCTGATTTATGATTCCCGGAGAATTCCAAAATGATAAGTTCCTTGTTTGAAAACTTTATTCTCAAATAATAGATACATAGTTTATACCTTCATTACTTTTAGATAACATACTACACAGCAAAATTTTATAATTGATATGAATTTGGATATGTAGCTAAAAACAGAATAGCTGAATTCTAGTTGAACTTATTCTTTCAAAACTAAAAAAAACTTACCAAGAAAACGATTTAAATTAATTAAGAATCAGCACAAATGGCACTATTTCAAGTAACTTGGATAATTTTTTATTGTTGTTTTCCGAATTATATGGATACAGAAATATATACTATTCTATAACGAAGAAGAATATGCTATAACTATTACAATTCTGTATGTTCTGAATTCATATTTATTCACTGGAATGACGAAAGCAATGTTGACTTCACTTTAATTCGTAATGAATTGAAGACAGAAGAAATGCATTTTACCTTAATACACACATCTGTAACAGTATCCGAAATCGGAAGTCATCAGTTGCAAGTTTGTTGATAATAGAAATTAAAAATAATTGAGGAATTTTTCTTCAAATGTTTGGCGTGTTCTGTTCCTGAAAGATTTACTAATATTCTGGAGATTTTTTTCAAGTTCTTCGGCCTTTTCCTTAGGGAAATTTTGTTTCTTATTTGCTGCTAAAAAATGGCGTCTGATTCAGTCAATGACTTTGATGGAACTAAATGAAAACGTGATAAATTAATGTCCAATATTTACAGGCTCCCGCTAGACGGCGTACTCGAGCGTTGCGATCGCGAATTGTATGCAGTAAATTTTTAGATCTCCAGTAGTGATTGTTCACGATGATGTAGAAATACTACATCCATATGCTTTATTGAAAATTATTTTTAAAAAATCTCACGTGTTACTTTTTTTTTCTTTTTTTTTTTGAATTTTTCTTATTAACTGCATCCATCTCTTGGTTGATTTCAAGCATTATTTATTTTAAAAAATATTCATACATTTAAGTGTTAAGTGCAGCCAAATAAAATGAATGTTTCCGATGTAAGAATTGCGTCGAAAGGTTTCTTCGCTGTCTGTGTTGTCATATCTTTATTTTCCTATATATTCTGTAAAAATATTTGGTAATTGTAAAATTATCATAATAAGTTAAAGACATATCAAAATTTTTAAAATGTTTGGTGTCACTTGCTGCAGATCCCTCTACCCCGATTTGGGTCGTAACCCAAAGTTTAAGAATCTTTACACATAAATAACAATAGAACATTTTTCAATATTATGATCTAAATGATTAATGTTACACCAATTATATGAGCTGTATTCAATTAAAATAATTATATCCAAAATTATATTAATAAACTTCAAAACTTTCAAATCATCTAAAAAAAAACAAGAGAGATCATTCATAAGTAAAATGAAAAGCAGAGGGCTAAGCTGATTAAATTAATTTTAACAAAAAAGCTGTTTAAAGAGGTTTCAAACTCTATAGTTATTACTGATTCCAATATAAATGGAAAACTATTTTCACAACATATAACATCTAAATCAAAATAAAATCTCAGAGATTTCAAGTGTCACTAAAAATAACGTCCAAAAGCAAAGACAGGGGATGAAAAATGTATTTTTAACTTTAGCCTTATGGAACTATAAAAAGACTTCCTGGAACACTTTTTTTCTCTTTCCTAAGGGGAATAAAATATGTATTTTTATGTAAAAGAAAAGAGTTTGTGTTCTAAAGTGTGACTTGAATTTTTTTTTTCATTTATCACGATTGCTGCTTTAACCAGAATGTCGACCACTAATATGGGCACCTTGAACCTTAATGCGATGTAAATCTACGACAACTTTAATGAGATGTTAAATTGAACCATTTTTCTGTCTAAGCCTAGTAAAAGTCAGTCAATAAAGCTTAAGTCAATCAAGCTTAAAATATATGACAAAATGAACCAACACCCTGGCAGCAGAAAGACTCCAGCCATGTAGGGGGCGCTGTAGAATACCCGAACATTTTTAGATGATTTTACATCACGGAACGAAAAAAAAAAGTGCTGCTACTCTATTAAAACGTCCTCGAACTTGTTTCTAATCACAATTTTAAAGCAGAGTTGAATAAAAACAACAAAGAGAAAAAATTAAAATAAAAATTTCTTTCTGTTACCGACTTTGTGCAAACTGTCATTTTTTCAATTTTTTTCGTCGTGTCATCTAGGGGTAGTTTTTTTTAAAACTCCGTATCAACTGATTTGAGTTGTCAACGTAACGAACTAATGGCTTACCAAGAACTGGCAATGTAAACATCATCGTTCTTGAAAAATTGTGAGCTCAAGTTACAAACAGTTTAAAATCTTTTAATGTCACAAAATCGGAGGCTGGAAAGTCTGTTCGGTTGAAGAAGTTCTAGTTATCCTGACCAGGAAGGTAGGTTATACTTTAAAAGTCTTATCAATTGAGATAACAAATCATGCATAATTTTATGTTTTTAATTATTATATTGTTGGTTATTTAATAATTAACTGTTTGCACAAAGTCACCCCATCTTACGCTCACCAACCCCCGAAAATTGATACGCAATCTTATAAGGTTTGCTTCGCAAACCAAGCTCGCTTCGCTCGCTACTAACTTAGGTACATTGCAAATGTACAAAATTCTAAGAATTCAAAACAATCATTCAAATCCATACAACAACTTTTTTTTAGAAAAAAATTACATCTTTTTAATGAATACTAAGTCGTTAAAATAAATTTGAATTCAAATAAATGACATGTAATTCGTTAAACCTATTAGAAATGTGCTATAGTATAAAATCTTAAAGCGTAACAGCACGACTGAGACTCATTTTTCAATGAATAACTAATAACAATAATAAAACAAATAAATTCGTGATATAAATCAAAAATCGTCAAATAAATTCGTAATATATAAATTCGTGAAAAAAGCGCTTTCGACAAAATACTAAAATAGAGATCTATCGACAAAGACTACTCACTTCTGCCTAGCTAAATAGTATGAGATTGCCGCAGCTGATAGGGTGAATTTCGGAAGAGATCACATTTGGTGAGAATGCTCTCTCTGGTTATTTCATTTTCCGTTTTTTAAAAGCGCTATATGTTGAGCCACCTCAGCTGAATTTGGCATGTGACATTTTTAGCTGCAATCATTGGTCGATTTTCTAGCGTTGCCATTCGGGGAGTTGTAATGAGGCTTTTTTTTGTCGCCGTGTAAGTGAAATATATATAGAGATACCTTATATTTGTACATTTTGTGACCTACTACCATTTTTATTATATATTATTATTGTTTACCAAAGTAATCATTGTCTGACTGCTGCGAGGAGAGCGGAAAAATTCGAATTTATGAAGATAATGATGTAGATTTACAACATTAATTAGGCTTCCAGGCTTAGCACCATATTGATGTTGCCGAAAATGTGAACATATTATAGTTCAACCATCGTAACAAATATATCACGGTTGCCTTAAGGCTAACCGTGGAAGGTTTTCGTGGATTTCTTCTCCATTTAGCGCAAAACAGGTTAATTTCATAAATAAGTCCACCTCGAAGGCAAATTTCTCCCAATACTTGATCAAGGAGTTCCCTTGTCAAAAAAAATCAATCCAAAAAAGATTGGGTTAAAAATTACAAGACTACGGAGTCAGGCCCGTAGCCAGGGGGGGGGGACCGTCGGGACAAATCCCCCTCTCCCCTAAATTCTAGGATTCAAACTTTTTAGTCTTTCTTTGAGCCTCTCAGTAAATAGAGAAACAAAAACTGTCGAATCAGACCTTTTATTTACTAACTTTATTAAACATGTTTCGGGATATTCCGGTTTGTCCAAAAAAAGGAATCGAAAAATTTTCCTCAAATCCCCGTCGCATGTCCTTGTAAACTTTGTTTACAAATTGATTATAATTATTATGTAATATAAATTGAAAAATAAATATTACTCTCTTAAAATGAAAGAGTTATTTCCCCTACTCAAAAAAGAGTTAAATTTTTTAAACTCAACTTGAGTGAAATACATTCTTATTTGAGCGAAATTCTTGCTTTGCATTAACTCAAACTTGAGTGGTACTTATTAAGCAATATTTGAGTGCTTTTAGCTCAAACTTGAGCGATTTATTTATTATTTAATTGTGTGCGAGATATAGGCTGGAATTTCTATCGTTTTATTTTAAAAAGCAAACGATAATAAATCTAAATAAAATTGTTATGCTCTGTGATCTAAAGAGATTATGTCTTCCTTTTTATTTTACGTTTAATTTTTTTCTTCTGGAGAATATGTCATTTAATATTTTGAATTAAGAAAAATTAAAACAACTTTTAGTTCACAGCGGTATTTCTGAAGAAGACGCTGTTTTACTTTTCAGTAAGTAGATATACTTTGTTGTTTTTATTTTGAAAATACTTTTATTTTGAATGTGTTATATACACATTCCATTTAAATTAGCTGTTTTTCAGCGTTTTTTAATAAAATATACTATTCTTTCAAATTATTTGTCAAAAAAATTTACTAAAATTGAAAGTGTTAAATGTGGATGATTATGAAATATTAAGAAAACTTGATTCCCTGCTAGAATCTTTGTCAAAGCATGTGGGAATATATTATATCTGATAAGAGTTTTACAATTTTTTTCAAGTTTTAACATTTTATTTTAATGTAATAAATTTATATCAATGTTTCAGTTTTTTTTTATCTATAATTTTGGTACAAAGCATTTCTGGATAATTAATTTCATATCATTCTATACTTCTTTTATAAAAGATATTTACGAAATTATTGTTCATACAGTCTATAATTGCTGTTATTTAAATTGCTTTCTATTAATAAAGTTGGCTTTCTTAAATTTATGAAAGTTCACATCTGCAACATCCATTCATTCAAATCAGAATATTCAGATGTTCAATGTATTTTGTTATAAATATATCATTCAAAGAAAAAGTGGAAAATATTACATTTAAAAAAATTAAGCAGCATTTTGAATTTTTCTGTTTTTATCCTGTTTTTAATTTTTGTTTAATTGGAATTCAGAATTAATACTATTTTCTTATTTCATAAAGTATTTATCACATTATACAAACTATTTTTCCTTTGTTGCTAGCATAAAAGTTCTTACCACTTTTCTTCAAATTCAATTTTCGAGGCAAAATTAAAAATGCAGAATTAATATTTAATTAAAAGTAAAATGCTAATTAAAGTATTTGAAAATGCAAATAAATTAGAATTTTACAATAGTTATTGATTAATAGTAAAAAAATAGGAGCAAAATTAAAAGTAATATTTATTATGAGATATAGTTCAATTTGAATTTATATACCTATATCCCAACTGAAAATAAACTGTAGTTATTCTACAGAACTGAATTAATTTCGTAGTTTTTCTAGAGTTAACTGCAAATTTTCTGTAGTGCAATCTTAACTGTAAAAACACTGCAGTTATTTTGCAGCTAATGCGAAGTAATTTCTCAGTAATTTATTTCGAAAAAATTTTAGCTATTGTCTGCAAAATTACTGTAGTTAAAGTGAGGTCACTTGAAAATCATAAATTTAGAAAAAACTGAAACTTTAAATCCGTGGTCATTCTGCAGTAAATTTGAAGTAATTATGCAGTCATTGTTTCAGAAGTATACTTTCTGATGAATCTGCAGAAAAACTGCAGTTACTTTGCATTGTTGTAAAATTGAAAGAGTTTGATGTCTTCAATCTTGCTTTCCTGGCTGATATATTAAATTTTTATATCTTTTTGATTATATATTAATTTCTTACAATTAGGTAAAAATTCTAAACATATATATTGATAACGGAAATAATACACTATCTATATTCATAATAGTTAAAATTCATAAAATACATACTTGATTTAATTGTAATTATTTATAATTCAGAAGCGATACAATTTAATTATTTTAAAATATGCCTAAAATTAGGTATTTAAATATTTTTGTATTTTAGTAATTTTATTAAAAATGTCGTTTTCATTAATTTTTATTATTTATTTCTTTTTGACTTAAGAAAACTATGTTTGAGCAAAGTTTATGGTAAAAAGAATATTAAAGTAAAGTCAAGTAGTTAATGTTAATTAGTTAATTTTTTTATTCGAATTCATACTAAGCTAGGATTATTGCAGAACAAAAATTATACTTATTTTTTTCTAATCAAAACAAATATATAGTTCGGATTTTAAGCAAATTTATATAAAGAGTTTGCAAAATTGAGTTTGAAAAAGGGTATTTAATCCAGATTTTTTAGCTTTTAACGTCCTCTTCAAAAATTTATTAATTTCACTTAGTTTCAGAAATTTGTCTTAAAAAAATTTAGGCAATTTAAAACAATATACCTTTTTTATTGCTTGAAAATAAAGCTTTATAAATTAAACGAATAAATTTGTTCGAAAAAAAATGACTCATAGTATTTTCAATTGAACCTAAATGAGCATAATATTTATAAAACTGCTTAGTTTAAAAATTCGCTTAGAGCTCCTTACTTTTAAAAATTAAACTTCAAAGAAAAATGACGTAACTTAGGGGAAAGAAATAAAAACTCAAATCTACAGTGGTTAGGAATTTTTCATAAAAAAAACCTCTTAAATAATAATACATTTAATTCTTATTTTACCGTATACAATCAAAATAATTGGATAACCACAAAATGCTGCTATTCAAACTGTTAACTCTGAAAAAAAATTTTAATTGTGTTTTCACCTTATTTGATTTAACAAATAAAAACTTTATCCTCGCCAACAAGACCCAGCTCATGAAACTAATTAGTTCTTTGTAGCCGTCTTGTCACAGGACTGCAGCCGAGATGGTTAATCGGTCAATCTCACGACAGACGGGAAGCCAGTTCGAATCCCAGCCAGTGTCGATATGCTCACAGCGAAAACTTTCACAAGTACTATATTATCTAATTCGATATTTAAATTCAACAAATGTTAAGATAAAAAAAATTCCTATCTAAGGCCTTCTCTATCAAAAGGAATTTTCTTTAAACGAAAACTATAGTATTTTTTATCGCTTACGATAGATGGCACCACTAAATAAAAATTTCGAATATTAACAGTAAAAATTTTGACTGCAATTTACAAACTGAAATACTGAAAATCGCTCAAACACGAGTTAAAATCACTCAAGTTTGAGTGAAACGATTCACTCAGGTAATACTGAAAATCACTCAAACTCGAGTGAAAATAACTCAAGTTTGAGTGAATTTTTTTTCACTCAAATTGAGCTATTTCCATACAACTCTTTCACTTGAGTGATTTTAACTCCAGATGAGAAGGCCGGTTTTTTCTAGATGAAAGAGTTAAATAGCACTCAAGTTGAGTTATTTTCACTCGTTCATTTTAAGAGAGTATGTAATATTTTTTAATTACTAGTTTAACTTTTGCAAACAACAGAATAAACAATATTTGTTACAATGTTTTCCCCCTACTTTGCATGTCTGAAACCGGCCTTGCTTCTTACCATATCCCCCCCCCCCCGAAAAATATCCTGGCTACGGCCTTGTACGGAGTTGAACATTGGTAGTCATAAATTCAGTAGTAAAAAACTCAGCGACAGTTATGAAATATAAAATAAAACTATGAAGCAAGTATGGGTTAAAAATTACAAGACTACGGAGTTGAACATTGGTAGTCATAAATTCAGTAGTAAAAAACTCAGCGACAGTTATGAAATATAAAATAAAACTATGAAGCAAGTATGGGTTAAAAATTACTAGACTACGGAGTTGAACATTGGTAGTCATAAATTCAGAAGTAAAAAACTCAGCGACAGTTATGAAATATAAATAAAACTATGAAGCAAGTATGGGTTAAAAATTACAAGACTACGGAGTTGAACATTGGTAGTCATAAATTCAGTAGTAAAAAACTCAACGACAGTTTTGAAATATAAAATAAAGCTATGAAGCAAGTAAGGTCCTTAGGATGCATTTTATTAAGATATTTTACCATAATACTAAACTTTATTCAGTTTTTAATTGCACATTCCATACATGTATCTGAAGTCTGTAAACATAAAAGCAGATTTATAATTTCATAATTCACATAAAAGCAGATCTGTAATCATAAAAGCAGATTTATAATATAGATTTATAATTCACTGTTAACATCGCTTTACAGTGTAAAATGTGAAGGCAAAGGAGACTGGGAAATTGAATGTTGTTTTTCCTTTCAGAGTTTTATGAATCTGATGTCTTAATTAGTAAAACTCATTCAAATTATGCGTCGACCTTATATGATTGAAATCAGCTATATTAAAAGCTTCGTCGAAACGTTACAGCTGTGTGTAGACGCTGTTTAAGTTACGCATTCACTGTTTAACTATAAACAAATAAGAAGTGCAATTATAATTCATAGAAAAGAAATATTTAATGAGAGAAATGGGATGGCTTCTTTTCTCTATTTTAAGTCACTGACTTTTTAAAACATGGCAATTTAATCTTTTGAACCGAAGATATATTTTACTATTTACCTATTAAACATGAGTTTGAATTTAATCTTCTCTTTTTAAAAATTGGGCGGAAACAATTTTGCATTTTGTTAATAATAAGAAGCAAAGAAATCTAAAATTTTAAGAAGTAATTATATAATTAATTTTGAGCCAGTATCATTTTATGGATATTATTTTATTTTATGCATATTTTTTGGAATTAATTTTGAGTTTCTGTTATTTTCATCAAGAATTTTTAAAACATAGTAGATTTAATATTTTGAACAAACAAATTAAGACATGTTTAATTAGATCATATATACCTAAGTGTTCTAATCAGGATCTGGAATTAATTTGCATTTCTTTATTAATACGAAATAAACTGAAATAATAAGAAATATTTATTAAATATATGTTGATTTATGAAGAAAGATTTTTAATTTATTGCTGTTTTGTAAGAAAAGCCTGAAATTTAGCTCATTCTTCAGAAAAATCTAAAACTAAGCTTAGTTCTAGACATGTATAAAAACAAATTTAAATTGTTAAGTTCAACAACTCATTAAGTTCAACCACATTATAGTTCAAGTATAATATGATTCACTATATTATGCTTCAGATTTTTCGAGAGTGAACAGTTATTGTGCATATTTTTTGAGCCCCTCAGTGGACTGATCGTAAAGACACGTTTCCCAGCATATCACCGAAGTTAAGTATCACTGGCTGCGGTCAGTGAGCGGGTGGGTGACCACTTGGATCAGTCTGCGTAGGGACCGAGTGTGTGCGGTATTGGTCCTCGTTAAACTGTTCTATTGTAAAGTGCTCGACTTCGCGTGCAGGTCGTCGGGCTACCAAAGCGGGGGTGCCATAGTCTCCGCAGAAGATCAGAATTGTGATGGCATGTCCTCTGATGATCCTCACGGATGTTTCCCAAACCGTCGCCAATAGCCCATTGTGCAGCTCTAGCGCGACAGCAAATGAAATACAATAACAACATATTTTTTGAAGAGAAAATAACAAAGAGAAAGAAAGAAAGAAAGCTACCGATAAAACAAACAAATTATTAAAAAGAAACTTTAATAAATGAATCAGTCTAAATTTATTAAGTTTTTTTATTAGTTAATTTTAAGACGTTAATGATCAGTTTCTTATTGCCACTTTAATTTGTTATCATCTTACTTAAAATTTACTTGAAAATTTTCTCTTGCACGATACAACACGAAAGCATTTTTTACAAAATTAATGTTTTTTTCTTAACTAAACGGAAAAAAAACTAATTGATAAAAGTTTAAATCCCAGCTTATATTTCTGAATTATATTTAGGTGCAAGTTTGACTACCCAATTCCTAAACGTGATTGCATGAGATTTGAAAGAAAATATGATTGAGTATAACACCTTATTAAAGTTACAGTATTTATAGTTTAACTATGTTATGTTACACTATTGTAGTTCAGATGTAAAAATTAGAAATGCTGATAAAGCAGAAAAAAACTTAAATGAATAAATAAATTCTGAATTTTTGGTGTTTTTTAGTTAGTTTTAAAAGCGTTAGTTTTTTTTCTTTAGCTTGGTATCTGTCATCTCATCCAAAATTTACTTTAAAATTTCCTCTCGCTCGATAATGCATTTTACATTGCATTTTCCGCAAAACTAGTTTTTTTTTTTTTTAGTTAAGCGAAAAAGCTAAATTATTAAAGCTTAAATCCGTAATATCCTAACTTAATTTTCTACACTAATACCTTGCAAGATAATGGATTTATATTACTTTTACAACAAAATTAATTTTTTTATCTAAGCGGAAAAAAATTAACTAATCGAAGTTTAAATCCGCAATATGCCAGCTTAACTTTCTAAACTATTTTCGAAATCTGTTCGCACCATAGATAAATTCTGAATGAAGATGGACTAACTTTATCTAATCTTCAGCTCAGCGATCCGTATCTTCCGCGTTCTATCAATGATGTCTTTTGCGTTAATGGCCCAGAGACACAGATAAGAGATTATTGATTTTTCACAGCCCTGAATTTAAGTTATTGCTTCACTTGCAACCTTAGATTGCATTATTGCATCCGAGTGATTCGGCAGAAAGAGTTTGACGGAGAACTTTTTGCGGAAGTGGAAATGTAATGTATTGAGTTCCAAGCTATTTTTAGAATAGCGCTGATGTTTAAAGTAGAGAGATAGTAGAAGAGATAATAAAGTAACAGAAAATTAGAATTCATTTATTTTCCATCAGAGTTTGATATCCAGTGTGTTCACTAAGCATCACTCTTAATGCATATTTTTATAATCTTTCATAATGAAGAAAATTAAAATTTGCTCATTTAGTGTTGAAGTTTGATATTCAAGATGTTCAATAAGTACTACCCTTAATATATATTTTGTAGCATCTTACCCAAGAAACTAAAATTAAATCTTCTTGTTGTAATTTGATATTCAGTGTGTTCTCTAAATACCGCGTCCTTAAAGAAAATTAAATTTCACTTATCTTGTGCTGTGGTTAAATATTCAGAGTGTTCACTATGTTCCACGCCCTTAATTTTTATTTTTATAGCATTTTATGATCTATAAAATTAAAATTCACTCATCGTGTGTTGCAGTTTGATGTTCAAAAAGTTCACTAAGTACCACACGCTATTTATTTTTTTTAACCCTCGTCACAAGTAAAAAAGTTTAATAACAGGGATTTGCAAGTTTAACTAAAACAAACTTATTGTCAAGATGGACCGTTAGAGTTATGATCATTGCATACACGTTGTCATTGCATACACACATTGCATTGTTCAAAACTAAATTTTATCTTAACTGCTATGCCACCACTTTGCTCGGCACATGACAGGGGAAATTAATTAATGTATTTGTCGAAAAATATATTATAGCATCATGTATTAATGTCTGAAATATCTGGTTCGAATGTGAATACATAAAATTTTTTTTATTCATGTTCGTTAAGAAAACTGTGTAAAACTATATCACCTGATTGTGTTTCCTACGTGGAATAATCCCTTATATTTTCAAAATTTCAAGTAGTTGATTAAAAACTGCATAGTTTTTGATTAAAAAATTTTTAACAATTTTGAATGGCATATTTAGTGGCACATGATAGCATTAACAAAAATGAGTGCTGTAGTTTTAATCCCACTGTCCATGAAAGAGCTAAGGTAGGGAAAAACAAAAACGCCATCAAAATCATTCTGCTGAAGGCGGGAATAAAAACAACAAAATATGTTTGATAGTTGTGGAAACATGGATGAGGTGAAGAAGATTATTAAGAACATAACAAAGTTTCATTAGGCAATCAAAAAGGTTTTCATTCTGAATAGATCAGACCGACAAACTGGTTGTTCTTATCCCGCATTTCTCAGAAATGATTAGCCAGATTTCATTAGCGTTTTTTCCTTCCTCTCTTAAATATTAATTAGTCTTGATAGGTGCAACGTAATTTGACAACAAGTAAGTTAAAAAATTGTGAGGAAAAAAAGCAGAAAAATTCTCATTTGTTATGGTTTTTAAAAATAATATTTTTCCTTCCTTGAAATTAAATTCATGACCATAAAATTATTGAAATGTGATAAATATTGGTGAAATGGCTTCCCAGAAAACGGTAGGCGAATGGAAAAAGTTAGATATATGTTCAAATTCAGTCAATTTTTTAATCAGCTTGAATGGCAATAGAACTTTTATTTCATGCAATGCAGTGTTATTCAATGATATTTACAGTAATAAATATCAATTAGCAGGTGCTTCTAAATTTTAGGAATTTTGAAATGTTAAGGGAAATTTAGGTGACAAAATTGCAATTAATATAAAAAATATAATGGATTTGGAACGCAATTATGTTTTTTTCAAAAAATTAAACTTAAATTTACCCCCCTTGCATAATGTTAAAAATATATTTACAAATTTTGAACTAAAGTAATTAAAGGAAAATAGAGACTCTACTTATAAATTTCAATGTATAATTTGAGTAATCTTTATGTCAATTATTTTCAGAGAAAAATTTCGGAGTTGAAATAAAATACGCAAGCAGTTTTTTCTCTTTTTTATTTAAACTATTTAAGTTGCAATAAATTGGTAAGAAAATTTATTCTAAATATTTATTAAGATTTTATGATTAAAGATTATTTTAATGAATAAAAGATTAAAAATACCAAAGATCAAAATGGAATTTTTTTTTAAAAAAATATAGCGAATGGAACGTCTTGCTTAAAACTAAATTCTTTTAAAAATGACAAAAATTATACATTATTTTTTATCAAAATTAATCTCACCAACAAAATATGTTATTTCAGTACGAAATAAAAACGTAGGGAAAAATAGCTTTAAATGATGCGAAGAAAAATTTATTTTCTTGAATAAATTATCTCTTTTTTAATGGTAGTTGTCACTAATTGCAGATTTCCATTAACTTAATTACTGTGGTGTTTACTTTTTTTACCATTCCTTAGAAAAATTTTGATGTCAGGCTTATTCTTAAAGTCATTATGTGGTTTTAAATCTTTTAATGGACTAAACCCCGTTACATTTTATTACTCATTGACATGTTTTTACTATATTTTATTTATAAGTCATTTACGTTATTTTAAGATGAAAAGTTCTGCAAATCATTTAAAGATGTTTTCAAATCTTCATTTTCTTTATATAAATATTGTTTTATAATAGCATATAAATTCTAACAACGTTTTGTATAAAATGTATTTAACGATGATTTAGTTGTTAAAGCACTTAATAGTGATTCTAAAGAGTTGGAATTCTATACTTGATGGCCCAACTCCAATATTTAATCTCGTAAAAACAAAAAACTATGTCAAAATATTTTTTGCTTAAAATGCATTTAACGATCGTCTAGTGGTTAATGCACTAAACAATGATTGGATATTTCGGTTTTTAATAACAAACTTTAACAAGAAATGTCATTACCATACATTCAAATAATTTTCAAGATTTCTTTTGAAAGAGATTGAATATTTTGGTTTTTAATACCAGAACTTTAACAAGAAATGTCATTACCATACATTCAGATAATTTCCTAGATTTTTTTTGAAAGAAATTGAATATTTTGGTCTTTAATACCAGAACTTTAACAGACATGTCATTACCATGTTTTGAGATAATTTTCCAGATTTCTTTTGAAAGAGATTGAATATTTTGGTTTTTAATACCAGAACTTTAACAAGAAATGTCATTACCATACATTCAGATAATTTTCCAGATTTCCTTTGAAAGAGATTGAATATTTTGGTTCTTACTACCAGAACTTTAACAAGAAATGTCATTACCATATATTCAGATAATTTTTTAGATTTTGTTTTTTATTTCTAAAACAAAGTCATTAAACATTGTTCCAGTCACCTAAATTTCTATATTCATAACGGAAACGACTATTTTTCAGTTTCTCCAGATTTTAGCAATTGAAAGTTCCGTGGACAACATTATTTCCGCCATTTTCTGAAGCATACAAAATCCGGCAAAGAATCGAATCTAGTTTTGGCTTTTTCCATTATTTTCCGTGACTTTATTCTTCCTGCATTGACATTTCCGTTCCCCTTTTTTTTCCTTCATTTTCCACAGCTTTTTCCGAAATTTCTTGCCACAATGGTGTGATGCTTTCCACTAGTATTTTCATCTAAGAACGCCTTTTCACCTTATTGATCGGTGATTCGACAAGGCTGGCAATACTTAGCCCGTTTTTAGATCAATTTTGTTTTACTAGTAGTTCACGTATCTAATACTTCTCTTTTATTAGATTTTATTATGCTCCGCCTTAACAAAAAGATGTTTCCATGAAGTTAATCTTTTCATTTTTTGATGAGATTTATTTGTAGAAAAAATAAAGCAAATCTAATAATGTTCCGCGAAGTTGGTATTGCTTTACTCTTTTAAGAGTGAAGTTGTATTTATTTTGAGAAGGGCGCTTTTAACAAATATTTTGTTCTTTAATTCAATATTGAGAGAATATACAAAAACTGAGTAAAGTTTATTATTCGGTATGTTTTTTTTAAGTTTTTTTTCGATATGTTTTCTTTCTGAGAAATTTATTTTGTGTTTAAATTTTAATTTATAACTTTATTACTATTACACGGAGAAACGAAATATGGTAAAATTACTGCACTAAATGGTAATAACATTTCGGACAATAATAATAAACAAATTTAGTAATAAACAAATCATAATTTTGGTAATAAGACCAAAAATATACGGTATTTAAACCAATGCCAAAAAATGCCTTATTTTTACCGAAAAATGTCCATATAAGAAGATAATAATAATGAATTTTTTTTGCTAGTTTTGTAAGTTTTTACACATAGTAAAACAAACTATTTTTTTTTTAAATTTTATATGAATTTTTCAAAAAAAGTTGTCGAAACTAGTCGGATACCTTAACAAAATAATGAGTCGGACTAGACTCTCCAGAATGTATGCTCTGAAAAATTGTTTTCTTCTTCTTCTTAGACACAACAGCCGGTTACCGGCCAAGGTCGTCTCAGTCAGTTCACCCCATCTAGATCTATTCGATGCTATATTTCTCCATCTATTAATTCCAAAGTCTTTCAACCACTTTTCTGCTCTATCTAACCATCTTGTTCTAGGCCTTCCTCTTTTTCTCTCTGGTATTTGGAAGGTTATTTTTTTAACAAGAGTTTCATCGCTATATCTAAGAAAATGTCCTAGCCACCTTATTTGAGAAACCGTGATTATTTTTACGAAAAAATTTTGTAATTCGCCTTAATTATGATTACGAAACAACCATAAGAGTTTTTTTTTCATCAGGAATTTTTACGAATAAATAATTCATAACGCCATTTTCTTAGACTGAAAAATTAAAAGCGAGTTTCATCCTTTTTTAATCGTAGAAAAAAGGCGTTTCTTTTAGTTGTAGCACAGGTAACGTACTCATAAAAATTATTTTTATTGTACTTATTTTGAAATAATTTTTCCTACGTCTTTGCTTGAGTTTAGCAGTATCGCTAAAATAACTGTGTTTATCTGACGTTGTTATATATAATGCATAAATATATATTACTTTAAAATCCAGATGAGATTTTTATATGTGAATGAATAGCTGAATCATGGTTTAAAAAAAACTGCCAAAAACCAGTTCCTACTTGAACCAAATCACCAAAAAAATAATAAATATACCATTTGAAACTTGATTAGCACAAAACTATGGTTCAACTTGAAGAAACTTAAAATATTCCTTAAGATGTAGAAAATCTACCTTCTATTAAGGTTCAACATAACGATATTATGGTTCAAGTACTAGATATCATGATTCAATGTACCGATATTATGGTTCGACTCTTAGAAATATGAACAAGTTTAAAATCTACTTAATGATATGGCAAACCTACATGATATTTAAGTTTAAGATGATAACATTATGGTTCAAGATTACGATATTATAGTTCAATTCAAACAAAAATACGGTCAAATTTTAAAACTTCTTAATATAGTAAATCTACATGCTATTTAAGTTGAAGGTAATAATATTATGGTTTAAGCTAACGGTTTTTAAGGTTCAAGATTACAATATTATGGTTCAACTCATAGAAATGTGGTCAAATTTGAAATCTTCTTAAAAATGCAGCAAATCTACATGTTATTAAAGTTCAAGGTAACTATATTATGGTTTAAGATAACGGATATTATAATTCGAAAATAACAATATTGTAATTCACTTTGAACAGAAATATAGTCTTATTTTAAATCTCTTTAATGCTGCCGCAAATCCATACGATAAGAAGTTCAAGCTATACTGCCGCAAATCCATACAATAAGAAGTTCAGCGATATATTTTTGTTCGACTTGAACAAAACTATGGTTAAATTTCAAACATTTTGAAGGCTGCAACCTATATATACGATATTAAAATTCAAGGTAACGTTATTAAGGTTCAATATAACGATATTACTTTCAAACTTGGAACAGAAATATATTCCTATTTCAAACCTCTTTAATACTGAAGCAAATCTACACGAAAAAGTTAAAAGTAACGATATTGTGGTTCGACTTGAGCAGAAATGTTGTTCAATTTAAAACGTTTTGAAATCTGAGCCAATATGTACGATATTAAAACTATTAGCGATATTAAAGTTAAAAACAACGACTTTATGGTTCAAGATAGCATAATTATTTTTCAACTTGAACGGAAATATGGTCCTATTTTAAACCTCATTAATGCTACAGCAAATATATGCTATAAAGTTCTAGGTAACAATATTGTGGTTTTACGGTTTTAAGGCTGCAACAAATATACACCATATTTAAGTTCAAAGTAACGATATTAAGGTTATAGATAATATTATGGTTCCAGATAGTGATATTATGACTGGAACAGAATTGTGGTTCAATTTAAAAACTATTTTATTACTGCAGAAAATGTACATGATACTAATGTTCAAATGTTATTTTGGTTTAAGAATGAATCTATTTTTTTAAGAGAGTTCGCCACAGATTTCAAAATTAGTTTTTGGGTAAAAAAGAATTTAAAAATTCTAATTCACATTTGAAAATTCGCTTGCCTTTTCTTTTTAAAATATTTTTTTTTTGGTCTTTTCTTTTCTTGTTTCTACATCCCTTGTAACTTATAAATATTATAAAAACAAAATTTTTGTTTCAGTTTTAGGTTTGAAATCACAGATTTTAAAATCTAGTTTTGGGTAAAAAAAGAATTAAAAAAATAAAAATTACACTAAAAATCCAAGTGCCTATTCTTTTTAAAATATTATATCCTTATAATACATATATAGTTATTTTAAATACAAAACTAAATTTATAGTCTAAGATTTAAACCCACAGATTTTAAAATCAAGTTTTGGGTTTAAAAAAATTAAAAAAATTTCAATTCCCATTGAAAATTTTTGTGTCTATCCTTTTTAAAATACTTGCATCTCTTCTAAAATATAATAATCTTAGTAAAAAAATAAAATTTATCGTCTTATCGTCTCACAATTATATTTTTTTTTATTTAATTCAAAATAATCAACTATTTATTGCAAATGGAATAGTCTTTTGGGATAAAGAAAATTAATTTAAATGATACAAAGAAAATTTTTTAGACAAACTTATCTATTAAGTGTAATCTAATTATCTAAGCTTCTTCGGATAATAAAAATAACATCTTGCACCTGCTACCTCCACTCTGAACAAATAACCTAAATATATTTTCTTTTGAAAAATCTTTCCAAACAAAACAAAAAAATACATCGTACTGTCATGTTTTATTAATGAAGACAAGATGAGAAGTTTCTCCATGAAATCATACGTTATTTTCAGAAGCATATCTTAGGATTTTTTAGAGTGTTTTCTAGACTGCGATAGAATATCTCAAAATTTGTAGACGCCATATGATTCATTTGAAAGTAAGGTTAAAAAATAAGTCTTCTATTATTTATTTAAAGAAGTCAATTTCTGTAATATTTAAAATGAATAACTTTTTATTTAAAATGTTAAATGTAATTTTTTATGTGTTTAAATTTTTCATGATGTATTACGTTTTATCAAAAAGAAGTATGAGGTTTCAGTTTTTAAAGGAGAGATTTTAATATTTAAAAGAAATGTTTCATTTTTTATATGAGAGATTTTTATTCGGGATATCACAATAGGTAGAATTATTGTGTGTCTTTTCTTTAAAAAGCGGACATTTTTTAAAACATTGAACGTATTATAAATATTGAAAATTTTCAGACATATTTAATAAATAATTCTAAGAAAATGAAGCAGTTAGATATTACTTGTTACGTTTATCGTAAACATTTTGCCGTCTCTTTGGCTTCTTACGGTAATTCTAATCACCCTAGTTATCAAAAAATATCTGCATTTTATACTTTCGTTTTCCGCACTCTAAACGTTTGCTCTGGCTCTTCTTCTTGAAACTCCGAACTTAACTTCCTCCTCTCGCTGGCTGCTAACAGTGAATTTAACCCTTCTATAGCTGATTTAGCTCTTGCTAAACTCACTAGACCCAAACACCCCTCTTCCTCTAATCCTTACAAAGGACTTGTTACTTTACCATTTTTTCTCCCATTTGTTATAAAATTGCTAATATCCTTTCCCATTTTGGTTTTATTATTTAATTAGCTGACCGGTGGTGGAGTGGTAGCGCTTCGCGCTCCTGTGCCACTGGTCCTGGATTTGATCCTCGGGCCGGGCAAGGTTGACTCAGCCTTTCATCCCTTCAGTGGGTCGATAAATGAGTACCAAGCATGCTTGTGAACTAAACACTGGGGATTTCGCGTTCGGCTGACCACCTAACCGGAACATCTGCTCCTGCACCCCAGAGCCCAAGGTCAAGAAAGCTGAGATGGGCACAGTAGGCCTTGGCCCTCTATGGGCTGTCGCGCCAATGAGTTTAGTTTAGTTTATTTAATTAGCTATTATTCAATTTAACTATTTAATTTAACTATTAATTATTATTTAATTATGTTTTTATTATTATTGGTTAAGTCATTTTAGGTCTGTTAACAAAATTAAATTTAAGTCTCTTAAATATCCTATTAGTTTTGATAATCGCTTATTAGTGTGATCTTGGCTACATCGGACAAACTAAACACATTTTAAAATTTAGATTTAAAGAGCACGATTAATATCTAAGTTATCAAGAATACGATAAATCATCAACTGCTACACATTGTTGGAATCTTGAATAGAAATTCAATTTCTACAATGAAAAAAATTATGTCCACCCCATTCACATCAGCTCATCTTGATTCCCTGGAATCTTGTTTTGTTCATGTGACTGCTGATTCCCTTGTTAACAAAATTTGTTCCTCGCCACCTCTCATGGAAATGCATTTTACCCTGATTTGCCCCTCTCGGCCACTGTAGTTTTCCATGTTCTGTTTTATATTTAAAATCGCTCTTGTGTGTGCTTCTTCTATAGGCGCCTATTTTTTAGCGTCTAAAACATACCGACTATTATTTTCAATTAATTTATTTTTGAAGCGAATAAAGTTTTTAATTCAAGTAATTTTCAGACATAATTAAAAAAATATTATGTATATATATATATATATATATATATATATATATATATACATAATATTGCTTAAATTTGCTGAAACCTTAACATAATGTCAAGTTGAACCGTAATATTATACTTGAAGCGTAGTTTTTCAGACAGATTCTCATAAACTCGAGTACTGTCTGGCTATCACGAGTTAAGTTCTCAGTGAGGTTGCTTTCAATAAGATTGGAGGCTTATCTCGTGATTCTGAACAGTATAGGATCCTAAATTTCAACTTGAATAGTAAAACTAACCCTACTAAAGTTCAGGCAAATTGACACTGTTTTATGGTTCAAAGCAACAGATATTAGAACTATTGTTGAGTTTTGTCCTTTTATTTAATTAATGTATATGATATTTCATAAATTTATAATAAATCTTAAATAATCATTTCGTAAACCATATAGAAAAGGTTAACAATTTACCACTTGTTTAAAAGTGTTAATTTAATTTAAAAATGTCATTTTTATTGATTTTTCTACTTTAAATAAAATTAACACAAACCTTCAGAGAAGTATTTACGAACTTTTTTCTTTGAAAATGCATAAAACATGATTTGTTTTCAATTTATAATCTATTCTGAAGTTTTTCAGTAAAAATTTTTAATATCTTTTGATATCGGTTTTCTATTACAATTCATAATAATTGTTAAAATAAATTAATTCCATAATTTATTCAAAAACAATTCGATAACTTATTCTATTTTCATTCGATTTACATAGTAATTTAACTAAATATATGTTATCAATGCAGTTTTTCTTGATTAAAAGATTTTTATAAAAATATTTCTAACAAAATTGAAGCGTAATGAAAAAAAAAGTCACATTAACATTAAAAATGTATCTTAATGAAACTCAAAAACCGTAAACACAATTAAAAGACGACAAGATATGATGAAACTAAGGCATTAAACACGCTATTAAATGTTTAATGTAGAGAAAATATATGGTACATGAAATGGATTAATCATAAAACTCAAGCAATTGTACTTAAAAAAACTTTTGAATAAAAATTATTATTTTTATGTAAAATTAACAGCAAAAATGAGCATAACAGATTTAAAAAATACGGTAATAAGTGCACAATATAAAAAAAGACACATGTAATTTTTTTAACCATAACAATTTCATTTAAATAATACTATTCGGTTAATATTTATATAAAATGTGATATTAGTTGAGTAATGAAATGGAAACATATGTTATGCATGTTTATTAATATATGTTATGTATTATTATAGTAATGTTATGAAAAGATACTTACAGTCATAGACAGTTTAAGAAAAATGATTTTATGATTTATATTAAATTTGGTAATAATTGTGCAATGTTATGAGAGAGCATAAAACATTTACATTTATTAACAATTTACGAAAAATAAAAATGAGGAAATACATATAGTTTAGGGAAGTAATTTATTTTAAGTATATAAATACATTTAAAAATTATTTAAAAACATATGCAATAACATTTTAAAAACCTATCCAATGACACAATAAAAATGTTTTAAAAGCAAATTAAAAAAAATACTTTCGTTCATAAAATAGTAATAAGTGTATAATATAAAGAAAGGACATAAGCTTGTAATTTTTGCAATAGTAAGTATTTTACAAAAATAAAAGAACTCTGTTTAGTTATTATTTATATAAAATGTGATAATAAGTAAGATATGCTAGGAAACATTTTTTGCAATAAGAGGCTGTTTACGAAAAAATAAGAATACGATGGTATAATTTATATTAAATGTAGTAATAATTGGGAAATGTTATGAGACAGCATAAATTTACAACTCGGTTTACGAAAAATAAAAAAATAAGGTAAAACATACGCTTTAGGGATGTAACGTTACTGATATAAAATAAATTTAAAAATGATTTAGAAACATGTTCAATAGCATTTTAAAAATGATTTTACAACATTTGCAATAAACTTATTCAAATTGTTTAAAAAGCAAATTTAAAAAAAAAAATACTCGGTTATAAATACAGCAAAACTGGGTGTGGTTGAATAAAGAGAAATTTAATCTGAAGGTCTGGTCATGATCTAAATTTTTACAACCCAAATATTTGCAGCAATTAATGAATTGAATTCACAGTTTTTGCTATATCGTTTCGTTATGGGTACCTCCCTAGTGGCCAAATTGAGACACGTAATTATGCGTGCTCAGCATTATTACATCTGAGTTTACACACTTAATATTAAGTATTTCGTAGTTCAATGACCCAACACATAGGAAGTTTATGTAGGTTTGCAATTTATTGGAGGGAAATACCTGGGCAACTAGATTTTAACACACTACCGACCGAGTAAATTATTTGCACAGAAACAAGCACAAACTTTTATTTGATTTCTTCGATAAGTATCAGCTGTTTGAGTAGAGTTCAGATTTAAATATTTCTAAAATATTGCAATATATTAAAAGGAGAAAATTAATGGTCGCCATCGGCCACAGACTTCTCTGTGATTTCTGCGGTATATTGAAGTCATTTAAAACATTTCAGAAATGGTTTTGAAAAGTGTTGCAAAAAAGATGACATTTCCCAATTCAAGTCAATACGTTTTATGAACTAAATAAAAGCGTTTTTGAGATTATTCTGTTACTTTTTAAATATATCAAACTGTAATAAAGCTGCAATTTAATAACTAAGCAATCCTATACACATCAAGGCGGTTAAAATCACTGCAATACTTAAATGAACTTTTCTTTTCCAAGCTAAAATACAATACTCTTTTAAACAGTGACTCGAGGCTCAAAACTTTTAATTAAATTGAAAATCCTTTGACAAACAGTCGTTATCATTATTAAAAGCTTTAACAGAAAGGTTGCATACTTTACCAACCCAAACATTCGACATTAATTAATTTTTTTATGTAGACCAAGCAGAATCAGGCATTGTATCTCTCTTCATCTTTAGAAGAACTGTCAGAATATTTTTCTGCCGTTGTTTATTGATTAAAGGAAGAAAGTATTTAGCGTCAGGAAGAATACTTGCAGAATAAACCACTCTTCCCTTAGGGACAATATTAGATTGCAATCCTGCTTTGCAGGAGGAAAGCTCCAAGTTGTCCAGTGGGAGCTTTCTCTTTAATAATGAAGGAGCTTGCTGATGTGATAGGTGATGGACCCCTGAGGGCTCCGCTGTCAGCCTTGGTGTTTGAGCAAGGCATAAATTCCCTGCATTACGTGGCTCTGTCAGGTGAACTTGGTATTTAGTGTATGTATAAACAAAGAATTCGTTATTTGCAAATGGCAAGAAAGTCTGGTTCATTGTTTATCTTTGAAAGTCATTATTCATACTTGTTAGCACATAAAAAATGGACATTCATTCAATGAATTAAGGCTGCTTTCTCCTTATAAAGAATTTTTTTTGAAAAAAACAGCACATTGTTTTAAGACATTGCGTGAGGTGAGCTTGTTGTAACTGGGGGTATAAACAAGGAATGAATTCACTATTTGTGATTGGCAATTTAGTCTAGTTCATTGTTTATTTTTAGAAACCATAAGTTTTTGTTAGAATATAAAATATTGGATACTAGTTTGATAAAGTTTAATACCTCCCTACAAGAGTGCAAGAAAAAAATTCATCTCCGCTTTTTCTGTTGAAAATGTGTTGAAATTAATGTATTTACACTATGAATAAGTACAGTCGGCAAAAAAAAAGATATCGCCCTGAATAACTTTCGTTCTAACGATCGGATTTTCGTGAACTAAGTGTCAATCTTAATGGTTCCTGGGAGTGACCTCTAATACGCTAATTAATTAGCGCTAACTATTAATTAAGTTACGAAATCAGACACAAAAACGTACTTTCTCTGAATAAACATACATTTTTTTTTTACATATTTGGAATCCTGACCCTTGAAATAGGAGGGGGTTGACAAAATTTTGAAAAAAATGGGTCGTAAATTGGGTCACAATAAAGCTCTATGTATTTGGTGATAGTCCAGAAAACAGCCAACAAAAGTCGCCGCCGCAAATGAATATTTTAAGATAACACATAGACTAATTCAAAAGAGGAATGCTTAGTTTTTCTTTAAAAAATAATTAATTTTAATTTTTCTCAGCTTCTACTAAATAAAAACAGTTGAAACTTCAGGTTTTTCAATTGAAAAATATGTAGATTAATATGGTATAAAAAAAATTCACGCCTTATAATTCAAAATTTTTTCATTCTCAATGTAATTAAATAATAAAAAATAATAAATGATTATTAAGAATTATTTTTTGCTTGGAATTACCTTTGGGGTAATGATTTTTATGAGTGGGTGGAATTTTTTTTGTATTGCTTAATTAGATTTTAAAATATGACTAAACACGCAAAAAATAAAATTAACATTAAGGGGTCCAAACTTTGAATCGCTCTCCTGACCAAACTATGGGGACTATATTTCCCTGATTGCGGCTGCTATTTTGAAGATAAAGAATCCAAATACATAAAAAAAATATATGTTTATTCAGAGAAAATTTAGAGAAAGTACGTGAAAATCCGATAATTAGAACGAAAGTTATTTAGGGTGATATCTTTTTCTGCCGACTGTACATGAACCTTTTTTCAGAATTCTATTTTTAAGAACTATTTGTAGGAAAACTACATGTTTTTGATCCTGGCTAGACTATGCAGTTAACTTCTGATCTTGTGCTTTTTTCTCTCCAAGCTTCTGCTTCAAATTAACAGGAAAGTTTACAGCAACAACAGAATTAACATGGATCTTATTGCAAGTAGTAACTTAAGATGAACTAGAGACATAACAGAACTAGAGAGCGAATCATACAACCGTATGGATTCAAACAAACACCTGAGCTATATTTTAGCTGAATTCATCGGAGAGCTATGCTAATACTATTATTCAAACCTTTCTCAACTTGAAAATAAACTTCGTATTCTTCTTGTCTTTGCATCCGAGAGCATCCCGTCAGAGTCTGTCAGATGCTTGTTGTTTCCTATTAGTAAACTCTAATTAGTAAAACCTCTAGTTAATAAACTTAAAGTTTAATGCCAGTGTTGAATTCTTGAAGGATAACAGCTTAGTAGGGTTGTTATCTTTTCTGATCTATATAAATGTCCGAGATACCTTTTTAGCTTTGATTTTATGACTTTGATTACTTGGGACAATACTCTGTATCTCATTTGACTCATGGAGTACAAATTAAATTAAACACATGTTTACTTATGTATTATCTTTAATCTTCCTAACAAATTAACACACTCTAAAGAAATTACTCATAAACTTGTCTAAAGATGTAGATAAGGGATAAAACAAAATTTACAATCTTTGAAGATGTTAAAGTGTTATGGTATTTTGACAAAACCCAGGTTATAATCTATAGACACGTATTTACTAAAATCTGAACCTGCACCTAGTTGTTCTCTGTGTCGTGTCGACATTGCTATTAAACATATTTTAACTGACTACAAACGATTCGAGCATTTGAGGAACAAACTTTTTGGCAGCTTTTATCCTGATCTTCAATCTCTGCTTGGTGGCCCTATACATCAGAACCTTTAAAATTTATCAAGGCTATAGGACTTCATTCTGTACTTCGAGAAAAAATATATCAGTTTGACCAAGAGACCTAGATTTCAACCTAGTGACTGACGCAGTATAGCCATTTCTGACTCTTGTGCCATTAAACTCCGACCAACCAACCGTTAAAGTGTCATGGTAACGTCCCAACCTCTCAAAACCTTTAATCTATTGACCAAATGTTTAGTTTACTGGGATTGAACTTGATAATATGATACTTGGGATCAACTTAACGAAAAAGTAGTTCAATTTAACATACCATTAAAGTTGCATCAAATTTGCAATGCATTTTGATACGAAGAGTTGATTTTTCTGAGAGTGTAAATCCTCGATTGATAATGCAAAAATAAATGTTTTCGTTCAAAAGGCATGCATAATGTCAAAGAAATTTTAAAATTCTATAAAACTCTCTAAGAGTAAGTTGTTAACATCTTATAAGGGAATGCAAAGTGACAAATGTAGTGAAAATAAAAATTGCAGCGCAGACTTTTAATTTTTTTAAACTAAAACTAATTAATTTTGAAATTAGTAAGCAAAGGGCTAAAAACGAGAAATTTTCTAGCTGACTGATAACAAATTTTAGCTTTCACCCGAAAAAAGAATAAATAAATAAATTTCTTTAAAAGCTGAGTTAATATGAGCTCTGTAAATATTTGAAAATTTTTAATTAAGAAAAGTTAAAACTACCGTACAGCAAATTTTTTAGAAAGTAACGATACAAATTTTAATTAATTTCCGTAAGAGATTAGATGCTTTGATCAATGATCTAACATCCGGTCTTAATTAGTTACATTTTTATACAATAAATCTGCTGCTTTAACATCTAAACCTTACTCTTCATCTATAACTACAAAAAGGCTTAATGAAAATTTCAACTACATGCTCGATAATAGTGTCAAGTCAATAAATATTGCCCTTTAACTCAGATAAAAAATTAATGAGTTCAGTTCTTCTTTAAGAAAACTGTGAACTAGAATATCTATGCTAGTAATATTTTAATATACTTGATACGTTTTTTGAAACCTTTCACAATTAAATTAACAAACTTCTTATCTTCTTATTTGTAGAATAAATATTACACCATTACTTATATTATTGATTGATTAATTCATTATTCTATTTCACTCAAATGTTCCCGAATGTACAAAATATTAAAGAATTTTTTTTATTTAGAAACGTTCTAAAATCAGTTTTATTTTGACGTTTATTTAAAAACTTTAAGATATAGAAGCGTTCGATTCTCTAGAAATATTTATAAAAAGTTGACCTATCTTTTAAAAGAAATTTCATAAATATTGAGAATATGTTTGAAACAGTTTGAAACGCTATATAAAGACTTGTGCTGCCATCTATTTATTAGAGAGAAAAGTAATATTTTGGAGAATTAAATGCAGACTCAAAGAAAAATAACTCTTTACTTTGCTAAGCAATATTCAGCTCAGAAAGTGATGGTTACAGTTTTTTGCTGCTTGTATTTAAATTGATAGTGGATATTCAAGACCAACAACAGCAACAACAGAAAAATATATATAATTTTTATTCAATAATTTTGAAATTTTAACAAAATATTGTTGTCATTAATAAAAAGGTCGAAGCACGAAGTTTTATAAAATTAATAGCTAAAAAAAGTAAGAGCTTCATTTCTAAAGTAATAGCTAAAATTAAGCTTTTAATTGTTGATAATTCGAATTTTTTTGTAAATGAGTTACATTTTTTTCTCACATTTTTACCAACACATGTTGTTTATACGTATTTGAATAAATTTAAGTGGTTATGGTAACCGTATAATGTACAGTTCTCAGAAAATACAGAAACGGACCTAGTTGAATAACCTTTGATGTCATGATCGGATCTTCATGTTCCAAGACCCAATATTAAAGATTCAAGGGAGTGACTTCGAAAATGATAATTAATTAATGCAGACCATATTTCAAGTTACGAAATAAGACACAAAAAAGTTCTTTTTCTGAATAAACATACCTTTTTTCCGACGGATTCGGATTTCTAACCTCCGAAAATTTGGGGTAGACGCAATCTGGTTAATATGGTCCCCTTAGTTTGGTCAGAAGAGCAATTTTAAATTTCGAACTCTTAAAAAAAACTTTTATTTTTGTGTTTTGATCTGTATTTTCGTCACAAAATAGCATATTTCATCAGGAATATAGACATCACACATTCATAGTACAGTAATTTTTAATTTAAATTCACTTTATTATTTTTTTTAATAAAAAAGCCAACAAAAACAAGTAAACAGTTCAGAGAAAATATACGCGAATTATTATTATTTTTTAAGTCCCTAGGTCGCCATTTTTTGTTGTTGAAAATGCACCTATATTATTATTTTAAAGTGGAATTATTAAAAATATTTTATAACATTCTGAAAACTACTTTATTTTATGCTTGTTTCTTAAAATATTTTTTTTATTTTAAAAATGAACCTTGTAATGTTAGCCATATCTTAAGAAATGCCTCACATTATTTTAATATCAACACTTTCCTTAATCATTTAAAACTCTCAATTTTTGAAAAAGTGGTCACTGTTGAAAATACAACTGACCACCAACCAGTAGCTAAATTTCATAAGTTTCGCCCAATTTTCTCTCTGCATTGTTTTTTAAATTTATATAAATTAATACAAAACGTTCTCAAAATACCTTAAGCGTGCAGTTAATGAATTTTGATCTATATACTCTCAGTTTTAAACAACTCTCCGAAAATTTGCTCTCTTTCCTTGGGATATTCATCCACTTTTCCTTCGAAGTTAGTATCTTCCTTGCCTGTACTATGCATGATTCTTTGTCGCCTTACGAGATCATCGCCAACAAAACCAAGTATTTTTATTTTTTGAAATGCCGGATGCTGTTTAGGCAAAGTATGAAATAATCGTCCTGATGAGGTTATTATGTAAATGATGTGCATGTTACTGTAAATGACCGAAATCGGTGGTTGTTGACTTTCACCGGTGAATGTTGACAATTAAATTAGTCGCTTTGGTGAATGTCCAAAATATTTATTACATCCGATTTGATATTAATCTATTCGTGGATATAATTAAATTTATTCGACAACTTACTGACGATAGATTAGAACAAACATCAGTGCTTGGAGTATCGGGCAAATGTATACCGGGCAGTGGTACTTGACCTTAAAAAAACATCAGTGTAGGGTATACCGGGCAGTGGCACTTGACCTTAAAAAACATCAGTGTAGGGTATACCGGGCAGTGGCACTTGACCTTAAAAAACATCAGTGTAGGGTATACCGGGCAAATTTATACCGGGCAATGGCACTTAACCAGACCTAGTATGACTAGACCTTTGGTAAATGTCCGAAATATATACTAGGTCTAGTGCCACTTTTGCTATAGCTTAAATATTTAAAAAAAATTAAACAAAGCGTTTAAATCAATTTGAAACTGATAACGAAATTATTGCTTTAAAATTAAAAAAATAATGATAATAACTGCGCCAGATAAGACTAATTGAAGTAGTTGCTTTATTAAGTAGTTACAGCGCATGTGCGAAAAAAAATTTTAAAAAAAATTATCCAAGTGCATCTAAAAGTGGATGAATATCCCAAGACACCCTGACGCAGAATTTTGAAAATATAACATTCGAAACAAAATTATCATGAAAACATTTGCGGCTTTCAACGCTTAGTAGCGCAAAAAAAAATTTTTATCAACATTTTAATCGACAAGAGACATAATAATTGGAGTCATTATATACTTGTCCTGAATGATTCCATTTTCCTTTTGTATTTTTCAAGATTTAAAGTAATCGATAAAAAATAAACCTTGCTGTTTGGAAGATAAAAAAATAATTAGAATATTCCAGGTAATATATTTATCATTAGTGTTGTGTTTTCATAGTGAAACAAGTGTGTAGCAAATGTTTTAATATCTTTCAGCAAGTAGTTAGTAATCGAATAATATATTTTTATGCAATAATTCTCAATAATCGCCAGACACCATTTTTTTGCATTATTCTAATTACTCATAAGTGCAATCAGAATTAAATGTGAATTCTTCATCGAAAATTCGTAATTACTAATGAGTATTAATCTTACAAATATGCATTATTTTTTTGGTTTTTGTATAAATTCTTCTCTCAGAACTCAATTACGCATCATCGAATATCTTCCGGAAATAAAGAAACGCAAATGAGTTTTGAATAAAAGCGGAAATGTTATCTGGCATCATGCCAATATTTTTTTCTGCAAGAAATTTCATGTATGTAAATGGAATTCTCATAATCTTATTTTGAATTAAACCTAAATTTTCTTATTTTAGACAAATGGAACTTAAGTATTCGTAATTAAATTCATGTTTAAATTCTGAAAATTTGCCTTATAAACATTAACAGGATTTAGAATTTATAATGATTTAAACAAATAAAATCATAAAAACGTAAAACAAAGAATGTATTTAATTTTTCTAGAATATTATCCATTTATTTTTACATTTAAATGAGAAAATTAGCTTTATTATTTTGCATATTTTTAGTTTGCGCAAAAAATTTTTTTTAAATATTATGTTATATGTAATTATTCCAAATTTATATTTAAAACAAATTTATCACTTATTATATAGAATATAAAGAAATACGAAATAAATAATTCTATAATATTAAATTTCGGAAATTTTTATTATATATTTATAAATTTATCTTCTTCATTAAAACGAGGCTTAATTATAACTGTATTCTTATCCCCTTTATTTTATCTCCTTTTGTTTTTTATTCCTATCTAATTTATATTTTTCTTAAAATAGTGCATACACTTTGGATTAAAGTAGAATTTTTTTCTGCAATGGACTTTCAAATTAGATTTTTTTCCACGAAACATTAACGTTACAAGAGACACGTTGCTTATACGCACCACAAAACCTATAGTTTAAAGATGTAAATAACTTCTATGATAATATTTTTTCTAAATAGTGCTTACACTTTGGATTCAAGCAGTAGTTTTTTTTTCCAAAATGGTCATCCAAATTTTAAAAAAAATTTCATGTAGCTTTAACGTTACAAGAGACTTATATATTCGCATCATAATACCTGTAATTTATGGATATAAATATATTTATGTTAGCCACTTTTTCAAAATAGTATATAAACTTTGCATTCAAGCAGTAGTTATTTCTTTCCAGAATGGTCTTCCAAATAAAAATTTAAAGGTAGAAGAGACACGTTACTTCATTTGCACCACAAAATCAATTGCTTAAGGGCATAAATATTTTCTATGGTCATCATTTTTTAAGATAATGCATACATTTTGAATTCAATCAGTAATTTCTTTTCACGAATGGTCTATAATGCATGGAGTGCATCCGTTGATGTTGTTCTATAACCAAGGTCTATAGAACAATATCAACGGATGCTCTCCAAGTAATAGCCGGGACCAACCCTTTGGATTTAACAATAGATAAAGAAGAAAAGACTCACAAATATTTACTTTCACCGTATAAATGACGAATCATTCATACCAAACCTTATTATCCCAATAATCCATCCAGCAGACATACAAATGATTCATTTGTATAATAGTTCTTCTAACAATACCGGTATTGAAATATACACAGAGGGTTCTTGACTTATATGTAATAATACTTTCAGAGTTGGATGCTCAATTATTGTATTACAATGATAATCACACATTACAAAATTACAGATTCAGATTAACTAACCATTAAACTGTTTTTAAAGCCGAACTTTAGGCCATGCTCCAGGCGGTCTATTGGATTCATAACAACAATATTAAAACAGAAGTACAATTGCAAAGAAGTCTTTTTGCAATTGAGCAATCCGAACATACAGAATATATAGTTGAAAGATTAAGAACCACTATAGTCAAAACATAAAACTCCACTGGATAAAAGCACATATAGGATTTGTAGGCAAACGAAGAGGCTGATAGCCAAGCCAAACTTGCGTGCCAGAAAGATAACGTAGACTTAATTGATATACCTTTAAAATGTTCTATTAGAACAAAACTTAATAAAATAAACCTGGAAAAATAGCAAGAACGATGGGACAACCCGCTTTCTGAAGGAAGACATACCTATAACCTTATATCAACTGTAGACCACAAAACCATTTACTCCGATTTTTACTTGAATCGATTCCAGATCATGGAACCCAGGGTAGTTATCAATCAAGAATCTTTAATAAGCCCTCAGAGTTAGGTAATTTCCAAACTTATAATGGCCTAGAACATATCCTCATACACTGTCCTTTATACAATAACATTCGAAAAAACCATTTCCCAAAACAACTTTCTTTCCAGAACCTCCTACAGTTCTGTGGAGAACCTAAAATCAAGAGAGGGATACGAGAAATAATGAAAACTAATTTTGAAAACCATAGAGATATTCCCTAATAAAAACGATCCATCATCTTATCACAACGTTTTACGAGGCGAGATTCAAGACGAAACAAATGTTCCAGATAGAAGAAGTCACATTAGCCATCTCATGCTTTTAAATCATTATATATATTCATAGTCAAGTTTCCTGGAGAACCAACTGGGGTTCAACTCGACAAATCGAAATGAAACTCTTTTGCTTTCGTGCTATTAATGTTGCCTAATTTGCAGGTGGATACACATTCTTGAACTTTCAAACTTTTCTTCTGAACTTTGATATTCGAACTCTTAACCTTTTGTAAAGCAACTTCTTTCCATCTGTTTTTTAATGGTTTGCAAATTGTGTGAAAAATGCTCTAATACTGTGTAATTCCTCTTTCTGTATAAATTATGAATAGACCTTTCATTACTAGTAAAACCAATTTTGTCAAAACCACACAAGGATATGATCTTCTTAACTTAAGTACTGTTATTTCAGCCAAATTTTGAATATCCTTCTCTAACGGAACGTCTATCCATTTGATCCTTGTTTCATTAGAAATTCGTTTGCTAAGTGAGTTTTTTACATTTCTTTTCATCTTTTGAATTTCCCATTGTAACGGAATATTTTTTTCATCTGCTTTATATTTTATTGGAAATCCGTTCTGTTAGGGGACTTATTTATATCTGTTATCATTCTTGATTTTAAAGTATGTAATTTTGATTTTTCATTTATCTTCATTTATTTTCCTAAAATTTAAAATGGAATTTAACTTACCTTATTATATTTTTAATTTCGTAAATATATTATATTTTTTTGATATTTTAACATTTAAGATTAGGAAAGTTTTACAAAAAATTCTATCTAAAAAAATTTTTTTGCTCTAGAATACAATTATTTTTAGAATTAAATTTTTAAACAAAGGAAAAATGAGCACTTAAATAATTTTCAGTTGTTAACAATTTTACAGTAATTGCAGGAAAAATTGAATGAAGCAATGTTTTTAAAATGAAAAAAAAATTATATTCTATATTTAAAAGAACAACCTATAACCAAAACTTAGGCTTGATATTTTTCAGTTTAAATCAAAAACTTTAAACTTCAAAAAAGGAATTCGATACAACTCTATTTATGGAATCACATCTTAAAAAAATTTTATTCTGATATTGATTTTAAAACTTTATTTTTTGGATTAAATATTATATAATAACAAACATTTTCACGTTATACTGAATTTAAAAGTTTCTTTTGGTTGGTTTTCTCCGTATTGTTTACCTGAATTATAAATTTTAAAATCCTGGTCGAAAAGGAAGTCCAAAAAGTATGCACATTAAGTTCCGCAAATTAATATAAAAACGAAGTAGAAATAAAACCATAATCAAATTTCGTTAATTACTATTGAGAAAGACGGAACTGAAAACATGAAAGATAATATGACTGCCGAAGAAAAAAAAGAGGGATTGTGTGATGATTAAAAACGTGGTGATTTTCAGGCAATCAAACGGATTTTAATATGTTTCTTACCACTTTCTTAACTAGTGATTAGACAGATTCTTCTTTCTGTTAAGATTGGCTAACAAGATCTGTTAAGACAGAAAACTTGTATATTTCTTTTTAAAAAAATAGGGAAAAAATTGCTGTGATATTTTAACAACCGGAAAAAAAGAGAATTAATTAGGAAACATTCAAAAATTTTAAGTACAATCACCCCTATTAGCATAATTATTATTTAATACGAAATAGGAGACAAAAATACGTTTAAAAAGAGCATAAAATTGCAATAACTTTAAAATAAATCAGAACTTTGAAGGAAAGAAAACTTGTGATGAGTTTATGAGTAAAAATTGCTTTTTCAGCATGTTAAATTTTATTTCAGTAGTTGCCTTTTAGTAGACTGCAGAGCGGATCTCGTGTTATTTCTTACTTCCAGTTTAACATTTAATATTTTTCAAACTAATTATTAAATGTTAATTTTTTTATTCCATCATTCTCCCTGAGCATTTTTCTACACAACTTAGTAATTTTAAGTTTCTAAATCAAGCACGAGCTTATGAAATAAGGATCTCGAGGAAGATGAAAAAGTATTTCGATAACATTGTATAAATAATTATTATTTAATGCAAAATGAGGGAGAAATTTTTTTTCAAAAACATAAAAATGCAATAACTTTCAAATAAAAAGGATATAATTTGTTTATAATTTATTGATAAATAAAAACAGGAACTCTTATAATTTTGTTTTAATATATATTAATAAATAAAAACAAGAAAAATAAAAATAAAAAAATAAAAAGGAAAACAAGAGAAATAAAACGAAAACAGGAAAAGTAAAAACAATTAATAAAAATGCAAAAAGATAGACAAAGAAATGAAATTTGAAAGCTTATTCATTTGAAGAATAACAAATATACCATAACTATTTTAGCATAACTATTTTACCATAACTATTATTACCATAGCTATACCATTTTACCATAACTATACAATTTTACCATAACTATTTATGAACTATTTTAGTAATATATATCCCTGAAAAAAAGGAGACCAGCAGAACATACAAAATTATATAAACCTCTAGATATTGTATTGCAAATGAAAAAAAAATTAAAATCTATGAAACAGATAATATTTGTAAACAAATTAGCACCTACAGTGTGTCGCTAGATTCAACATCAATTATTTTTACTGTATCGATTTTCAATTATTAGGTTTTCCCAACAAGAATGTACAAAAAGAGCCCTCCAATATTCTCTCCAAAGTTCTTTTTGTTAAAAAATGTCTTCAGTCTTGTTTCACCTGGATTAGTTTTCAGTAATTCAATAAATGTCTTGTCAGCTCTTAATTACATTCTTACTTAATTATCCTTACAACACTTCAATTACTGACTTGTTCAGTTTCTAATTTAAAACAGTATGCTTTTTTTTGTAACGATTTAATACTTAATGGAACTTTTTTAGCAACTTAAATTCGTTTGAATGAACAGATCCTTTGTCTTGAAAATAAAGAACTTATTTTTTTTTTAAATTCATACTTGTGTTTATCTAATTAGAGTTATTTTGTAGTCTGAACTCGTTTTTTCGTAAGTGATTTTTAAACTCATTATGTATGAAATATTGTTCTGTTATTTCATTTTTAAATACAAAATAAGCCCTTACAAAAAAGGTGTTCTCGAGGTCTTTTTGAAGTTGTCAGATGTAAGAAAAATCCATCTGGGTAAGAAATGAGGCTGTGTTTTGAGCCAAAAACAAAATCATCAATAAACCTCAATTTTAATCTCATTTACACTTTATGTAATCAACCTCATATGTAGCTCAAAAATCGTGTGAAATTATTCTCATTACAAATATGATTGAAGTGAAGAAGAAATAACATATACACTTCAAAAACAACCTTTCTAAACTGGTTGCTCTGAATTAAAATTCTATCAACCTCAAAACAAACTCAAGTAAGCTTATGCTCAACTTTATACACCTTGATTATAAACACCTTGATTATAGGTTGATTTTTAAGGTTGTTTAAATCAACTTTAAATGAACCTCAAATCAACTTTAATGCATCAAAATAATCTCAAATAAGCCTTAAAAACACTTTAAATTTTTGTAAGGGCATTAAATCAAAATAACTAATTTCAATTCACTCAAAAAAGTTTATCAAAAATTCTTTGAAAAAATTTTACTTTTACAACGACACGAAAAATCGCTATACTCACACTTTTATATGTAGCTGCCTTTAAATTAGTTTTTTGCCTAAATTTTGGTTACGGTTCAAATAAAAAGATCACTGATTTATTCGTACTGATTGACTGTTTCCCTAATTGATTTCGTTGTACTGATATATTTAAAACATAATCTGAACATTTAACCACAATTTAAGCTATGTATAGTTTTACCATCGTGTATTTTGAGGTTTGTCTTTTTTCAGATATACATTTCAGGTTGTGTCCCCTGCAGGGAACTGATCGTAACGGTTCCCAGAAGAACACTGAAGTCAAGCATCACTGGCAACAGCCAGTAAGCGGGTGGGTGACCACTTTGATCAGCCTGCGTAGGGACCGAGGGTGTGCTGTATCGGCCCTCGTTAAACTGTTTTGCCGTAAAGTGCTCGACTTCGCACGCAGGTCGTCAGGCTACCAAAGCAGGGGAGTCATTCCCTCTGCAGAGGATAAAAATCGTGATGGCCTGTATTCGGATCATCCTCAGGGATGTTTCCCAGACCGTCACCAATAGCCCATTGTGCAGCTCTAGTGCAACGTAAATAAAGTACCTACCTACCTACATATCAAGTTGTATCCATTTGATTAATACGTATTTTAAGCTCCACCCCATTTTTAAAAACGCGCATTACAAGTTATTTACATTTTATTTCGATGCGAGTTTCGTGCCATATCCGTAACTACGTCATAAACCAATGACTACGTAATAAAAGATTAACGCTTTTCGATGCAGAAAAATATAAAAGAAATTTCAAGCAAAAAAGAAAACATAACATTTTACATCTAATTCATATCATTTAGTGTTCGAAAAAAAATCATTTTTATATTTCACATGAATTATATGTAATTTAAATAGAGCTAGATAATGAAAACAACAAATATAGAAGGAAAAATACGAAGTGCGTATTTTTAGAGATCATTTATTATTACAGAAGGTAAATGGGTCTGAGTTTAGGAAGAGAAAAAAAGTAAAAGTTTATCGATGCGGCATTTAATGTCATCAAGATTGATTCCCTTTCATGAAATAAAATCTTTGCTTTATCGCAAGAACTCTGTACGCTTTTAATGGTTTGTAGCCGGCTGATCTACGACTTTTATGGTCATCAAAAGGCGGAATGAATCCTTCCATTACGCGACATAATCGTAAAAACAACCACTCGAAACCACTTTCACCTGTTCGCAAAAAGCATTTGAATTACCTTTTCCTTTTAATAGAAAAGTAATTCCGTTAAACCTGGTTAATCAATTAAATTTTTTGACATTATATAAAACAAGTAATAGCTAAATGCAGAGTGTTCTGTAACGACCATCCGTAACATATGTTTTTAGAATCCTCGTCAAAAATAAAGTCATAAAAATATTCACATAACCATTCACAAATTAATGTTTAAGCGAAGAAGAAGCATAAACCCTATCGATAGGCTTCGAATTATAAGTGAAGAAGACAACGTAAAAACCTATTTAACCCTTTATTAGACCGTGGTAAGTGCACCTACTACGAACTGCATGAGATTGGAAACTATTTTATCACCTATGATTTGTATGGGCATCTGCTAACTTAAAATAATAAAATCAAATAAAAAAATATTTTAGGCCATTGTTTGCGTAATAAGGGTAGTATAGTAACAGTAAAGGTTAGCGTAGGGTCAGAAAGCAAAGCTAACCCTGGAAAGACTGGACACAGTAACACTTACCACCAACTTCATTCTTTTTAAATGTCGATGGGAAACTATTTTCTTACCCGTGCTTTGTGTGGACATCTGATGATAACTTAAAAAACAAAATATATAAATAAACAAACAATTTAGGACTCTGTTTACGTAATAGAGGGTAACAGTATAGGTTAGAGTAGGTTCAAGAAGAGCAGCTAACATTGGAAAGCTCATTACTCCTGTGCGTCATAAAGTTTATTTATTGTAATAAATACATATTACATAAATTTGATTATCCATAAACATAGAAGTTCATGTCTATGGCCAATTCCTTACAGTAGGTTAAATTTCGAAAATTCCATCAGCCTTCCCACCAAGAATATCGTCATAAAAATCAAATTAATTTTAGTCAGAAAACTAAACTAAGCTCTCAGTTCCATACATATTAACATAAGATAACTGGAAAAAATGGCAGTTCAAAGGGTTGGTTATCTTGTAAAACTTGGAATTGTTTCTAATATTCGTCTTTCGCTTTACTGATAATCAAACAGGTTTTGATGTCTTAGTCCCACCTCACTAAATCATGACTGTATTTCTGGCGTTTTTGTTTTATTTCACTGTAATATTAATTTACTATCCCTAATGGACACAATTTAATCTTAATTTTAGAAAAGGATTCCAAAAATATATATTAAAGTAACCTCTACGAATAAGCTCAGTAAGTTAGATAAATAGGTAATAAAAAATCCTTTTTGCGGGTTATTTATTATTGACAAAGGTAAGTGGAAAATATTTATCATAGAAGTACAGAGAGAGTTAAACTATGTGTGAAAAAAGCTAAAAACTTTATCGATACAGCATTTAATGTCATCAAGATTTACCGCTTTTCCGGAAATAAAATCAGTGCTTTATTGTTGGAACACTTCATGCTTTTAATGGCATGTGGCCAACTGACCTTCGACATTTGTGGTCATCAGGAGGCGAAACGAATCAATCAATTACTTGGCATAATCGTATAAATAACGGCTGGAAACCACTTTTACCTGTTCCCGAAAAGCAACGAAAACAAGTTTTTTTGGAAGAAAAATAATTCTGTAAAAGCTGATTAATGAATTACATTTGATGACATTTTGGGTTGTATATAATGTATATAATACATTTAAATAATTGGGAAATATTTTAGAGCGATTGTAAAACTATATATTGTGAACAGTCCTTAAAGAATATTTTTTATGCTGCATACATAGCATGTTGCATATTTTAATTTATTATTTTTTTTAGCAAAGAACAAGTTATACTGAAAAAAAATTACATTTTAACAATCTCATTTATGTATAGTATTTGTCAGTACAAAATTTCATATAAAATAAGTACTTAATTCCGCTTAAAACTTAGGCGTAAAAAAATTTATTATTAATTCCTCAGGTTTTTAAAAACTAATAAAAAAAACTGATTAATTAGTTTCTAGATAAATATATACTGCATTTTAATTTTTTAACCATAAGGAAAGTTGTTTTTCAATAAAAAAAATATATGTTGTTTGTAGGCTTTAAAAAAATGAAGGAAAAAAAAAACATTATTTTTTCAGAACTTCAAATATTAGTTTTGGCGCTTTTGTTTATTTAAGACACTAAGTTTGTGAGAGAAGATCTTATTTTTTTTAAAAAAAAAAATTTAAATGTATGTTTCGAAATTTTGAAAAACTTATCTTTTTTCTGTTTAGTTTATTTTCCAGCGGAAAAAAATCCCACAAACCGATAAAACTTCACTGTTTACTTTTGTATTGCTCATGTTTTTGTGTGCTTAAGATATAAACTTGAGCATTTGATAGAAATAAAATTGTAAATTTGAAACATGCGTGGGCTTTTCATATAGCTTGTAGCAACTGAAGAAATTAAACTTTGCGAGTACTTGTATATTAAATTTCCATTAGCAAAAGTTTTTTTTACATTAACTAAGCAACATTTTAGAGTTATATTATATCAATAATATAGTGAGTTTTTTTATTATATTGATAATTATCTTAGAGTAATTTGCTGGTGTAATGCATGCTTCAGTTTTAATTTCACTTTCATTTTTGTGATTAAAAAAAAGTTTCACTCAGTTTTTATTTTTAAGCTTTAAATTATTCCTTTTATTTGTAAATGAAACAGCTTCTTCTAGGTTTTAATAGGTAGTTTCGTTACCGAAAAATGAGAAAATTTCATACTTTTTAAACATCTTTGCAATGAATAGTTATACCTAACAGGGTCATCGGACATACATAAAAAATTACTTGTTAGTATTATTATTTTGATAGAACTTTAAAAACCCCAATCATTATCATCTTTATCAATAAAATTCTCAATCATTATTAACCTGATCAATACAACTAATCAATAAATTTAATCTATATTGAAAAATTCATAACTGCCAGACAACTGAGCAAAGGATGGTTTTTGTTTGTTAGCGAAGTGACGAAAGAAAAAAAACTCAAGGAATGAGGAAACGAGATGAGAGATGATTTTTTTAGATCAATAGATACAGGGAACGGGTAATTTTTTTTATGCGTGAAGAAAAAATAGCTTGCAGTGGTTACTCTGTAATCGCGAATTAATCTGTGCAAAACTCTTCAAAGGCGTTCGTAATTATGATCCATTAATTGTAAATAAATATGTTTTTCATAAAGTTTTATTAGTCATCATGTGAATTTATACTAACTCAATGGTGAAATAATGTAGTTCTACATAAAGTATAGAAAGAAAGGTTTCTCGTTTTTTTTGCATATATATATACTAAGAAATATCCTTTAAGGTTGAACCATAATATTATACAAATTTGCTGCATCTTTAATAGTGATAAAATTTTTAAATATATGTATAATTTTGTAAATATTATTTTGTTATGAAGCTAAATATCTCAGACGAACCGTAAATAACTAGTTTAATCAAAATATTTGCCAGAAAGTAGCGTAATTCTAATGTAATTCTGAGAGAAAATAACGTCTAATGCATTTCTTCTGGAAGATCGGTTTGGCGACTTTTTTTTACAAATTGACAATAAGCTAAGCTACTTGGCCAAAGAATCTTTTTGGCAACAGAATGATAGATATGGAAAATTCGGGTTTCGAAGTGATAAGACTAATATTTATAAGTTATATGAGAATTGTATAGTATCATGTCAAAAGTTCCTGGGTTTCCTCGCTTAGCCTATCTAAATAGGAATTTAAATTAGCCTTCTCCCTACTTTAGGGAAGATTTTAACCAAATTATACTCAACAGAGTGGAACCGCTCCTTACTTTAATCCCTAAGGAACAATATGGGTTCCGCAAACAGTTGTCTACTATGAAACAGTTAATTAGACTCTTTGACTTCGTAAGCGAAGGCATATTTAAAAAGGAAGCTACAGCCCTGCTCATGCTAGACGTGGCCAAAGTATTTGACAACGTCTGGCATAGAGCCTTAATACATAAGATGATCAAACCGAATCTTCTTTTTTCTATGATAAAAAGGCTAGACTACTACCTGTCTAAAAGAACCTTCCAGATTCGACTCAATGGAGAGCTGTACGAAAAAAGATACATCCAAGCCGGTGTGCCACAAGGTGGGACCCGTGCTTTATCTAATTTACACCAGTGATTTTCTCATCAACAATGACAACGGAAACTATTTAATACCCTTTTATGTTGGCGACACAGCTATCGCAATGAGATCTATGAGTCTAAACCAAGCCGCAATCATGCCACCCGTTAAAAAATGGTGAGGTGACAACAAAGTGTCTATTAACAAGGAAAAATCCCTAATGATGGTCATAAGAAGAAGAAATGAGACACAAAAGAATTGATGATGACATAACTCTCTTCAATTACAGACAATGCAAATAACCTGGGCCTAACAATTAATGAAAAGTGACTTGGAATTTTCAAATCAAGAAAATAGTTAATAAGGCCTATGCGGCTTATAACTGCCTACGACCTCTTTTAAATTCTAATTCGACACTCCCACTAAATCTAAGGAAACTATTATACCTCCAATGTATAAGACCTATTCTCACTTATGCAAGCCCAATCTGGGGTTGCATAAATTCTACATAAATGAACAAGCTTGAATTAGTTCAAAACAAAATATTAAGAAGAATAACTGGAGCATCATATTATCTTCCAAACGCTGCTATCAGGAATGATCTTAAGATTGAAACCAATAGTAACGTCACAAATAAACTTAATGCCACAATCTATGGCAACGCTAAAAGCTCAGACCCAGCTGGTTTTAATAATCCACTAAATACGGAACTAATAGATGTCATGAAAGACTATAACAAAATCACTTTCTTTCCTCTTTTCAGACGGAATTATCTCGAAATATTACAAACAGTCACCCCAATTTTTACTTCACATAGATACTTCCTAAGAAGAGGAAAAGACCATTATGGTGATTCCTGACTCAGGAGTCCGGAATCCTAGTCAGACCCCTAGTCTTAAACCTAATTTTTACTCAGATTTCTCAGTCACACTCATGCTAGATTAATATTATTGCTGTAAGCGTCTTCTCAATCTTTTAATCGTGCATATTTCCTGAGAAGGGGAAATGACCAATAGGGTGATCCCTGACTCGGGAGTGTGCCTCCCCCCCCCATCCTTATCTTAACTTACTGTAACATAACATTAGATTACTCAAACTCAGATAGTATCTAATGTCGTAACGTTTAGAATTATGACTTCTACTGCCTCTGCAATTCTCTCGCCATTTTCTGCTTACTGTCATATTACAGTCACCCAAGGACATCATCAAAGGTGAAGGAATAAGTTGTCCACTTCGCGAACAGGCCCTCCGTATACAGACTCAGTCCAAGTCAGAGAGCAGTTAATAGGCTGCTTGTAACTGTAGTTGTGTTCTGACATAAGTTAGATCATTGACTCACCTGAAGCTCTTCCTTTGTTGTGTACTACACTGTTATTTGAGTAGTAATTGAGTGATAGAGATAGCTGTATTTTCTGAAAGATTCTGTTAATAAATTTTTGGAGTCTTAATAATTGCTTAATTTTGGTTGCCGTGTTAAAGCTCGAAGGTTATTCAACCCTCAATTAGGTTCAAATTTGACAACGCTGAGCCCCGCTGAACAATATTTTAGTAAAAATTATTTATTTTAAAACTTACTTACTTCATACTCTGGTTGAATTTGGGCTGAAAGATAGCTCAATTTAACATCTTAGTATAGTTGCAGCAAGTTTTCCATAGTTCATAATATGGATATTGTTGATGAAAGTTGAACTGATTATTCGAAGATTGTGGTTTATTAAAATATAATGTGTTTCAAACTTCTATGGGTTTTCAGTAGAAAAACACTACTACATTTTAATAGACACTAATATTTTATTTATTAAAAGCATAGTGCTTCATTCGTGGCAAAAAAAAACTTATATTCGATAATTGATTTTAATTTCAAATTTTTTAATTATAAAAGTAAACTAGTTTCCTTTTATAGCATTTGTTTTTAATTTAAAGGAAAATTCTTCAAATTTGCTAAAAATTCTATTTTAATTAAATGAATTAAGTTATTCAAATTCCACTAAAGAATGAATTAAAGAACATGTTTTCCATATTTAAATTTATTTCAAATTTAAGTTTTGTGAAGTGCTGCAACATTTTTAGAATCAGCTTTCTAAGGTGTGCTGGTTTTCAAAAACTTCATGAATTTATCAAAATATTAATGGTGTTTAGCTTTTATTTCATTGACATTGCATTTGCGAAAAACGAATTTTGATATCCTAAACAAATGCTTAAAAATTATCATGAAAAATCGTGCAAAATTCATTACGTTAATCTTATATTTACACTTCCAAAACCAGCAAGAAAAATTAATAGTTTTTTAGAATCGTTAATTCGTTTTCGATGTTACATCCATACAAAGCTAATAATACAACAATTTAAATAAACATAAGAAAACAATGACTTTTTGCCAACAATCACGTGGAATATTAATTCTACATTATTAACAAGAGGGTGGAATAACCTTCGAGCTCCAATACGGCAACCAAAAATAAACATAAATAATATTGACTTTTGAAAGGTGATCTACAGGATATCTAAATACAACAAATGACGTTTACTAGGGGTTAACAGAAACAGAACAAATTACTAGAACTGGGATAACCCCACCACAAATTTTGCCGATATTTCGTGAAATCTTCGAGCACGCAAGGTAGCGTGTGTGGGATTGACGGCGTGTGGGACTTGTAAGTGATATGAAATAGGGCTGAAAAAATAAAGGAAGTTCTGGAACACTTCACGAGTAAGTTTGACATTCTTCGAATTACTTTAGAACGAAACTGTCTTAGTGTTTTAATTTCGTTAGCCCTATATTTTTTTAAATGCTTTTAATTTAGATGTATTTACGGAAATATAATTTGAAATTGAGAGATAAGAATAACAGATGCACGTTTGCTGCAAATGTTTTATTTATTCATGAACTCGTTTGAAGGATATTAAGAATGAATTACAGGGAGAAAGTTTTGGAAACTTTCTTCAATACTTTGTTTTATTCAATCGTTTCAATACTTTGAGGATAAAATGTGATATCCCACATCTTATAAAAATTTCCCATCCCTGTTCAAAGCAGTGTTTAGAAATTTCTAAACAACAACTGGTTGTTAATACCTTTTTAAATAAGAGTAATAGCTGTATGCTTGCTGCAAATGTTTTATTTAATTGTAAACCCGTTTTAAGGATATAAAAAATTATTTTTACAGAGAGAGAGTTTTGTGAGTTCTACTGTTTTAATACTTGGAGGGTAAAATGTGATATCCTACATCTTATAAAAGATTAACTTCTCTATTTCAAGCAATGTTTACCAATTACAAAACAACAAGTGCTTAGCAATAAGCTTTTAAATTGACAGTAAATGTATTTCACGAAATAATAAATATTTTTCTTAACTACAATAATATAGGCTATCATTTTATTTATTTATTTTTTTAAAACCACTTTTTTTAAGCGTTAGAAATAATTACCAATTATTCAAAAAATAAAATTCAATAATGTACCTCCATAGAAAAAAATCAATAACTATACAATTCTCTTCTAAAGAATTGTTTTTTAAACTTCAGTCTATAACATAAACATGCTTTATCTTTCTATAAGTTGTCAATATCCAAATTCAGACCTTTTTCTATTTATAGTGCCATCGAGCGAAGTTTCACTTTGATAATTAATTCTTAAGAGCTTCTTGTTATCGTGTACAAATCGGGTTAAACAAACAAATGAAAACTGCAAAATATTTACGCGATTGGATTCAATAATAATGATTAAAAGTTAATATTTATGGTTTATGTTAAGAAAAACAGGTCTTCTTAGAAGCTAAGATTCAATCAAATACTGCTTTTAGCACTAATATATTGGAAACACATAAGATTTTGCAATAAAAATTAAATTTTGCCGATAAAATGTTGCGTAATAATTCGTATTACTAGGGCCATATATCCATGCCTTATCTTTACTAAATGTTCAAAAGATAATGTTAAGGAGCAGTGTGATAAATTGGTCCAATATGATTGGTCGGCTGAAATGCAATCGATAGAATGATTAGTGTCTCAAATTGAACTATGCGACTTATTAATTCTGCAAATATCTTTTCTCACATTTCCTTTCTCTTTTCTAAAAATTTTAGTTACATTGAATTACTCAAAATTATGATAAATTCTAAATATATTTAAAAATAAAAGTAAACTTAGAGCAGTACTGGTAAAAACATTGTAATTTTTTCAGTTATTTTTTAATTTTAATACATTCTTAGTTAGCCCTCAAGTCTCACCCTCATTAACAATCTGAAAGTCAGATTATTCCAAATAAAAGGCTTTAGTGGGTAAATATTAATTTCGTCGTACGACGTTGTAGTTGTTAATGGTGAGTATTTTAATAGCCTCCATTTAAAATCTTCCTCTGCTACTGCATCTCCTGCTCATATGCTTTGTTGCTAATTTTAAAATTTTTAATAAATAAATAATCTGGTTAATAATATAATAAATAATCTGGTTTCTTGATTCGATAACAATGAACCGTTATATTTCAATTTCATCAAGTTTTTCTTGAATTGAATTTTCTCATCTTTGATAATTTTTGGGACATGCGGTACTATTAATTTTAAGAATACCAAAAAGGTGGAAATGATTTAATTTTTAAAGTGAAGATTAGTTTATCATTTTAATATAAATAAAGGTTGCTTTTTTTAAAAAAAATGCTATAAATACAAAGGAACTTGTTTCTTATACATAATCGCAAATTGTACTTTTATTTTAATTAATTCAATTTTTATTGTAAACTATTCAAGAGTAAACTATTCATAATTTTTTATAACTAAACTTACCAAATACAGTTAAGTCATAGAAAAAAGTTAAGTCATGGAAAATTATTTCAAATTGTTTTCGTTTTAAATAAATAGCGGAACATAATTAAATCAAAATCTTTTTCATTTAATTAGCTTCTAAAAGCAAATAAAATTAATAACAGACGCTAATAAAACAGTTAATTAACCAAATATAACATAATTATCTCTTTCTTCGGCCAATCACTAATTACCATAAAGAGATGTTTGATGTATTGCATTTCATTTCAACATCGATTTTTCCGCATCGATTCTTTTACAAAAAATGAATCGAGGATTTTTTTTTCTTTTGTTCTTTAGCAACTCTTCATGAATTAATAATGAGTTATTGAAGAAAATCTTACAAAAAGCGAAATATTATCCAGACGGTCGGGTTTAAATCTATGCATATTCGATGTACCCTCTCATCTTTGTCATAAGATTTCTCTATGATAAATTTCCAACCCATTATCATTTTATATGTCTCTTTGCAAAATGAGTTTTGGGTTTCACGGCAAGAAGCCTTATTGTTATTTATAGTTTGATGCAGTGTTGAGGATATATGATAAGTATTCTTGTGAGTTTTATCGTATGGTCTTCTTCGAAATAGAATGCGATACTTTAATACTTAATTACATAAAAACATCCATCATTTGCTTCAAAATATATGAAGATGGTAAAAAAAAAAGTCGACATGTTTCGAGCGCTCAAAAATAAGAGCTTATTTTCAAGACTCCATGGACGTAAATGTGGTTAAAGAGATTTTAAAGGAAAAAATGTGAAGTGGCCAAAAAAATGGAAAATGAAATTGAAAAACAAAACTAGACACAGAAAATAAAAAAATAAATGAAGTTTCAAATAACAAAATGAGAAAAACCGCAGCTTCCCAAAGACGTGAATCAGTGCAAAATGTCCACGCGCTATGGAGAGGTGGTGAGGAACTCATGTTATTAACAAGGATATATACATTCATACGAGTGAAACAAGATTAGGGCTCCAGGGCATCAGTATAAGTTGATTTAGTTGGGGTAGAAAGAAGTTTGACGTAGCGTGAGGAAATGCATTTTGCCCCGATTCGCCTTTTACGGCTACCATGGCTTTTTTCTAGTTTTGCTTTTCATTTTCATTTTTCGTTACTAAATTTACGTTATCTGTTTTAAATCTCTTTTGCTATCTTCACTCACGTCCGGTGAGTTTTGAGAATGGGCGCCTATGTTTTAGCTTTCGAAACATTTGTTTTGAACAAATGAAATCTTTATATTATCGAGTTCATCTTTCCGACCCAGTTTCTTGGGATTATTCATTTAATAATACCTAAATCTCTACTTTTTGCAAATTCGCGTGTTTGGATTTTTTTCACTGCTTCGCTATATTGTATTCTATAATTGTCAATACGCGTAGTATATTGTTTCACCTAAACGTTTCATTAGTTTGCGTTTCCATATCCAACTCCTTTTTTTTTCTTTTTTTTTTGCAGTCCACTACTAAGTCTAATCCATACAAAATAATTCATTGAATTATGAATAAATTATATTAAATACGTACAACTCAACATAGGTACAATTCTTGATCGTAGGTGTACTGTAACCATTTACCATTTTTCTACGTACCTTTACCGTTTTTCTACGTATCATAAAAATTGGAATTTATACAGTTTATAATAAATATCCTTTCCTTTTAACATCATCAAACCTTCATCAAACATCACTCTCTCTGACTGATTCAAAAATGGTTCTCAAGATTTCCCTCTCCTTGGTAATCTACATCTGTTCATGTTTTTGGTTCAAAATCCAAGTCTTACGGTTATCTGCATAAGGCGTTTGCTTAATTTCTGACACCATATCATTGTTCTCAGTTACAATTGGCCCTCAATTAACTTGCTACTATAAAGAAATTTAAAAGTCGATTTCTTGAAAAAATGTGTAGTTATCGAGTGCCAAAAAAAAGACACAAACAGTTCTGAAAATTTATTTAAAAAATTTGAAATGAGATAATATCTTAGGCTTTACTTATTTCTGCTCATGAAACGAGCAATACTGTTCTCGCCAAGCTTTAAAAATAGATATACACTTCATCAACAAAATGTGTCGCTAGCTGGAAAAGCAATAAAACAGTGTTTTTCGTTGCACATTAAATCATTCCGATTCAAGTGTTTGTACGAGCAATTTTTTAGTTCGTCCACGCGAAAGGTGGTTAACCATTGGTTAATTTAATACCATTGTTTTATAATCAGTTTGAAGCACCATATTATGACTGACTTTGTATTTTTTTTCTAAACTTTGTAAATTTCAAACGAAACTTTTTAAACAATTTTTAGGATCGGGGTCAAAATTTCTCCCTATAGTCGCTGTGTCCAAATGTCAGAACCATAGCACAAATGGTAGTGGTTAAGGTTCAGCATAGCATTCCAAGACAACAAACTCGCAAGAAATATTGAGTAAACATAAGAAAAAAAGAAGAAAAAAGTTTAAGAAAAATGAATCGAGGCAGAAACGTATACTTTGCTGCATTCTGTGTAGGAAACCAATTTCGGTCTCACCAAACAGTAAAATTTGTTATGAAGCTCAAAAAACTATAAAACAATATTATGAGCTGCACGTTAGGTCATTCTGAATGAAATATTTGCGCAAGCGTTTGTTAATTTCCTCTCTCCATTTTTTTTGCCGTAAATAATGGTTATTTTGAAAACAGAAAACATTGCATCACACCTCTCTCAGTCAAAAGCAAATAGCACCATCTGTTGAAAAACTTTGTTACTAATTTTAAAACTTTATATTGATAAATAATCTGGTATACTAAGCAAAATACAACAAATCGAGCGTTTCCATCCCCTTTTATTCATCTAAAATTCATTTTTTACTCCGTATGTCGTTTTTCGTATACTTGGTAAATACAATTTCTAGATTCTTCCTCTAAAACATTCCCGTTTATTGTAAAAATATGCTTATCAGCTGTTTCTAGCCTTAACTTTGGATATAAGAATTTGCATCGTTTTGTTCGATGATTTTACAAAACGATTACTGAGCTAAAAATCGTTTTAAATGGAGAAACATTTCTTGCACCTTAATGAAGTAATTCGTGTTTGGAATTTCCTGGCACATTCCACAACCTCATTTCCGAAGTGGAAGTTTATCTTCTCGAGTCTTCTACAAGCAAAGGATCTTAATTCTCTTCAAGAAGAAAACGTTGACAGCATAGAGGCAACTAAGTGATTGATTGCTCTTTCCTGCCTTTGAAACTTAGCGTACCTGCCATTGTTAGCTGTTACACAATAGCACTGAAACCCTTGATTATTAAAGCGGTACCCCTTTTAAAATATGAACTAATTATGCTGATGCCTAACATTGAAATTTAAGTCTCCTGCTGTGGTAAAAGACACATTAATTTCCCAAAAGAATGGATTGGATGTGAGTTGATTCTTGAGAAACATTTGTGAAAATTTATTATTAATCAGATTTACTGCGACTGATTATAAATAAGTATGACAATTAATTCCTACAGTGAAAATTACAACTAGGAAAGTAACGTAATTAAATTTTTTTCGATTTTAGTATAATTGTAAAGTGGAAATAGAGAAAAGAGGGATGGAAAGAAATAGAACAAAATAAAGAAAATGTTTCTATTCTGTCTTAGTATTAATGTAATTTTTTTTAGCATCAAGACGTAATTATTTCTACGTTATTCTGTTTCTGCTTTTAATTATGAAGAATTTTTTGCCAGGACTAGCCTTTAAATATTTTAAATTCCTTGTTAAAATTGGTATTAAAAAAGATTTTGCACATTTAGACATAGTTTTTATTCTTAAAAATTAATATTTAATTCGTAAATTAATGCTTAAGTGGAAATTAACTTCGACCAATGAATATTCATGTAAGAGGAAGAGTAAATTAGAATATTCGTAAATCTATATATTTGTGGATGAAGTTAAAATGATGTTTCCAGTTTCCTATCAGAAAATTAAATTAGCTTACGATGATTTTAATCCCTGTTTTGCTAGTTCCTTTCTTAGTTATGGTTGTTCACAGATTAGATACATTTTTTTTGTTTTTACGCAGATAATAATTTGCGTTTCACTTAGGTAACAAGTTTTTTGACTTTATATTTTCCACGAATTCTAAAAAATATATAGATATTATTTACAAAACTGAACAAGTCTCTACAAAACTGAACTAACTCTCATTACAAAACTGAATAAGTCCAAACATTCATAAAAAAATTCTATTTTGAAGGTTTTAGTGTACTTGATTTCATAAGCATTGAAAAATTCAAGTCAATTTAGAAAAAAAATTGGGGTTATTTTTTACTTTTTTGTTTAATCGCAGTTGTTTGAGAATTTCGCACGTGGTCAAGTTTGTATATCTGCTTGAGATATAATTTTCTGACTTGAGTATGTCTGCTTAAGATACAATTTTCTGACTTTAAGTTCGACAGTAAGATCAAAAGACACGGTTCCCAGTAGATCTTTGAAGTCAAGCATCATTGGTTGTGGACAGTGAGAGAGTGGGTGACCACTTTGATCAATTTGCGAAAGGACAAAGGCTGCACGGCATTTGCCCTCGTTAAATCGTTCGACCTTAAAGTGCCCGGCTTAGCGGACACATTGCCTGGCTGCTAAAGCGGGGGAGCAGTCCCTTCTACAAAGAATATAAATTGTGGTGGCATGTCCGGATAGCGACTTTACACATTGTCGACTCCCGGGCACTTCTTTGGCACCGTATTTTGAAATTCGCCAATGTTACATTCGCCAAGTCGGGTTTCAAATTTTCTCGCGAAAATCTTCGAATATTAATTCGCGCATGTTTCACTTGCGACATACGATTTAAAAAACGCATGAGTGAACATGAGGTGTGAATAAATTTAGCTGCTTTAAAAGTTTTTGTGTATTATCATTCTCTTTCTATTCGGACTTCCTGAAACACATATTTATTTCTTACTTTTTTATATCCTTTTTAGGATAAAGTTTTGTTGTGGGTGTAGGATATATGAGTAGAATATAGCTTTATAATTATTTTTATAAATTTATTGCAAATAATTTATGGTGTCTTTATCAAGCATGTGGACGCAATATTCAATAATGCAGCAGGGCTTTGTACCTTATTGTTTAGTTTTTAAAACCTTTAATTTAAGTAACTACACAATTTATGAGTTTTAAGCATTTTCATTTTATATACGTGTAATGATGAAGAGATTGTTGCTGTCAGCTTTATACATGAATTTATTCTTTTTTACTTTTCTGACATTGTTATCTATGATTAAATTTGATGTAATGATTTGCAGCGCGAATAATATTTGCTTCCAAGCAATTGTCCTTAGATTTGACACTTTTTTGTAAATGTTATGCCCCAAACGATAAATTCCTTCATACGTATTAGCCAACTCCACAGCTTTGGTAGCCAGGACTTAAAAATTTGTAGCAGTTAAAGTGCATTTATGAGGTGAACACAATTTTGATTAAAGAAAACTTTTTATGATTTGTAAAATAAAAATATAATGTAAACAGTAAGCATCAACTTTGACATTCTCATATCATAGCTCATATCATATAATTTCAATCTGTTTATTTATTTCTGATTCATTAAATACAAGATATTGAGTCAAATAAGAGAATCTTAACAATTTTTAAATTTAATAATTTACTTTAAATAAAGAAAGTAGTTTTAAAGCAATATGGTTGAAAGGCTGAGGACTTACACTTTTCTCAAAAAAAATAATCGATGTTATGATAATAAAACAAAACTCTTGCGATCTCAGCAAAAGTAAGATTTTTATTACCAAATAAGAAACAATTATTACCATTCTTCAAGGAACAAATAAAATAAAATAGGTCATACAGTTTTCAGACACACAGACTGCATGACAATCTAAGAATAAATGTTTGAACTTTTAAAGCAAATTACATACAATAAAAGCTATTGTGTGAAAAAAAATTAAAAAACAAGTTGTTACAAATGAGACTATTGTATGATTCCAGCAACTTAAAAATTCTTTTGGAATTTTAAAGACTAATGAATACTATTAAATAATAACAGAAAAGTTTTCTGTGTCTCTTTTGTCTCATTTTTGAAGCAGAATATAAATTAAAATACACATTTCACTTTTATTGATCCTGCTTTTCTCTGAATCGTTCTTATTAAAAAAGATGAATCGTGTTAAATTACGTTACATTAAGTTAGTAAATGTGTTTTCGCACTTAGGAGGAAAAAAGGCCTAATTTTAGATTGACAATAAATGTAATGATTTTCATAGTATTTTTTCCATATCTTATTTAGAAGCCCAAAAATTGAATAAAGAAATTATAAAATATATATACCAATTGTTGAGTTATAGAATCTAATGAGCTAAAGTTGTTATAAAATTATGAATAAAAAGTTACAAGATGGATAAGTTATGAAATTAATGAAGCATAGAATGAAAGGATAAATATATGTAGCAAAATATATGATAAAATTAATTAGGAAACAGTTAAAACGAAGGTGAGTAATTTCAGATATATACAAATAATAGTGATAGAAGCAAGAAAAATGGAAAATATTGGAATTTTCTCTGACAAACTTAAGAAACATTAAAAAAAGTTGAGCAGCCACAACTTTAAGTTTTAATAAATATGATTTGATGTTATAAAAAATAAATTAACTATACGAAAATAGTACTGAATATGTCATAGATTTGTTTCTTTATGTCATGACTTTACTAAAAATATTTTTTCTCCTTGTTTTCATAATAGCACGCATTTTACAGAAAATATTTGAAAATGAAGGAAATAAAAATAATTATTTTTCAAACTGCGTAAATTTTTTTTAATACTTTTATCTTCAAAAATATGTACACTTAATAATGCGATGATTTATATAGGGATTATTTTTTTAAACTTTGTTTATTAATTAAGATATTCAAAAGAAATTGATTATTCTGAAGATATAAATATTTTATTACTCCAGATTTTTATTTAATTTACAAGAATAGTTTCTATTTGAAAATTTTTTTAACCGCAATATGTATGTAATTAACTGAAATAATTGTGTGTATGTAACTTTTTCTTTATAGAAGGACGAAGTATTTTGATCTCGTTATTTGAATTTTTCTAGTCTTAAACGAGGATAAAATTTTAACTTAATTCAACAAGCAACCTTAAAAATATCCATGAGCGCGAAGATTCGTTTATGACTTTTGCGAGTGCTGTATTGCGGCGAGCGTAGGGTTGCCTCTGAGTGAGGGTTACTAGATAAGGCGGTGAAACAGTTGACAAATAAAACCGCGGCGAGTGGAGGTGCCCGGGAGTCGACAATGTGTAAAGTCGCGTCCGGATAATCCCCAAACCGTCGACAATTTGCCTATTGTGCAACTTTAGTGCGATGTAAACAAAGTACTTCTACTTCCGACTTCAAAGAAGAGGCGCGATTGGTTTTTCGATAAGGAAAACATCAAGTGAAATGATATCTTCAGGCCAATAGATTAAAACCTTACTGTGCGCAAAAAAATATATTTCTTTAGGAGCATATGATTAGATATATTTACATTTCAATGTTAGATAAATGAAAAGATTAGAGATATAAATTTTAATTTTTTATGCAATCGCAAAATTTATTAGTTCAATGCACCAATATTAAGTCAACGCTCCAAATCACTAAGATTGCCATATTTAAGAGAATATAATTATGAAACCGAAACTTATTCGAGATCTCCTTTTAACTATCATCGATTATTATGATTGTATGTGATTAATTAATTATTGTCTAAAAAGGTTAATTAAGCAATATAAATGTCTTCCTAGATAAGAACACTATTAAGGCATGAAAGGCAAGTCAAATATTGCGTTCAAGGAAAATCTTTAGTCAAAAAGTAAATATCAATGAAATACGTGTGTCAGCCCTTCCAAAACCTTTTCAGTTGAGACAAAAAAAAAATTTTATTTTTGTTAAAATTTAAATTTTTGTTAAAAGCAACTAGATATAATTAAAATTTAAAAATAATTTAAATTGTTTTAAAAAATGTCACATAATTTTTCGACACTAATTTATGAGGAAAATCAGTGCATTCTGTCAAATTAGGTCAAGTATCATTTATTTCAAGTGTCATTATTTTCAAGCACTACAAACCTATCAAATTGAATTTTTGTGCAAAATTTTTAGTCCAGTTTTTTTTAATAAAATACAATATTTTTTAAAAATACAAGAAGTAGGAATTATCTACTTTTTAGTGATAAGAATGCTAATCAGAATACGAAAAGAAATATCTACTTTTCAATATTATTATGTGGCCTCCAAATCATTATCACTTCCTTGAATATCTTCCTGATGTTTGTTTTATTAAGAAATTAAGAACATCATTAATAATTTCATAATTTATTCAATTTGTTTTCGGAAAATCCATTTAGTTTTCATTAGTTCATAATTTACATAAACTTAATTAGAATATATTTTTATTATAATTGGGAAATGATAAAATCATGGAACTTGAATTCATTTGATTTAAATTAAATATAACTTACTCTTACTGATTCCAAGAATTAAAACGACCACAATAATCCAGCGATACATATTTTAGCAACCTATATGGAAAACGATCTCACTGTCACGGCAGACGATCACAATAAATATTCACATTCCATCCAGCTTCGCAATAACTCAACTCCTCTCTCTCTTGTCCTCAAACCACTCTTTTGTAACTACTTTAGAACACGCTACAACTTGACTATTGCCTGCGAAGTCGGCTTGCGGGCTTCACAAAATGATGCTCCTGCTTTCGGGAACTGAGGAGAACATGAGAAGAGATGGAAAATGGATCGATGGCGTGACGTAATGAGTTGTGGGGTGGTGTGGGCGTAACCTTAACGGGATGAACCGTCGCATGACAATTCACCGGTACTTTTTTTTGGCAAAATCGGAAAAGTTCGGTCCCCGCCCCTCTTAAAAATGGTACGGAGCCTTTAGAAGAAAAGTTTTTCTGTTGAGTTGAGAAGGGAATGGATTAAGTGGCCTTGAAACCGATCGGGTTGATGTTTACGACTAGCCGAATTTTTTAATTTTAATCATTTTTTAATTTTAATAATTAAATGGTAAAAGAACAACAATATAAATGCTGAAACTACAATATGAATTTACAGCTTTTATTGAGTACTATGAGCACACTGTAAAAAATTCAGGAAAATTTTGTAGTGATTAGTACTGTAAAATAAAGTCTCTAACGGCACTATTGAACTTGTTCAATAAATTATACAGGAAGAGTATAGTCGAGATTAATACTAATAAATTGCCATGGCAGTTTTTTTCTCATCCACTCTGAGGTCAAGATTGGTTTTCTAATACATTTTATTGTATTTTTAAACTGCCCACAACGTGTGACGATATAATCATGAGTTAGTGCTTTGGTTTGGTGTGTTGGTGATCACTGAGTGGTCCTTTGACTCATGATTTTTCTATTTTTTATGGCAACAAATATTGAATTTGCAGTAAGAATAACTGATACCCAGTAGGTATTATCGTAAATGTTTCTTTTATTATACAGTATATTATAATTGCATGACATTTGCAGGGCTAAAGAGAATACAAGGGCTAGTTCACTCCGCTCTTAGAGCTGAAGCTACGATTTCCCTCCTCATGACGTCACTGTGTTCACAGATCTCGGAGATCGCAAGCAAAGATATGATAACTTTGCATCTTTCTCTTTGTAAAAATAAGTTAGACTTTTTCTGGTTATTAGCCTTCAAACTTTACGTAATTAACACATTATTTCCGTTCATAAACATAGTTCAAAAAAAACTTTCTTGGTTATTATATTAAAAAAATACCATTTTAAACTTATAAAAATGTTTTGCTAGTTGGTGAAAATGACACGATAAATACTTTATTTTAAAAAGTTCAGTTTTAACTTTAACTATTAAGAAAAATGAAGGCATATATCGACACTTTTTTTATCTACATATTCTTTTATAAAGATAAGTTAAGTTAAATTTAGAATCCCTGATTTTAAAATATGTCGTTAATAGCAATTTGTTCATACTTCATCATTAGGAAACATCAACCTTAAACGCTAATTACTGAAACAAACTAATAATTTAGGTTCATAATGACATTAGAAATTTTACAATTGTTTATAGACATTTAAATTTAAGATGATATAATTTATAGATATTTAAATTAAAGAGAATATAATTTTTAAAAAAAATCATAAGTATTTAGAATAACTACATTAAAAAATATGTTATGAAATTAGGAGAATTTCAACTATATACTATATATTTTATTTATACTTTTTACTTACATTTTAATTTTCTTTGACTTTATCTATTTTTTAATTCTTTTCACCTGCCTTTCTTTATGAAGTAACGAGGCGGTTTCTATTTAGATAATGAATTTTTATAAAAGTTCTTTACGACAGAATAAACGTATTGCTGTTTTATATTAACTGTGTCATTTCGGAATCCATTCTTTACATAGTTGTTCATTTACTTTAGGGAACACGCGAAAAATTATACTTTTTCCTTTTGTTTTTATATCAGAATTTTTGCAAGTTGCAATCGCGCAAACTGGCATTTCGATAATAGTTTTAAATTCTTGTAAATTTACTGCAAAAACTGAGGAAAGTCATTATAGAAAATAACAAATGTCTTAGAATATCTCGCAAAAAGAAATGATCCAATATTAGTTAGAGCTAGTAAGGCCAAACGCTCCGTTCTTGAAGTAAAAGTGCGAGCTTTGCGCCAAAGTGACGTCACTAGAGTGACGTCGGAGGATCGGCGCGGCAAGAGATACTTCAAAGGAGTGAACCAGCCCTTCTATTCTCTTTAGCCCTGTGACATTTGTACCTTATACCGATAAAAGAATTATTCTTAATATAAGCATGTCATTGCACAGAATGGAAAAACTCTATCTATTTGCTCGGTGTGAAAGAGTCTGTAAGAGTCTAAATGTGATAATTTTTAGTAAAACCCACGTAAGGACATTTACTAGGGGACAAAAGACATGGAACAAGGACTAGGGGGTAGGGTACATGGAATAAAACCATCTTTTAGAATAATGGACTCGTTGCATATGTATAGTATAAACAAGTACAATTGAAACTAGTACAACTAGTACAAGTGAATAGTATAAACTTGAGATACAAAGTGAATACTTGCAATTTTAACTAAAAATTACATTGGCGCATTACAATTAGATTGGCATTTTATTTGGCTGAATTGCCTTAATTCTTAGCAAGAAAGAACAATAAAACATATGTTCTATTTCACCTGCGTTGATGATAAATTTAAACTGGCATAGGCTTAAGCATTATCAGAACGATACACTCGCATAACTGGAATGTATTGTCCAGTTAATTTGATTCGATCGAGCTAGCCCTACACGCACGTGGTTCTATCTATGAATAAAAATCTTTCCCTTTCATGGTGAAAATATTCTCAAAATGGGAAGTATCAGAATGAGGGGTAATTACAATCTAAAATTATCTGTTTTATAGTGAAAATTAGTAATTTTAAGGAGAAAAGTATTTGCTTTATAATGAAAAGCAACTACTTTATAGAGAGAATTATACTTTCTGACAAGGCACGATGAATTTGCTCTATTTAATGATGCATATATTGCAGAACACTGTTCCACTTTAAAATACATGTACATATAGAAAAAAAGAAAATATGCTCCATACAAATAGGTCCCTTCATGTATGCGTGCAACACAAGTTTAAACACAGTGGAATCATGGTTTTACGTTGCTCGTTTCGTACGTTATACCACTTCCTGAATAAACTTCTGCTGGTCTGTGAAAATTGCTTATACTTATAATGTTAAATTATCCCAGATGTTAAGCTACCCTTTTTAAGAAAATCCCTCTTTATATGTTTTTCTAACAGATCAAAATCATATTTTCGCTACAGATCTCGTACAAACTTTTTTCAGCATTTTCTTTTTCTCTGTCTTTCTTAAGACTTTTTTATTAGCTGTTTGAAGCTTTTCTGACATTCTTTCTATTCTATCATATTGTCCTTTAGTCTGTGAGATGACATTTCTCCCTTGAGTCAAAATGAAGAGGTTAATATGATGGGTAGTAAAAGAAATAATGGGAGCTTAAATTGTAAAATTTGCAAGTGGAATTTTTTCCAGCAAACTTCAACCATCTTGAAATTATCCAATCAATATAAGTAAGCTACACTAAACAACTGATTAGGTAATCATTTCTTTTTCTTGATTCTAGTGACCTGCAAGATGCTTCTAAAGCAGAAATGTTCTGGAATTTCTGAATTTGATTTCTACAGCGTTGGACAGTATTAATGAAAATGAACTACAAATGGGCTTAATAAAGCTTCTTGGGGTTAATTGCTTCACTGTAGCCAACAGGAACATTTACCTTTCGGGAAAAAATCACACGTCTGAAGATCTTCCGATATCGAGGACGCGTATATCGGCTGAAACATACATCCCCTTTATTTTAATTTTCTTCAATATCTGATTTAATGTCTGCTTCAGATGATAGTGATATAAACGATGAAGATGAGCAAAATACATCGGAGAATATGCCAGCAGGTGATGAAGAGTTTTAAGGCATAACAACTCTGAATTATTTGCGAGCGCAAACCATAAAGCAAATTTTCAAACAATAGTAAGTTTTGAAAGAGATATTGTTCTAATTGTGTCTAAAAATAAAAAGCACGTAAAGATTACATATTTTTTCTAGTAGTTCATCCGGTAAGTGTCAATTTTTAAAAAATGTACTTAGATTTGTTTGTACCGTGATTTTACATTATCCCGCTTAGGGCGCTTTTTAATGCTACAGAAAATGTAAAATCTGGGTTCCACTATATACTTACGGAGAATTATAAACATCGCGTATACGTTGCTGTTTTTTGTTTAAATGACTCTCTGAAAAATGACATTGAAGGCTAAAATCTAATATGATGCAAACTCTTTGCATACGGTATATATGTATGCAAATAAGATACAAAAAGATACATATGGCGTACGCCACCTATATATATATATATATATATATATATATATATATATATATATATATATATATATATATATATATATATATATATATATATATATATATATATATATATACACAGAGAGAGAGATTACAAATCAAATATGCATATAAACATGATAAAAACATATGAAATTGTACGTAAACATAATAATACGCTGTCACTAAACGTAATTGGATCATTGCATGTGATATCTTTGCAGATGATATATGCGATTTTAAGTTTAAAAACGCGGTGCATGATGTCACGAATCTAATATGAATTTATTGTTAAAATAAAACTTAGCGGACAAGTTGAAAAAGGATTTTACCTCCTCCATGCCAACTAGAGGAAAATTATGCGTGCGACGAAATTTCCATATTTATTCGGTACCTAATTAATTTTTTTTTTAAATTTCCATGTCATTTTATTTATTTAAATATACTCAATTGAACTCAGTAACAAAACTTTAAATTTTAAAGTTGTAACTTATTTTTAAAATTTTTAAAAAGTTTTAAGTTTTTCGAAGCTCAAGTTTTAAAAAAAATTGCAACCGCTTAATTTGTAACTTGGAAAAAAAGTTCAAAATAATACATTTCAACAAATAAAGGGAAATAAAAACATTCAAAAACATTAATTAGCTATTGAATAGATATGGAAATTCCTATAATTCAAAGTGTAGATTAAGGTGGAGAAAGTAAAAACTCTTTTCGGTCTAAAAGTGACTCTAGGCCCTCCAAGTAAGAGGGCTGCCCATCTTCCTGAATTTGAAAAAAAAAGCCTCCCCCTCATTTCCGCAAACAACAAAAATGCATATAAAATGCTTATTTATTCACTTTTTTGAATATATATATATATATATATATATATATATATATATATATATATATATATATATATATATATATATATATATATATATATATATATATGTAATACAAGAAGTAAATACTTTTGTATTAATAAAAGAATTAAAACTCTTTCGTTTTCATAAAATGTCTTTGTTAAAGAATAAGCGTAGAGAGATTCTATTTTGGGAATTCAAGGCTGAAAACATACCATTGAAATAGATTTATATTTCAAGGGAAGAGTTATTTTTAGAATCGTTCCCTTTTTCAATTCCATATAAGGAAGCAGAAATGATTTTCCTTAATGCGTAAGGATACAAGGAATGTACGAAGGTGCCTTTTTACCCTAAATCTATGTTGGTATAAAACGTAAGAGCGCATAGTTTTCCGTGTCCTTTCATCATGATGTGATCCCGATAAGCTGTGCCGGAATTGTCCGGAGTCTTGTCCACTCCCCCTCCTTTTCAGGAGTGGGGACGTGACTTGTTAGCAGTACCAGCCTATATTTAAATAAACCTGTTTAGAACGTCTGATGGCTTATGACTGCAATTATTTCAAGCTAAATACAACACTAATAACAGGGTTGGAGCCCTGTTATTACAACCCGCCAGGATATTACAAGTCGGCAGCATAGTTGCTTGCTGAGGAAATCTTTGACCGGCTGTGACTGCTACGTTGAAATTTTCCATCAACCCCGGAGGAGAAAAAAATCGGCAGTGAAAAAAACGTTGAAGGAAGGAAGGATGGCGATTTTCCACCCGTACTACTGGTACCTCGTCGCGCCTGGAATGCTGGAGAGTGTCCCTCTGAAACCAGTGAAAGTATCCCATCCGATGACCCTACAATTCCATAGTGCCTCTAAGTTGGAAGAAACATCAAACATAGTAGTGATTCGACACCGAGTGATCCTACAATTCTTACTACTCAAGTTGTGAAATAAAAAGTGAATGTGCGCGAATCTTAATCATGGATATTCATGAATTGCTACGATTCAAGTGCGCGAAAGAAAAAAAAAAGTGATATATTTTTTCTTCTTCAACGATATAGATGAAGGTCAAAAGTGTAGCAAATGCAAAGGATTTACTGTAGATATATTTTTTTTTCTCTCATTTTTGTTTCTTTCTCAATGTTATGCTTAAATATTTTAGTAATATTGGATATGAGTAGTAATCTAAATATTTTATTATGAATAATTGAATAGAAAATAATTAAGAGTTAGATTGTATTTCTTGTGTTTATATATTTTTTTTTATATAAAATTGTGATATAATATTGTTCTTTAGTGCATTTAAAATGTTTTTTTTGGAAAAAAAAAGTAAGTATGGTTCAAACGTAAATTAAACTAGTGACGGCAAACTAAATTAAGTTTTTAACTTTTGTTTCCAAATGATTTTTAGATTTAACCACATGAAAAATTAAATTGTTCAGAACTTTCTTTTGAACTTAAAAAATGAAGAGTTTTCAAATAAACTTGAAGAAATTTGTAATTCTCTTACTTTTTCGGACTTGGTCAAAACTAAAAATTCCTATTTTAAAAAAATGTGAAACCCAAACAAACGGACAGTTAACACTTAACAAAATTTGTGAGACTCCCTTATTACGATAGGCTAAATTTTTAAATCAGCTAAGTTTTTATACTTGATACTGATTTACCATGTGCTTTAGTAGGGTTGTAGACTTGCAGGGATTTTTGTTTGTTTATTGATTGTGTCGGGCCAGTTGTTATTCTATTTGGTAAGAGACTGATCATCTCTGCTAATTCTAAAAGTGACAACTTATCTTTGCACATTAAACAGCAGAATTCTCAAAATGTTAAGGTTAAAAATGGTGAAAAAGATGTTTAAAAAAAAAAGTAAACATCGAAAAAAGAAAAGAATGATGCTTCAAAAAAGTAAGCATCGAAAAAATGAATGTTAAGGATGTTTCAGTAAAAGTAAACATCAAAAAATAGAAAGAAAGAATGTCCAAAAAGTTCAAATGATTCGAAGATAGATCTAGGTAATGGATGCGTTCATTATCAGGTTAATATCGACGAAAAAATATGTAAAGGGTAACAAAAACAAAAAATAAAAGGAAAAATAGGAAAAGGAAAGAATGACCAAGAAACTGATTACAAAAACAAAATAAATAAAAAGAAATTTAAGTAAACAAAATTTTGAAATAGTTCATGTTTTAAAGCATAGGAAATATCACAACCCACAAATGTTGAAATTAAATTCTGAATAAATGACATTTGTTGTCCAGTTCGTTTTCCATAAAAAGTTGTATATTTTTGTGTGAAAAGTTTTTTGAAAATTTTAGTAGAATAGTTGTATTTTATCAAGTAAATAATCATTTAACCACACAGAATCTTAAATTCTGATTAAATGACACTTGTTGTCCAGTTCGTTTCCATAAAAAGTTGTATATTTTTGTGTGAAAATTTTTTTTGAAAATTTTAGTAGAATAGTTTATAAACATGTTTCATTTTTTTTTCTGTTTAGTTACTAAATAGATAAATTGCATAATCATGTTTTTCATATTTTTGTCATTGTAAATAATTTTTTTTCTTCTTTACATAATTGAAAAAATGTTGTTTGTAGTAGGGAAAAAGGAACAGTCGTACAAACCTAAAAATTTTAAATTTAAAGTTTTCTAAATTTTTTATTTTGACTCACCAAAATTTTTTTTTTGGGGGGGATGTAATACAAGAAGTAAATACTTTTGTATTAATAAAAGAATTAAAACTCTTTCGTTTTCATAAAATGTCTTTGTTAAAGAATAAGCGTAGAGAGATTCTATTTTGGGAATTCAAGGCTGAAAACATACCATTGAAATATAAATAGATTTATATTTCAAGGGAAGAGTTATTTTTAGAATCGTTCCCTTTTTCAATTCCATATAAGGAAGCAGAAATGATTTTCCTTAATGCGTAAGGATACAAGGAATGTACGAAGGTGCCTTTTTACCCTAAATCTATGTTGGTATAAAACGTAAGAGCGCATAGTTTTGCGTGTCCTTTCATCATGATGTGATCCCGATAAGCTGTGCCGGAATTGTCCGGAGTCTTGTCCACTCCCCCTCCTTTTCAGGAGTGGGGACGTGACTTGTTAGCAGTACCAGCCTATATTTAAATAAACCTGTTTAGAACGTCTGATGGCTTATGACTGCAATTATTTCAAGCTAAATACAACACTGATAGCAGGGTTGGAGCCCTGTTATTACATATATATATATATATATATATATATATATATATATATATATATATATATATATATATATATATGATTACCTGTATTTGATCTATCTCTCTTAGATTCACTGCTAGAAATATTTATAAAATGTCAGCGCATATGAAATGCATGCAATTAAACATTAATATTTACAGAAATGATGAAATTTTTCATTATATTATGCAGTTTGTTTGCTTTTTTAGAGTTGTTGAAAAAAGTATTATTTTTATAGGATTATAATATAAATTAGACATTAGATGGCATTATAGATTAGATGATTAATATTACAGATTAGATATTAAATTTTTTTCTAATGCTTTATTTTTCATTGTTTTTTTTTTACCTGATTGTTTTGCTAGTACTTTTTTCCGATTACATGTGAAAGTTTCAATTTTCATACATGATGGAGAATGTTTATGTTGTCATTTTTCATTTGCTTCGGACCCCCTCGACAAAATATTTTGTAGCAGTTTATGTTGTTAACAGTTGATGAAACTCTCCCTCCCCGCCCTAAAAATCTAGCAACAAGAAAACTGGTTGATTAAATGCTGAGTGAAATCCATAAGTCTCCCGTTTGCTTCGTAACCTCCCTCTTCATCATGTTCGAGAAAACATTTTTCTTCTACTCTTTCACGATCCATTGCAGATTCAATGTTGGCATTACTTTTCAATTCTTTGTAAACTGGGTGAAAGGAATTTGATTTGTCTGTCAAAATTTAAAAGTTAAACCCGCAATAACCAGTTAATTAAAATTTTATGAATGCCATCTTCTTTGAGAAGAGAGTTATTATACTGCAATCATTGGAAATAATAATTTGTTGCAAAAATTACATGTATATGAGAACTCCGAAGTTTTTTCGGATATAATATTGATGCAGTAAAAATGATCAAGATAATCACCCCATACAAATGCTATTAAAAATTATCCCCTTCGCTCTAAAAATAAATAAATAAATAAAATTAATGTTTTTAGTTCAACCGATCCACTGGTTATAAATGTTCTTTTCTTATTATGTAAATTAAAAAGTTGGCTGAAAAAAATTTTAGGAAATTATCACTCCATAACTCTCCAAAAAATAAGATTTGGAAATTTAATTCATCATCTAAAAAGATTCTTGATTACCTCAAACTAATTACAAGTTGTAAATACGTTTCTCTTATTTGTTATTTTTTGTTATTGAAGAGCTGTGCATTGATGATATAAGATATTTAGCTATATTAGATTAGAATTTTAAATATCATTCCCCCTCTAAAATAATAAAAAATGCCCCTTAAATAGTAAAGAATATTCCTTAAATCTAATTAACAATTTTCAAACTACTTATCTGCATAAAATATTTTTTTAAAAATTATCCCTCCAATAATAGGTATGGTGAAGTGCCCCCCCCCCTCCCTCCTGATTCCCCCTGTGGGCAATCTGCCAAGTAAATTCAGGTAAAGATTGAAACATAATAACAGTGACAAATTTTCTGCAATCCTAATAGGTTCCGATACATAGCCATACTTAAAACTGAAAATAGTCTCAATGGACCCAGGATCCAGCTGGAAAGGCCTGACAAAAAAGGAACTTCATTATACTTATATAAAACTTTTCTACAAATAATTATTAATTAATATTATTATGCGAAAGAAATAACAATAAAAACTAATAAACCTTTACTTTTTCACAAACATAACTAATGAAAGTGATGAGTATTAATAAAAGAGATGGATGAGAATCAAAGCCTTAACAATTTTTAAGAAGTCTCTAACAAAAGTTTTCAAACATATTGTAAGACATTTTGTATTTCGAGCAATTTTTCTTCTGTAGCCGTAAAATTTATGTTCAACCCTCAGGACTGGATTGCCCATTAGGCTATGACCTGGAGCCCCCAATGATTACGGGCTCCCTTAAAATGGATTTTTTGAAAATAAATTTTAAAAAATTTAAAAAAACAAGGATTTTTCAAATTTTTTCAAAATATTATGATTATTTTTTAGTTCTAATTTAATAAAATAAAGTAAAATTTTATTTATTACCATTTACTTTTATTTTAAATATACTTTCTTAAATGAAAAGATATATAAATAATTTTATATTTGAATAAATAAAAAATATACGAGAAAAAAATTTAATCTAAGGACCCCAAAAATTTGAATGGCCTAGGGCCCCACGTGCGCTTAATCCGGCCCTGTCAGCCCTGTACCATCTATCGAGCTGACTACTGTTTTCGTTTACATTGAGCCATAGCATTGTGTGCTTTAATATGTGACTGTATTTTTAACATTGTATGCATTTGATTCACCTCAACACAGCTCAAATTATGTCTTAACTCAGTTTAAGTTTACAACAAACTAGTGGGCTGTGCCCCCTGCTCGCTAACGCTCGCCAACCCCCGAAAATTGCTACGCAATGTTATATGGTTTGCTTCGCTCGCTACTAACTTAGGTACATTGCAAATGCACAAAATTCTAAGAATTCAAAACAATCATTCAAATCCATATAACAACTTTTTTTTTTTTTTTAAATTACATCTTTTTAGTAAATACTAAGTCATTAAAATAAATTTGAATTCAAATAAATGACATGTAATTCGTTAAACCTATTAGAAATGTGCTATAGTATAAAATCTTAAGATAAAATTTCTAAAACTGATATCTTTTTAAAAAGGTTAAAATTTTGACTATAATTAAGTATATTAAAAATTTAAATAAGAGAAATTGCAATGGAAAAACCCTGCATAAACAAAACATTGAATTTCGGAAGAAATCTCGCTTGGTGAGAATGCTCTCTCTTGTCAAAAAATACAAAATAAACTGACCTCAAATAAAACTCCAAGGACTTCGAATCAAATAATTAAGGAAACTACTGTCACGTTTAATATAAAAGGAAGGTTTATTAACTAAACAATAAAATTACAGCATCGCAGTTCCAAAAAACAAATCTCACACTCACTCAAAAAAACAATTTACCTTCTAATTAGTCACCATAGCAACCACAAAACTCTTCTCGTTACCATCTATAAACTGATATATAATAAATAAATTATTTAACAAAAAATACGATGCGCATAAGCACATAATATTTTACACTCTGGTTATTTCAGTTTCCGTTTTTAGAAGCGCTATATGTTGAGCCACCCAATCTAGATTTGGCATGTGACATTTTTAGCGGCAATTATTGGTTGATTTTCTAGCGTTGCCATTCGGAGAGTTGTAATGAGGCTTTTTTTTATCGCCGTGTAAGAGAAATATATATATAGATATTACTCAATTTTAATCATTTTCAATTATTACGGAGATTTTGCACTTTTTCGTTACAGTCCGTACTCTCCCATGCGTAAGATTTGAAGTAATTGACGCATGCGCCAATTCTGGAGAAATGCTCGTGCTCCTGTTTAAAAAAAAATCAAACTTACGTGAATGAAAAAAATAGATTCTGCAAAAACCTGTAAGTTAAAAACCGCTAATGTAGTATAATATCATCTTAATTTCGACCGCAAAATCAAAACAAACGTTTGCAATGGAATGTTATGTAAGTTAAATTTTTTCCAACTAAATCGTATAATTAAAATATATACATTCTGTTATTTAAATAAGTGGGAAAATATGAACCTTCTTATGAACTTAGTGTAATTAGACAACCATAATTTTAAATTAAAACCAATAAAATTAATTTTTTGATTAAATCAATTCGGAAGTAGGATTAAACAAAAAAACAACATTTAGCTGCTGTGAGTAGCGTGCTTGTAGCTTTGTAAAACCACGCTAACAAAACGCTAAGATACGTAGGATCGAAAAAAATCTTTCGTACAGGCGCAATTTGCTTCAAATCTTTCGTACAGGGAGTGTATAGTATCAACGTAAACTCCCAATTAATTAAATCATCTATTTTAAATACATACCTCTTTTATTCATTGCAGTACATAATGCTTGCTACTTCATTTTAAACATGCTGAACAATTTGTTCTAGGTACCTTTGAGACTCGAAACAACTGAATTTATTCCAAGACTTTCTATTTGTTTGAAAGTCGTTTCATGATAACTCACGATATTTCAAAATGATTTAATCCTAAAAGCTGGTACTGAAATAAAGATGAGATGTAAGAGATACCTGAGTTAAGCTTTAATTCTCATAGGAAATATGTACTACTACTTGCTCACGAAGTAAAATTAAACATATTTGAAAATGTTTAGCATAGATAATTTAAATAACTTTAAGAAGACGTAATTCTTGTGGTTCTCTGTACTCGAATTACCTTTGTTTTAAACTTTCCGCATTCAAAATTGTATTAACTGGTGCATGCACAACAAATTCTTTAACAAATTAAAAATATCTATTAACATGGTTGAATTGTAAGCAATGAAATGCTAAAATGTTCGTGGTCAAAATTAGCATTTCTTATTATATTTTATTTTTGATAATTAATCAAATTACTTTTATTATTCAGGTAGATAATTTAAAAATACTCACATTATATTGATTAAATAGATAATTTACCCTTAATTGTAGTACTATTTGGGTGTTTAGGTAATTATTTAGATAATTGAAGGCTACTAAATGCAATAAATTATTAATCCAGATAATAATCAACGACAACAATAAAATCTACTCCTTAAGACGTTTTTAGGCTTTCCAAATGCCTAAATTTTAGACATCTTCTCATTTATAGCTTTTTATAAAATAAAAATAATAATTTAAGAAATAGATTTTTAAATAATAGATTTCTATAAAGAACAGATTTATTTAAAATTAGGCAATGCTCCTACAAATTAAATAAAATTAAGAAAAAGAACTTTCTATTTTTAAATTGAAGAATCATTCATTTATATTTAAAAAAACGTAGATAAAAATTCCATTTCGGGAAGTATATAAATGATTCATCAACTTCGATGAATATAAATTCATCAACCATTATCAAAAGAATAAGTGAATCATTTATTTTAACGATTATGATTGAATCGTTCCTTTCACCCAGTATAAATAAATAATCTAATTTACATTTATAAAAAAAACACACACACACAAGACTAGTTTAAATTGTTATAAAATAAAATATGTTTTAACGAGTATAAATGAATCATCCTAAATGAATCATCTATTTCATTGAGTAATCGATCCTCCATTTCAACGAGAATAAATTATATATATGTCTCAAGAAGTATATTTAAATCACTAGTTTTAAAGAGTGTAGACTAAACATCATACATATAAAACATATTTTATTGACTGTAAATTTATCTTTCATATAACCAACTATAAATTAATTATTCATTCCAACGAGTATGCAATTAGTTTTACTGTAAATAAATATATCATGACACTTGATTCAAAAAATATAAATATTCAATTTATCATTCATTTTATTCAGTAAAAATGAACCATCTATTTTAACGAATATATATTTTATATCAACAAGTCTAATTAAGCCATCTATTTTATTCATTAAAACTAACCTATAAAACATATTTTATTGACTGTAAATTTATCTTTCATTCCACCAACTATAAATTAATTATTCATTCCAATGAGTATGCAATTAGTATTACTGTAAATAAATAGATCATCAACACTTGATTCAAAAAATATAAATATTCAATTTAACATTCATTTAATTCAGTAAAAATAAACTATCCATTTTAACGAGTATATATTTTATATCAACAAGTCAAATTAAGCTACCTATTTTATTCATTGAAACTAAACCTCCTATTTTAACAAGTATAAGAGCAAATTAAACTATCCATTTAAAAAAAATATAAAAATAAACTGTTTAAAATGACGCAAATAAACCAAACTTGTTAACCATATATTATAAATAAATCATCAATTTAAAAATTTTCATTTAATTCATTAAAATCCCAGCATTATATTTAAAAATGGAAACAATTAAACTGAATAAATTTTTTAAAAGTTAATGTTTTTTCATCAAAAAGTCATTAGTTACTACTAGATTTATTAAACAAACATAAACATAACCTAATTTAGATTGCACAAACAAGCTTATTAAATTTAGATGATAACAAAAATAGAAATCACTGCATCCAAACATAATCAATTCTTATTTCTGACAAGATACTCATAATTTCCGTCAAGATAAAAGAGCTTGAGCCGTCCATTTTAAAAATATATATAAATAGCCTGTTTAAAATGTCGTAAATAAACCAAACTTGTCAACCATATATTATAAATAAACCATCAATTTAAAAAATTTCATTTAATTCATTAAAATCTCAACATTATATTTAAAAATGGAAGCAATTAAACTGAATAAATTTTTTAAAAGTTAATATTTTCTCGTGAAAAAGTTGTTAGTTATTAATAGATTTATTAAATAAACCTAAACATAACCTAATTTAGATTACACCATCAACTTTATTAAATTTAGATGAAAACAAAAATTATTATTACTAGATTTATTAAATAAACATAAACATAACCTAATTTAGATTACGCCATCAAGCTTATTAAATTTAGATGATAACAAAAATTATTATTACTAGATTTATTAAATAAACATAAACATAACCTAATTTAGATTACACCATCATGCTTATTAAATTTAGATAACACAGATAGAAATCACTGCATTCAAATATAATCACTTCATATTTCTGACAAGATAGTCATTATTTCCGGGAAAATAAAAGAGCTTGTGTTTCGATAAAACGGCCGTATTGATTCTATTATTGATCATGACACATGCAACAATGTTTGCGGCTTGTGCGAAAAGCTCCAGCTGTGCTAAACGCTGTGGGGCTGTTGCATTTAAGGAATCCAAAGAAAATAAGTAAATTATATGAAAGGGAGGTGTGAATAAATTTGTTTGCAATTACGCGGAACAGTGGTTCGCGTAAGCTATGGAATCTTTAACATTTATTCAGTATTGAAAGCTAAATGTTTATTGTTGTGATTGTTAAGTACTTTTTTTGAAATAAAGTTAAAAAATGAAAATAAAATTTTTAAATTTATAAGTGATTAAAAAAAACTAAATGACTTTTTCGACTTATTATTAAAAAATTATGGTTTTTATATTTAGATGCTTCCTATTCGGCGTTTCTTTTGATTTGCGGAAATAATTGTGATGCAAATATAATTTCTCATAAACTTGAAATTAATTTTAATTTAAAAAAAAAATCAATTATTCTAATATCGTAGTATAATTTTTTTTGCGGAAATAATTGTGATGCAAATATAATTTCTCATAAACTTGAAATTAATTTTAATTTAAAAAGAAAATCAATTATTTTAATATCGTAGTATAATTTTATTTGCGGAAATAATTGTGATGCAAATATAATTTCTCATAAACTTGAAATTAATCTTAATTTTAAAAAAACAAACAATTATTTTAATATAGTATAGTAAATTTTATAGGCGCAAATATTATATTTATTATACTATAATTGCATTATTAAGACTTCTGTGCTCATTACAATACGCTTACGTGTATTGTAATGTTTACGTACAATAATTGCAATAATATTTACGTGTAAAGACTTTGTTTTCTATTTCATTAATTTGAGTTTTTAAACGTAACTAATATAAAAGCGTATGTAATGAAATATGTTTTAAAAGTAAAAAGATATTTTAATGAATAGGAGGTAAATGAACATCTTAACTGATTAATGGCGAAGATCGAAACTCGATTATGATAAAAACTTGATCTAACTTCTTCTATCTTAGGAAAGCTAATCGAAGTTAAATAAAACTATAGAATTAAATTATTAAGTAAACGAACTGAAAATCTTTTTCGCAGTCTATAATAATTGCAGTCGTATTTTATATTCCTTTTTTGTAAGGATAATAACGTAATAATTTTTACTAAGCATTTATTGATGAAAAAGAGTAAAGAAAAGTTATGTACAAAATTTACGTGGAACAGAGCTCCTGGAAACACATTCACTACATCATTATCAAAAGACAAGTGAGCACTTTTTTCACATGCTGCATACAGTTGTTATTTTTTCATATCATGTGATCTACAATACCCAGACTTCTTTGTTAGAAATGACGCAGGAAGATGTAATCATAAGACAGGATGAAGATGTATTAAAATCTCGAAATATCTATTAATTTGAATGAGTTTCGGTTTCATAAGGCATTTTACCATGTAATATGGCTTTATTTCATAAATAAAGATTACATTTCTGTTATGTGAAAGAGACTATTTAAAGCATTTATTTGGCAATTCTTCCGTCCTCATGATAACGGTTTACCGGAAATTCTGGTTTCCAAAATTATAGTTCTTATTACCTCACATTTAAGTGAAAAATACGAAATTGAAAAGTAAATTTAACCGAATAAATGATTTTTATGCCATGCTTTGAAGTTTCATCATAAATTTACCAAATTTTATCACAGGTTATATAACCTTATTTCATTGTTAGTTTTACCAAAATCATCACCATTGTGCTTCCAGAAAGATTACCGAGCGTTTTGATGCTCCCAAAAAGCCAGAAATACTGTAAAATGTATCATAATTTGATAGTTTTAACCATACTTTTTTCTCCGTGCAAATAGTATTCTTTTGATTACTTCCTAAATAAGTTATAATAAAGGTTGCAAAATTCATAAAATATTCGAGATAAAGTTTGAAAAGTTCGTTGTAGCACGAATCACTCAAACAGAAAGAATAAATTCAAGTAAAATCACCTAACTGTATAGTACAGACATGTCCGGTAAAAACTCTGATTTCGTTAAACCAAAATATACAGTATGAAAAAAATTCATTTGGTAACTTTTCTTATTCATATGGTAATGATTTACAGGAAATTTTGGTTTTCAAAAATATACTTCTTATTAGCACATAATTAGTAGGAAATACAAAACTGAAAAGTAAATTCATCCGAATAAATGATTTTTATGCCATGATCTAAGGTATCATGATGAAACTATCAAAGTTTACCACATTTACCAAATTTTATCACGTATTATAAAATTATATTTTTTTGTTGTTTCAACCAAAATAATTGTCAAATCGATTCGTTAAAAATTACTTAGTTTTTTGTTATTCCCATAGAGCCAGAAACACGGTAAATGCTATATTCTGGTAGTTGTGAGTATTTTTTTTTTTAATTTTTTTTTGTCTAAAACAATGTTTTCAAAAATTTATATTCATTTTCAAGTTTTAAAATTTTTGCATTTTTAATAAAATCGAAAAGTTATGCATACAAGAAATATGGCATTACATATGTATATAATATTTATTAAAGAATAAATTGACTTTCAAATATACTGTAAATATACATCGTAAAAACTGAAACGTAATTTATATCTTTAAAAAAAATAATAAACTTACGTAAAAATAAACATACATTTTAATAAGTAATAAATATTTATACATAAATTTTTTATCGTAAAATGTTTTTTGATTATATTATGTTATAAATTAGCTTTTTTAATTAAAGATCTTAAAAGCAAAATCCTAATTATTTAACGAGCCACGAATTAAAACTATCTTCTACAATCTATGTTCTGAAAATGACATGTTGAAACTACCACCCCGAAAATATATTTAGTCCGTTAAAAATAATCCATACTAACTTAAAGTATTAAAAAAATCGAATTTTGGAATATAAAAACTAAGTTAATTTTTATAAATTGAAGTAACGCCTTTTCCCAAAACTTTAAAAAAAAAAAACTTTTGTATTCAGAATAATGTTTCTATTACTCAATTAAATTTTATTGTTTGTTTTAAAAAGAAATAAAAAAGAAAATGATCATGAAAACTGCACGAAGAAAATATCGATATCTTTATTAAATTTAATGAAAAATATATTTACTTTAACAGATCTAATATTTTTACTTAAGAGATAAGGCATCTCAAAAGGGTGTTGAAAGCCAATAATCGAGATTATTGAAACTTTTTCGATAAGCAAAGAACATAAAGAAACGGTGAGATAAAGGAAACGATAATAAAAATTCACAGTTTATTTTCTAGAAGGAAAAAAAATCGGTAATTGGTAATCGGTATTTGAAATCGATATTTGTGCACAAGATTTGTAAAAAGCATGGAAAATATCTGCGTACTTAGCATTTTAGAAATTTCAAGGAACTGCAAATTTAGCATTTAAAAGTTTTATAACAATTAATTTATACTAAATTAAAGCAATGACTGTGATGACACTGCATGACACGTGAGTCAATATTCCACTCCCTAATTGCTTTAACCTTGTTGCATTTCCGCTCGAAATGTAATCAAATTGTATCAACGTCATATAATATCAAATTTTTAGGCCTTTTTTCATCTTAATTCAGTTTGGTATGTTGAACTTGTGATGAAATCAATTCTATGTTATATTTATGGATGCAAACTGCATTTAAAATTTTTGTATGTATATGCTTTGTTCGAGTAGGTAAAACACTCCACCCAAATTTCTAATTTACAATATGTTAACTAATCTTACAACTTAACTGTCTAAAAATTATACGTAATAAAACCATATGCTAAGCATGATGTGCTGATAATGCATTCACCCTTTCTTTCTATTTTTCCTTTTGTATATATGTAAATATGTAATTTTAAATATTTAACAATAATAAAATAAATTGATCAATTTTGGGAACGACGAAAAGTATTAAAGTATTATCTTCAAAATAGTATTAAAACTTGGAAGTCAGCAAGAAAATTCTATATATATATAATAATACCCTTCTCTATATTTCACTCCATGCTTTGAAACTCTGTATTTAATAAAATAAATATTTCTCTCTGTATTCAATTCTGTTCTACATTAAAACTTCTCTCAATACTTTAATACTATAATATTTATTTAAATAAATACTTACCTCTATATTTATTTTGTACTTTGAAATTCTATATTTATGAATATTACTCTTTTTATTTTACTCTATATTTTAAAATTTGATATTTAATGAAATAAGTACTTGTCTCTATATTTAATTTTGTATTTCAAAACTTTTCATTTATTAATTTCACAAGTTAAAGGTAATTTCGTATTCATATTCCTTCAAAAAAGTTACCGCAGAAAATAATAAATATACAGATTAAAAATATACTGTTTGTTATCATTATAACTTGAGCATAAAATGTATTTTTAATGCTTACTCTTTAATCCAAATTATGAATTTATTATTAGTTATATCGAATTAAAATTATTTTAGTCTAATAGGCAGTTTAGTTCATGCGGTTATTGGATAGCTCCTATTGAAATAAAACTTTCCAGAAGTAAATCACGCATTGCAAAACTTAGTAATCATCGGGCAACTTTATTTTTAAATGGCCGGCATAATTGACTTACAAATTTAAATATGCATAATATATTACCTAAATGTATAGGGTGTTCTCTGAATTATGACCATCTTTGCTATATTTTACGGAATTCTAATAAAAAGAAAGCAAATAAAAAATATGCATCAAGTCATCCAATAATGCTCCAAGTAAAGAAAAAAAACGTTATCAAAACCTGGCGAATCATTACTGTGAAAACGTATCACATCAAAACATGTTTCTTTGCTGAATGAAATAGAGATAAGTTAGAATATTTTTCATAGAAACTCATCTAAGTGCCACCAAGAAATCAGATTGGTTTTGATATTTTCCCCCTCTATTCTTAAGAGTGGATGGACAGATTTATTTATTTCAAATGGTAGCGGTGAATTGACATGTTAAGAAGCAAAAACACAGGAACAAAACAAGAAAGTAAAAAGTCTTTTCCTCAGGAGCGCTCTTGCCTCCCAATATCGCTCGGTAGACGACGACCCGCGGAAGGCCCTGCAGCACAGGATGTGGCCGCCATCCAAAACAGCTTGGCTCTTGCACAGAGAACAAAAGGGATCAGGTGCCAGCCCTAAGCGAAACAGGGGATGGGCAGATTTCGATAGGGTGTATATGTCTTTGACTCACTTTATTTGTGATAATGGTTCTAGAAATCTGGAGCCGGAATTGCCTAGTTGGTAGGGTGCTGTAGTCATATTCGTAAGAATTTTGAATCCAGCCGGCCGAAAACTCTGCGTGTAGTAAATGGTGACTGGTGCACGTTGAAACTGTCGGGTCGCAGATTCCTCTATGTTCCCATGACAAATTTTATCTGTGGGGGTTCTTGACAGGAAATTGATCCATATCTGGTTCAGGTCAAAATAACGATCTATGGATGAATGAATGGGCCCACCCTATCAACAGGTGTGACGTATGTGTGTGGCATAAGTTGAATTCTTGGCCACAGGTGGCGCCACTGGAAAGCAAGAGCAATCGCACGCACAATGCCTTAATGGCATACGACAACAACAACATTCCAGAAATATAAACTAAAAGCTGTCTTGATTAAACAAGAACAAAAAATCAATACTGTGTCTACTTCTTTGACTCCATTTGTGACGATGATTCTATAAACTAATAGCTATTATTACTGAATATCCTGTATGCATATGATAAAATAATATTTAAAAATATTAGTGTTTAGTTTTAACTATCTAATATTTCTCTTTTTCAATTTGAAAGAAACGATCTAGAAGACTTCTTGTTCTAAAAGATAGAAAGATTATAGTGTCGTCTTTGTTTAAGATCTTTTTGGAAACTATAGTCTAGCTGAGGGTGTGAAAATTTAACAAGCTGCTGGCGCGTGATAAAGGTGAGGATTTATTATGTCAAAAGAAAGTTAGGCGCAAGCGTTTCAAATAAATCTTCATTCTTAACACCCTGTAAAGTCGTAAATGTAGTTCTTTCCCTTTTCCCTTTGTACTTCCATCTAAGCGAATAATAATTAGGAAAAATGAATAAATTCATATAGATCATGGAAAAATAAGTTGTTTTCTTTTTGGAAAATTAAAAATGTGTTTAAAATTTAATTTTTTGTGATTATGATTTTTGCTAACAACAGAGAACTAGATCAGTTGACTGCTATCATTAAATCAATTGCTATAACTTTGTAGATGTTACCAGTAGTTTGCACTATTTTACTTTGAAATGAAACGCATTCCAATTGGTTGTTGCTAGTAACTGATTAATCATTGATAAATTTTCAGCCAAGTGAGTATGTCAAGTGACGTCATCTTAGACATCTGTATATTCATTTTTAGTTTCAAATCGATAAAAAAAATAATTAAAAAAAATTAAATACGATGTATATTTATCGTGTTACAATAACATTTGGGGCAAATTTAATTTAATTTCACTTTATATTTTAAACAATCAGTTCCCCCTCCTAAATTTATTTGCATTTTTAATCAATAGATAATATTCTCCAATATTTTAATTAATTTCAGATTAATTCAATTTATTTTCTTTACTTAAACAAGACTGAAAAATTGGAATAAATATTAGCTGGAACCCATCGATTTGATGCTGAGTGGGCTTCAAATCGCCACTGAAAATCGAACTATAGTCCTTCGCAGTGACAGCTCTGCATCTTTAACCATTGAGCCATCGTGGATATTCAGTACTTGAAAGAGTTTAGATGGAAGTGAAATTGTCGTTAATGAGTTTTGATACTAATAAAAAATACGGTATTTTACTTCTACAGTTTCACTTCATTTTATACAAGTTTATAACGGAAAAAAACCCAATGTGCTTTCGTATTTTTCTTTTTCAAAAACTTAGGATTTAAATCATGAAAGCTTGTACTATACTTATACTTGTACTTGTAGCTTGTACACGCAAATACATGATGACATGATGAAATTAATAATCGCTGATTTTAAATGCAAAAATTATTGTTATTTTCTCCCAATTATTGTTATTATATTCGCATTCATTTTCAGTGCTAAAATAGAACAAAATATTTATATTTTAATAGATGATCGAAGTTATGAATATTTTATATTAAATCGCGTTTCAAATGGGTCTATAACAGACTTCAGAAGGCGATTAGGAAAAAGGGTGGAATAAGCTTTTAAAAAAAGGCTTTTTTAAAAGTGCACTTTTACAATATGTAGTTTATCAGGCTTCAGAAGGCGAATAGCGAAAAAGGAGAGTAGTGAGCGGAACGAGTAATCTATCGTGAAGCAATCTTAAGAGGTTGAAAGCAGGAAGCGGAGCCCACTAATGAAATAATCATCAGTTCAAGATGGAAAATAAAGTTTTCTCTCATGACGCCCACGACAAGCGTTCATTTGATGGTATATGACAGTAAAGAAAACGGCTTGACTGTAGATTTGACGATTCTGCGTGTTTAAACGGACCCTGCCCTTAATACTCCAATACGTTACAATTATGCACAAATAACAAAAATTTAAAGAACTTTGTGGTTTAGCTTGAAAAACGGGCCTTGACTGAACAATTATACTGTAAGTAGACGTTAAATTACATTTTCTTTTTAAATTGAATACTGTATCACACATGCTTCTTGTTGAAAACAAATTAAAAACAAATATAATTTTGAGAAAAATTCGTAGAACTAACTACATGAACGCAATTTTTAATTCAATTAACGAATTAATAATTATTTAAAAGTAAGAACTAAAACTGCCATAAGACATGTTAAACAGAAATTGTATTGTTATGCTTTGAGTTTACTTTACCTTATCAAAATATGAATAAATGAAGGAAAATATTATTTAAATTTAAAAAAAAAAAGAATTTATTGTAGAATTTTTTTTAATGAAATAATAATACATTAGTAATCTAAATGAAACGCAGTAAGTAGCTATCAATACTAGGAAATTTCGATCTCAAGTAAAATATTTTTTCTCACAAACGAATTTGATAAAACACATATTTGCTTTGATTCTTAGACGCTTTAAGAGAATACATTTATTTCTCCAAGATATTTAGATTTAAGAAAAAAACCAATACTTTCGAGACATTACCCAATATTTCGTCAACATTCCATATATCAAATTCAATAATAAAAACCTCTTTCTGAAACAATTTTACTTTTTAAAAGTTTTGAAACATGGCACAAAATACATTCTTATGGAGTACCTCGGGCTATTTTAATATATTTTTGTATTCTACCTTGTGTTTACTTTATCAAGGAAAATTCAGTCGCTTTCCAAAAATCAATTTATAAATCCTAATAGAGACTAAGAAACTGTACACGCTTTTAGCTTTCATTTCTTTTTTTTTTCTTGGGTAGAGTTCTACAAACTAAAACAGAAACTCAGCTGAAATTCTATACTTTAACACTAGGTAACCTTAGAGTTACTTCCAGATATCAGAAACTCTTGGTTTCCTAACATTTCGGGTAGCAATAAAATGTGGTTCGCCAAAATATACTCTTCTACTTCTAAAACTATTTACTAGATTCTACGGAACTAATAAAATATAATTTTAGCTCCAGAAATAAGCTTACTTATTATCATAGTAGATGGGGACTTGGAGCAGCTTTGGGAAATAAATTAAATATTATTTTAAATTCACTCATTATTATTATATTCAAATATTTTAGTTTTAGTTTATGCGGACAACAGCAAATTAACTCCAACTTTCCGCTGGAAGGAAATGAAAGGTATTTTATTTGAATTATTGTTTTTTCCAATGACAGTTACTTATAAAATTGCACTCTCAGCATTACTTTTGGTTTTATATATAGATTACTTTTTTTTCGCATTGTAATGTATTATAGATAAAAATTATTTATTATGACTAACTGTAATAAATATTGCAGGTACTTATTTTTATTTCAATGTTGCTAAGGTTATATTTTACTCTAACATAAACGTGTTCATTAGAATATAATTGATTTGAAATTTCAAAATAATGAAAAATATTTCGAATTTCTTTTTTTTTTTAAATTTACAAGCAAATAACACAATTACAATAACAGTTATAATAACACAATTACAATAACAATTAGTTTAACAGAAATCATTTCTAAACTTTTTTTATTATTATAATTTTATTTCGTAAGAACTACGTCAAAAGAGGCTGATTTAATTACTTAACTGTCGAAATATTTTTATGCTTTGCAATGTAAGTAATTTACAATAGATTAAAATTAGATAAAGATAGACAAAAATGTTTAAACAAATTTTAACTATTTTGAAGGAATCAATGCAATGGGAAAAATAGAGGGCTGAAAACTCCAGTCAGCTTTTGAACAGGGTCATTTTTCAAATAAAAAGTTGATTACAATCAACTTTACCAATTTTAGAGCCATTTTAGAGTATTACCAATTTTAGAGCATATTGAACTATTATATTATCTAGACGGCGCCATGTTGAACTAGTGCAGTTATTCCATCTTAAAACTGATTATACGATTCCATGGTTTAATTTAACACTTTAAAAAGATTGCAGCACAATGCCATCTAATCAAAATCAACAAATACTTTATTCTAGAGCATAATAAATCTTCTTGTTATCAAACATACACACAAATAAAATGTCTCAAAAATTTACTTACTTTTCAATAACTAATTTTTTTTAAATATTTCTTTAGCAAAGACATAAAAGTCGAAAATAAAGAATTAAATTTAACTTTATAATCAGAAAAATTGCATGATTATTAATAATTTAATAGTAATTATTAACACCATTCTTTTTTATTCTATTATTTACAGTGGAACATTAAAACCAATATCAATCAGAATTATTATAAATTTTGTTTAAAAATAGTATCTTTTTTCATATTTGATGTGACTTATACCGAACAATATCAGATGACCTGACCTTGTCCAATATAATGTTCCTCTTTGGCCTTATCAGAAGCTGATGCCTCTTTGGCATCAGCAAGCATCCACTTATGATACAGTTTGGTAAAAGAATGAGCAGCAACACTAAACACAATATTAGTTCCTGTCAAAGGATGGAGACAAGTTGACGTCACGGAAAACGTCATATTGAATTGTTCCATAGTTCCTTACTGCCCTTGGCTCAAGTTGTTTCTTTTATCTTAACACGATACTGTGACGTTAAAGCAAACATTATCCATATCAATTTTGGATTCAGAGTCAAGATTACTGCCTTCATCATTGATCAACACATAACGGGAAAGTGAGCTAAAGTTGCCACCCAAAATGTATTATTCTAGGTAACTATTCTCGGAAGCACAAAATAATCGAAAGAAAATAGAGGTTTTTATTTACAGATATGGTGCATTCAATGTAGAAGGAATCTAGATATCAACTTGCCCAATCGATTATAATACTGAAATTACTCAAGTGTAAATAGCAAAAGAAACTCGATCAAATTATATACTTTTGGAAGATCAGCACGGATTTATAATCTTAGAGTTAACAGCTGTTTTACAATCCAATACTACTCCTGAGACGAGCAAAAAATTTTTAAAGAACTAGGCCTAACTATCGCCATTTAACTCCAAAAGCCACGTATAACACAAAATCCCTCCCATTTTATGGGTGAAGTGAGCCCTTTTATTGGTGAATTATTAATAAATGGAAGAAAAAAAAACTTACTTTTTTTATCATATTTTGCGGCTAATTTAAATCGAGTATGCACTATCCTAATGATCAAAATCGAGTTTTTAGTTTGGCAATAAAAACACTAAAAAAATTATGTAGATTATAAACTATGCATAAATGAATAAATAAAATCATAAAAATATGAAACTTCTGTTTAAATATTAGTATATATCAGTTCCTTTTCAAAGACTTACGAGCCGAAAAAAGGAAAACGTACTTTGAAAAATATGCTAACAAACTTAAAAATGAATAAAAAAATTGAAACTAACACTTTTCTTTTATGCTGCCGGTACGAAAGCAAACAAAACAACACAAGGACATGATCTTCTTCTTAACTTAAGTATTGTTATTTCAGCCAAATTTTGCATTTCCTTCTGTTACGTAACGTCGTTTCAATTGTTCCTTGTTTCATTGGAAATCCGTTTGTTAAGCGACTTCTTTGCATCTATTATCACATTTTTTTAATTTCCTTTCGTAACAGAACATCTTTTCATCAGCTCTTTATTTTATTGAAAATCCGTTTTGTTAAGGAACTTATTTGCATCTGTTATCATTCTTGATTTTAAAGTATGTAATACTTATTTTTCATTTGCACAGACCTGCTAAATTTTTCACGATTTGCACCATGTTTTTGTATTTGAACAATTGTTCACTGATCAGTGGGCTATCAGTACCTCTGGATGCCCCCGGCGGGGGCGGGTCAGGGTAAGGCTTATATATATATATATATATATTAATTTCAAAGAATGATACCCCTCAGATTTTAATAATCAAAAATAAAAATTTGTTTAAAAAAATTCATAGTTATTTATCAAAATTACGTTTTCATGTCAGATTTCTCAAATATAGAAAGCATAGTATGTGTTTCATTTTTTTCTTTAAATTGATATGTTTTAAATATTGTCTGCATCTTTGCAGCCAATACAGCAGTAAAATATTCCCAAAACCTTTTTTATTTGGTGAAAGCTTCGAACGTTTCATATTTCTAGAGTGCTATACTATTTCATTAAGCTTTTGAGTGCATTTTTCTGTACATTTTGACGTCGAAATGACTTTTTCAACTGCATTCTTTTAGAAGCGAGAGTATCTCCTGCTTTTATCTTTCATCTTATTTTACTCCTATGAGAGTATCAAATTGATTTCTGATTAAATCGGTTGAGGGAGGGGGGAATGCTCGTTGTGAAATCTAAATTTAATTGAAGACACGTTATTTATTCGCGAACAATAACATCCAGAAGAATTTTTTTCATCACAAATCACATTTTAATGTCTTCAGAGCCTCGACTTCGACTTTTTTTTATAAGTTTTAAACATAAAATTCACTTTGCTTTTCTTAATAAATAGATATTTTCCATACATATAAAATAGATTTACTGTTATTTAAAAGGTAATGCGGCTTTATCTTTTACATGGCATGCAACTTATTTAAAACCATTTATTTTTCAAACTTTCATCCTTATCACTTAAAATATTCTTACATTTTAAAAGTACAAAATGCTCATGAGTTGCTCTAAAAATAACTTTATTACCTAAGATTAATACTTCTCAAAGACAACTCACTGTAAAAAAATGTGTAATAAAGGAGGATTAATTAACCTAAAAATAAGGTTTATATACTATAAATAAGATATATATACTATATATTGTATTCTTGATATTTGATCATATGATATTTTGGTGTAAAAATATAGTGAAAAGAATCAATACTAAGTATGTTTCCCACAAAAAGCTCAATAATTTAAAATTTGTACTATTTTTTTTAAATTATACAATCAATTGTAATTTTTAAGAAGAGGAGCAGAACAGAGAGGATACGTAGGTAAGAAGCGTGCTTTTTGAGAAAATATTTATTTTGATCTGAAAGCAAAATGATTAGCAACGAAGTTAAAAATGTGATTTTATTACTGCTTTTTAAATTATCACATTCGGCATACTTTAACACAACCTTCTGAAATTAAAACTTAATTAATAAATTTTTTATTATCTTGTTAAGATCATGGAACGATTTCTCAGAATGAACGATCAGCAAAAAAGTACGGGAAACAACGAAATATATAAAAAGGATACTCGATACAATCTTTCCTTATCATGAATCGAAACTATTATGAAGAATACATAAGCGAAAAAGAAACTTTATCTTTTTTATCAAAACCCTTTAATAGGATGAAATTTAAGAAATTATGTTAATATTAAACTGCATGATGAGATATTTAACTACGTTACATTCTATGGAGGAAACATTATGCGGTTATGAATTTAACTGTGCAAGGAAATTTGAAATAGTAGTGTAAGTGAAGGATATTTGAAGTAATAGTGTAAGTAAGTTAAGTAATTCATTTTTATTGCTTATATTGTTCCTAAATGCGACGATGAATAATGTACTCACAAATGCACTCTTTTAAATGCACTCTTAATGCACTCTTTTAAAGACAGCAGATTAATGACGTTAAATTTTGTTTCTCTATTAAATTTCATGTTTTTAGATACTAATTGCGCAATTCAATTTGAAAATATATATTTCATTAGACTATTTGAAAAGCTTATTAGAAGTTTTAAAGCTTTATGTTTTTAAAATAATTAAATATCTCGGGGAGATATGTTATTTTATTAAACAATAATGATTTGTTTTGCCACCAAAACTATTATTCTTTCAATGAAAAAACATAAGACAATTTTTGAACTTTTTCTTTTTTTTTTTCTTCATCGAACAAGGTTTAGGGTGCGTTTAGAAACCAAAACGGTGGAAAAGTAGAATTACAAAACCTGTATTTCGGCAATAAGCTGAAATGCCAAAAGTGAGATTGCCATGACGTGAAAAGTTTAAATGAATGTTAAAGAGTTATAAGTTTTACTAATCGGAACAATTAGTAAATTTGAAAATTTGTAATGCAATACGTTAAAAATAAATACGAATAGTAAATACACGAAAAATCCCACGAATAAAAACCCATTGCATGTATGTTTAAATAAAAAAGTATTGCATACAAACTCGTGCAAAACATTTAATTATAAAAAAAACTACAGTGCGTCTAATAATTCGGTCAAATTATTATGATGTACTAATATAATGCTTGATATAATAAATATTCTATATATATAAATAATATATCGTCTAATTTAATCAATCATCAAATTTATATTATATATCGTCTAATTTAATCAATTGATACACGAACGTAAGCAAGTGCAAACCAGTTTCAGTCACGTAAAAACAATAAAGCTGTATAGTATCACCTGATAATTATCACTTTATATGGAATCTTATAGTGCGTCTAATAATTTGGCTAGAGACTGAAGAACCTTCATCTACTCTGTTCTTCATTTATGATAGTTAATTTCTCGTACAGATTCGATGCGTGGAAAATTATAACTTAATAACTTTTGGTGGCTTTAGAGATTTGAAAAAAAATCTGCTGTTTTTGAATAAAACTTTCTGATTACAAATTTTCAAGTAATATTTAAATTACTGAAAATGCAGTATTTAAAGCCTAGTAAAACACTTAAATACTTTTTATTTTGAGTACTCACTTTACAGTAAATACTTTTTATTTTTAAACAGTTAATCTGAAGATGATTTAGCTAATGTGCATATTAAAGTGCCAAAAAAACGTTTCATTTTTCAAACTACCTGAGAAATGTACAAACTATCCAGATAATCTGCACATTTATCTACTTGGCATTCGTTAAAGTGAAAATAAGATCTAGCTGGAACGTTTCTGTGTGCATAAATAAACATAATGTTATTTATTTATTTTTCGTTTTGTAAAAATTCAAGTTGCAACAATCAAACAATCAACACATTATTTGATAGAACCAATCATTAATCACTTTAAAACTATACAATGCATCAATATCTAAAGAATCAAAAGAATAAATGCAATCAAACAATCAACAAGTTAACTGAAAGAAAGAGAAAAACAAACTTATAAAATTTAATGATACGGAAACCGTTAAGGCACACATAATCTAGGTAAACTGCGGAAAACTCTTGATTCCGCACTTCTAATGAACTACCCTAGGAAATGTATATGCTACCCGCAAAGTATGAAACGCCGGCCTTCTATAGAATACGTAGACATTGTATATAATGCCGTATGTTTTTAGGCAAGGTAAGAAATAGAAGTATTACATACTTTCCCTAGGCATTATATATAATACCTAGACATTCTATAGAATGACCAATGCTATTTAGGCAAGTATGAAAAAAACGTCCTCATGAGGTTATTATGTAAGCTATGTGCATTTCTCAAAAATAAAAATGTTATTCTGAAAAAATAATGAGAGTGCCATTAAAAAAAATTATCCAAGATCGTAAAGAAAAATGAAAGTTGTACAAAACATAATTTCTACCTTTTTCTTATTAAGGGGAACAAAATTTTCATATAACAAATAAGAAATTAACCTACTTGTTGCAACATGGCAGGCTTGAATGACATTTTGAATTTGACATTTTTAAATGATATCTTGACGAATTGAAGATGCATTTTATACTTTTTCCGGTTTCTCATTTGGCATTCTATAGAATGCCTAGGAAATGTGTGAAATATAAACCCGTTTCATACATTGCCAGCTAGTTTTAGGATTCTATAAAAAGGCGAATTTCAAACTTTGCCGGTAACATATACATTAATGCCTAGTGGTAGCATTTAGACTCATTTGCTCAAGTCTAAATTATATTTTTCGATGAGGTTTCTCATTCCGTTTTCAACATTATAACACTGAGAAACTGGTTGAGCAGAGAAACTGTGAAACTGATCTAAATAGCAAGTTTCTTTTTACATGTGTTCTCGTAATTATGCTTATAATCTTTATACTATATGAATCTATACTTAACCTTAATTAAAGGGCTGCAAATGTTTATTATCTGTGGTATTAAACCTAAGTAAAATGCGAAAAACTCTCGATTCCGTCCTTTAAATGGATTGCCCAAGTAAACTAGCTGATTAGCTAGATAATGTGCATATTAACGGTAAGTGTTGTGGCTCGGTTTCGTAAATATTGTAGAACGGTTTTGTAAATATTGTGGCTCGGTTTCGTAAATATTGTAGAACGGTTTTGTAAGTATTGTGGCACGGCTTCGAAAATATTGCAGAACGGTTTTGTAAATATTGTGGCTCTTTTTCGTAAATATTGTAGAACGATTTTGTAAATATTGTGGCTCGGTTTCGTAAATATTGTAGAACGGTTTTGTAAATATCGTGTAACGGCATTTGTAAATATTGTGGCTCATTTTTTATAAACCGAATTGTGTGAAGCATACTTGATGTACCGAGTTTTTTTTTTTTAATTATCACGTAACTAGAGCAATCAGGTAGTCTATGACGCATTATTCAAAGACTAATCTTGCGCATCAAATCCCGTCTTACTTAACTTCATCCATCGGAATGGCTTAATGAACTTGTCATTGTATCATCTTTCACACCAAAAGAAATGCCACCTCAAATTATTTTATCCTTTTTTCCCTTCTATTTTAGATAATGGCGACCCCTGGTAAAGAAAGTGAAAAGACGAAACCAAAAACGCCTTTTTATAGAGATGTTGATGGTTTCCGTATTCCTGGAGGATTTTCAGAAGAAGCTTTTAGGTCAGCCCTAGCTTACAAGCCTCGTCCAGATGATCTGTTCATAGTGACCTACCCAAAATGTGGAACAACTTGGATTCAACACATAATTGGGAGCATTTTACGTGAAGGAAAACCATTTCAAACTATACTAGAATTCTTACTGGATACTCCTTTCTTGGAAATGACAGGGGCAGAAGCTGCAAAAACAATGAAGCGGCCAGGAGCTATTAAAATGCATCTACCTTTTCATATGACGCCTTATTCTTCTAATGCAAAATACATATATATAGCAAGAAATCCAAAGGTATACTTAGATCTATTTAGGTATACTTAAAGGTATATTTAGATCATTTTTTAAATACATTGAAGCACTGGTTCCCATTTTTTTCGTATCTGGAACACCCTTCCTGCAGTGGAACACCAACTTCATAAAAGTCCATTAGCAATTGCGCACATATTAACCAAAGAAAGACAACTAATAATTCTAAATATATTTAATATGAAGAATGAAAGTTTTTCATCGTCTTATAAATATTTTTTTTAAAAATTCGATTTTATGTCAGACAGTTGAATCGGTATAAGACTAAAATTGCATCTTGTCTCGCCTTGTATTAAATTTTGTTTAGTGCAAAAGCTGAAAATGAGGCAGAAATATAGTTTTGTTAAAAAGAAAACGAAAAAGAACTGTTATAAATGTTAAGAATCGGTAAAATTTGACCCGAAAAGTTCGGCGAAAAGAGAAAATTCTGAATCGAAATGTTCGACGGGAAACTCTTTTAAAACTAACTTTTAAAAACGCAACTTTTTATTAATGATCATTCTTTTCATAATTTATTCAATGTATTCTTATTATAATAATTATGCAGATTTTAAATTTAGAATATTTTTTTCATTGGCATTTTATTTCAATAATTTTTTAAAAATAATAGACATATTAAATATATCGTTAAACGAAATAATTAAATTCGACGAAAAGAGAAAATTTTGAATAGAAATGTTCGATGGGAAACTCCTTTAAAACTAACTTTTAAAAACGCTACTTTTTATAAATGCTCATTCTTTTTATAATTTATTCAATTTATTCTTATTATAATAATTATGTAGATTTTAAATTTCGAATTTTTTTTCCATTGGCATTTTATTTCAATAATTTCTTAAAAACAATAGACATATTAAATATCAATTGGATAGAAATTTTACTGATTATATATAAATTAATCAGATTTTAGGAAAATTGATTAGGCATGAATATAATTGCAGGTTTCAAAAAAAATAACTGATTAAAATAAATCTTAGATCTCAGAACCCCTGTAACTCTTTTATCGAGACCTAGGACTCCGCGGAAAACCTTTTGGGTAGCTCCGAGATGACATATGTTTTAACAATGTTACTCATCTTTTATTTTATATTAAAAACATTTAACTGATAACTGTTTTTACTTCTTAACAATATCATAAAATATAAGTCAAGACAAAATGTGTGAGGTTAAGATAAAATGCGTGTTTGACAACCAAAGCTTTTAAAAAATAATAAATATTTTAATCAGATTAGGGAGCAGCTTAAAATAAAACAATGAAATAGAAAACTTAAATTACCTGCTTATCCAAATTAAGTCTTAAGCACCATTGATATTGAGGGAACGATTGCCAATTGCATATTTTTATTTTGGTTATTCGAAACAATCTATCCTTCAGAATTCTAATTAATTTTTTGGTTATACTATTACTTCTTCAGTTCACGATAAATTGTTTGTTTTCAAAAATAGCATGATTTCAAAGACAACGTTTTAGTCTTTATCTTCATTCATTTCTTGCTTGTTAATTCTTTATATACAGCTTATCAATAAGCTTAATGTTGTTTCAAAACACCACTCAAAACTAGTGATTAACTATTATTACTATCAAGAGAGAATTTGCACAGAACCAGGAAATCTAAGTTGAGTTGTTTATAAAAATAAAATATCGTTCGCATTTTTATAATTTTAGAATTATCGTTTGCTTCTAAATATATTTGTCTGTAATTGGGTATAATATAAAAAAAACACAACTACTTCCACTTAGTAGGAATAACATTTACCATGACGCAATGCTAAATTCTATGCCATTATCCACATAAATGCCACTATCCACATAAATCAATTATTAATCAAAAATCGAATATCAATTACTTTTCTTTATAATGCAATAAAATCTGGCGAGCAGCTATTTAAACGATCAAACACTTCGTTTGTTTATTTGTGGCTTGAAGGTAGGCTCGCAGAAAATGCTGTTCATGGGTTAAATTTAGTAGGAATAACACAACCTGTGACGTAGCCTATAGTATACCCAATTGGATCCATACAAGCGGCATCACGTGGGTAAATCGTGACCAGTTATATCTATTATATCCAGGGCCGTCTTTAAACTATTTGAGGCCCTGGGCACATTAGGATTATGGGGCCCCTATGACCTTGAGAAAACACTATTTAGTTACAATAGATAAAGAAAGACAAACAAGGTTCTAAATTTATTTTTATTTAGTTACTAGCTATAAAAAAATAGGAAATATAAAAAATAATCTACAAAAGTAACTCGCTTAACTTAAAATCCTTAGATTAATTCTATGTTGATTGCAAAGGTACCCTTCTAGATTTAAGATGAGCAAAATTGTTAATCACTTCTTCAAAATCTATGGTATTGAGAATATCACATTCTATGGACATCAGCGACAAACTATTTAATCTCTCTTGAAGCATTGTACTTCTTAATTCATTTTTTATTCGTTTCAATTTGGAGAAGGAGCGTTCTCCGCTGCAGTTAGTTACCATCATGCTTAAAAATATTCTCAATGCAATTTCTACGTTAGGAAATGTGTCTTCAATTTTGTTTTGCTTTAATAGATTATATACTTCCTGTACACTGTTAGATGCTTCATTTTCACTCTGAACATTTATTAAGTATTCTTTTAAATGTTGACATTCTATTTCTAACTCTTTTTCATTTACATCTTCGTGATAGATTTGAGAAAATTCTTTGCATCCTTGTCGTATCTCTTCGGAATTCAGAGTTTTTAAGTGAAAAAATAAACTAAAACGTTGACTGACGATCTCATATGAACTTTGTCGCTGTTTTAGATGAACACTCAAGGTATCGATTATTGGGAGAAAGGTTTCTACGTTGAATCGCTCTTTTCCATTCAATTGGACTGATGGCGCAGAGCCATCAAAAAAACTCTGCCGTGAGCTTCTACGTCTTGTTCTTTGAGATAGATCCTTGTAGTCAGATTCTGGGTTATTTTCTTTGGCAGATGATTCGAAGTTATCAAATTTATCCCTGAGGTTAGTAATAAAATCATAAAGTGAAGTCAACAAATTGGTTGCAACGTCCAGTGTTATTGTTTCTTTCTGAAGATAATTACTTGTTTTGTCTATTCTTTCCAATATAGTGCTCCAGATTTCCGTCAGTATAATAAATTCTAGATTTCCCATTTTTCTAGACAGACTAAGGGCTTCGTCTCTTGTTTCTCGTGCCTGTTCAGTATCGTTTACGATGGTGATTAAAGCTTCTAATATTCTTTTATAACCCCCATGCAAAGCACTTACTGCATCAGCTCGGGCTGACCATCTGGTTTGTGAAAGACTCTTAACAACTTTTTTTGAACCTAAATGTTCTGTTAACATATTCCATCTGTGGGTAGAGCCCGAAAAAAAGTTGTACACTTTCTGAACTATTTCAAAAAACTGTGATGCCTCCGGTACACACCCAGCAGCATGGACACCTACCAAGTTTAGTGAATGTCCTGCACATGGTATAAAGGTGGCAAATTCACATTTTTCCTTGATTCTTGTTTGTAGACCACTATACTTTCCCGACATATTTGAAGCATTGTCGTAGCTTTGTCCTCTGCAATCTTTTATGGGAATATCATGTATCTCTAAAAAATTTAAGATGGTCTCCGCTAAATACTTAGATTTATGTTCTTTAATAGGTATAAATTTCAAAAACCTTTCAACAGGAACACAGTCTTTTACGTATCGAATGATGAAAGTTAGCTGGTCAATATGAGACAGATCGGGCGTACTGTCAACGCTTATGGAAAAATATTTTGCTGATTTAACTTCATTTATAATTTTTTTTAGAACCTGTTTTCCCATTACTTCAATAAACTCATTACAGATATTTGCTGATAAATAAGAAATGTTACCCTTTCCAGGATTCCCAAATTTTTTTTAAGTGATCTGCAAGAAATGGATCAAATTCACTCAATAATTCCACACAACCCAAATAATTTCCATTGTTTGGAGATCCTAGGATTTCATTGTCGCCGCGAAATGGAAGCCCTCTCGATGCCAAAAATTTTACAACAGCTACAATCCGTTTAAGTACGTTTCTCCAGTAATCCACTTCCTTTTGATGTTGAGATAATAAGTCTATATCTACTCTACCAACCGCTTTACTTCGTGCCAGATAAGTCATCATAGATTGCTTATGCGCTGGGCTATTTTCATGTGTTAAAATTATGTGATTAATATGCTTCCAATCATTACATCCGTTCCGAGAGCAAAGATTAACATCAGTTGGGTTAAATAAGCAGCATGAAAAACAAAATACAGAGCATTTGGAAGGCGAATACAGCAACCATTTTCTTTCGGCGCTTTCATTGTTCTTTAATTTGCGAATAAATAATGCTTTGTTGAAATATCTCGTTACTAATTTATTACCATCTTTGTATGTTCTGGATGCCTCGGAAAAGTCAGAATCTTTATTTTGAAAATATACTGGTCCCTTACGAATTAAAATTTCGCGATTTATTTCAACAAACTTTTCGTGAAAATAATCGGCGGGATCGTGCGATATTAATTCTTCTGTGTTGGAAAACTGCTGTTCAATTGACACAGTTGGAGTTGTCGGTTTTAGTGAAGTCACTGAAGTCGTTGCACTTTCGTCGTAGGAATAGTCGCTTTCTGATTCAATCTCTTTTTCAAAATTGGAACATGAAGGTTTAGAAATTCCCGCAATTTGTAATTGAGCTGAGTCATCATGTGGAACATTTATGAGTTGATTGCTACTTACAGAAGTTTCTCCAGTAGTAGTAGTAAAATATGATGTTAATTTTGGTAACTTTTCAATTACTTCTTTCTGATGTAGAGCTTTTTTCCTTTTTTCAGATCCACTAGGATATGACCGTTTCGACATTTTATATTATAATTCACTATTTAATTAATTTTATAACGAAAATATTCGCTAACACAAAACAGACAAAACGACGATTTAATCAAACAATACTATTTTTTTTATCAGAGCTCGAGCACAGTCAGTAACAAACTAACAACTACAAACAAAACAAACGCCACAACATCGCAGACAAATACTTGAAGGGAATTCCCGTTCGTCAAGTCAAACGACGATCGGGAATCGGGAATTCCCCTTTTTTGTCTTTGGTATTACGAATGACGTTCGAATAGGTTTCTTTAAGACATAAACCACACCGCATCAAATAATTCTTTTTTTAATTTAATAATTTTTTTTTAATTGTATTCTTATACTTACATATAGGTATTTAAATTAACCTAAACATACTAATATCGGAAAAACTCATTTTTGAGAGAGAGTGGAGTATTATACCCTGTTTATTTATTAGTTTGATCTTTCTTTTTGACAGATGTCAAATCTGAAATCGATATAACTTTGCAACGACGAACAATATCTTCTTATTTTAATAATATTAAAAATTGATAATAATCATAAGAATAGACACACAACATAAAAGTACCTGTTAAGGACTCAAGCATTTTCCGAAAGTCTTAAGTGGTTTTTATTGCTTCGAGGTAAAATTTAAATAGAAAAACTGAAAACAATGGTTTCTTACCTACCCAATGTTTTTATGTCCAGTGCAATAAAATTGATTGACGAATGAATTTATTTATTTTGAATAGTTTAAAACATACATACAGACACATATTTAGCCAACACATTTTTTACACCAATAGATATTTTCTGTTTCCCATCACTGACCCATCTGTCAAAAAGTTCAAGCTATGTTGTACAAGGTATAGCTATCCGCATGCGGCAAACTAAAGCTAATATAATAAGCGTAGGTATTGTAGTAAGTCATTATCATCAGATTTTTCAAAATTAATGTTTTTCGGTAATAATGTATCGGTTATCATTTGGTAATCTGGCAGGAACTAGGGGGCCCCATTCGATCGCGGGGCCCTGGGCACGCGCCCATAGTGCCCAGTGGGGAAGAGGGGCCTGATTATATCTGACTTAATTGGCTACGGTTGTACCTAACCACATATTCTTCTTCTGAATTGCAAGTACCCAACTGTTTTTTAAGAAGAAAAGGAATTTATTGGCATCATAAAATATAAAACGATATTGAAAGAAATATTTCTTTATTTGAAAATGATTTTTCATTTCATTTTCAATTCGCAATATGCCTCTAGATGGGATTAGTGTCTTCGTCGCCGTCAGGAACATACGCCCCTGAGCACTTAAACCGTTTGACTCCATGTTCATTTAATTGAAAACAAAACTTTCGGGTATTTTGTTTCTTTAAATGTGTGTTTTGATCAGGAACTTGGAATTTTTAAATATTTTTTTGAACGATTTTTTACAATAAATTCAAAATTTCAATTTAAAAAAAAAATTTTTTTTTCATCATCTTTGTTCACTGAAATATAGTGAGTATAAAATAAAATGAAAACTGCTATGAAATTCTTGACTTGCATTACAGATAACTAGCGCCCAAAATGAGATTTCACAAGTAAGAATCAATAATATTTGCATCCCTCACCCTGCTAATTCAGTTGAAAAGCAGATTCAAGAAATAGTGGAAGATATTTAATTAGACCTTTAAAACTTCATTTTTATGTCTGGTCGTTTGGTGCCCATAATAGATAACAGAACACCTTAATAACTTTTGTTGTTCTAATGATCAAATTCTCGCGTACTTACATATAATTATAATCGTTTGCGGGTCTAGCCTAAAATATGCTAATTAATTAATGCAGACGACACCCACAGTCTGGAATATATATTCCCAGTAGTTTTGTCAAGAGTGATGGAAGTGTAGCTCTCTAATTTTAATCTCATTTTTTATGTATTTCGTTCTAGTTCTAAAACAATTTAAACGCATTCAATACAAAACTTTTGCACAGTTAAGAAAAACCCTTTTATCAAAACTCTTTTATTTTTTTTATGTAAAAAATAATTTTTAAGATTTTTTTTATTGTTTGTCATTACTTAATTTAATATTTGCCGAAAATATTCTAAATTAAAAAGCATGACATTTTACATGATTTTAAACGATGTAATTTAAGATGCTTAAATGCAACATTTCAACAGAAGTAAGTGGTCATATAGTTCATAAAAATGAAAATTTCAAGCATTCGAAAATTTTATTACTCAGAAACTATATTCGACAAACTTGGTAAAATTTGTAACTTCAAAAATACACAACTTAAAATGTATAAAAAATTTCCATATTTTACAATTCAAAATTTCTTCGACCTTCTAAATTAAATAAAAATTAATCGTAAAAAATTATTTTTGGCATGGAGCTATCTTTGGATCAAATATTTTTATGACAGATGGCAAAATTTCTGTGATTAGCTTTAATAGTTTCATAGATATGATGAAATAAGCAAAAATAGGATTTAAATTAACTATACCAAATTTCAGACCTCTCACCTCTATTGCTACCATAATTTACATATTGCGGCTACCCTCCATATTTTGAGGACCAAGAATGTATATTAAACGAATATATGAAGACAAAGGGAGAAACGCGATTTAACGTCCGTTTTTCACAAAAATGACAATTGAATCGCCATCACGCCATCAATTGCATTTTGAGGACGACAAACTTTTTTGAGTATTACTAATAATAACTCGAAAAATCGGTTCTCCTCCAGAGTTATTACACAGTAAAGATGAGTCGTGCTATGGAAAAACAGGCGCACTTACGTCGCTTGTCCTCAGAATCATCTCATGAATATAAACAATTCTTCCTTCTTGATCTTTATATACGTTGATAAATATTATTGTTTCTAATGCATTTGAAAGTACATTTTTGTGTCTAAAATATTTTCTGCATAAATTAATTAACAACTTCTCGAACCATTAATGCTGTACCTTAGTGCGTAGAAATCCGATCATAAAAACAAAAGATATGCAAGCGTACCATTTTTCACTTTGCGCACTGTAATGTGCGAAAAATAAACGGAAAACCATGAGTAATTTTTGATCTAATGATCGGATTTTTACATTCTAGAACTCAATATTTATGGTTCCAAGGATGCTACCTCAAATATGCAAAATAATCAGTGCAGACAAATGTGCAAAAAAATTAGAAAAGGTATTTTTTAAATTCAATATCTCAGGAGCTATTATGCCAAATTTTGCTAAATATGATCAAATTTTGTCAGTTAAAAATTACATTCTCTAAAATTATGGAAATTTGCGTGCCTTTTAATTAAACTTTTTTTTAATATTATTAAATAAATAATAACAAATATTACTAAAATAAATTTTTTTACATGGATTAGCTTTGGATAAAGGAATTTTATAATTGTGCACAAAAAGTTTTCAATGAGTTTAAAAAATTCTCGAGATGTGGCGATATACGGCAAAAAATAAAATTAACTCAAACTTTGGACCGCTCTCCTGACCAAACTATTGGGAGCATATTTGCCTGAGTGCGAGTGTCAGAAATGCGAATGCGTCGAAAAAAAGTATGTTTATTCAGAAAAAGTACGTTTTTGTGCCTAATCTTGAAACTTAAAATATCGTCTGCGTTTATTAATTAGCATGTTTAAGGTCACCCCCTTGAACCATTAAAACTGAGTCCTAGAACGTGAAGATTCGATCACTAGAATAGAAGTTATTCAGGGTGGTCTGTTTTCTTTTTTCGGTCAAGACTACATTTATCATTTTTCTATTTTAAATAAAATTAGATATTCCCTATAAAACTAATTTTTTCATGGAATAAAGTGGTGTGTCATTTTTCTTTTATTTAAGTAAAATAATTGATAATTAAGTAACCTGGGTGTTAAAATTTTCTAGGATTGTCTAGTTTCTTTCTATCATCACACAAAAGGCAATCCTGTGTATAAATTTGAAGACGGAAATTTTGATGACTTCTTTGAGCTTTTCATGAAAGGTGAAGTCGATTGTGGCGACTATTTTGATACACTGCTCTCCTGGTATGAACACAGAAACGACCCAAATGTTTTATTTTTGACTTATGAACAGCTGAAAGAAGATGCAAGAACATGTATCTTAAAGATTGCAGAGTTTATGGACCCAAAGTACAAGGTATACAAAACCCGTATGTTTACTTTAAAGTATAACTAATTCTAGGGCACTTATAAATCATTTCTTTATAAATTCTCCAGTAATTAACAATTTCACACCACACTTGAGCAACACAACTGTAAGAGAAATATGGACGGAGGAGAAAAACATCAAAAAAAAAAGAAGCTAAGTGAAGCACATTTAATGTTTATAAATAAACTGGTTATTAGATATCAACTCTACTTGGCAGTGTCTTTCAAAATATGTTAAATACAAGGCCTTTGCCCAATTATAATGGGAGCAATATAGTAGGTCTTACATTTTCAAACAGATTTCTTCTGATAAGGTATACAACTGATTATACAATCAGCATTCTCAAAAAGGTTATATAATCTTCTAAATGTCAGTAGAAAAATGCCTTGATTTTCTTATCTATGCAAGACGAATTTTTCAGGATTACTCATATTGGTTGGGGGAAGAAAGAAAAAAAAAAAGAGAGATGCAAAGTAAATTAAGTCTCCAAATTTACTAAGTATATAACTATTACTTTACATTGAGTAAGAAATCTGCGAAAATTTTAAAAGTTATCAAATCCCTTTATTTCTTAACTATCTCGATAAGGTTTTTGTGTTGTCAAATTATAGATTTTCTAGCTCGGTGGATACTAAATACATTAGTTTAAGACAATGGCCTAAATAACAAACCCGTGAAAAATAACAAGAGTTACAATAAAAATATTTTTTTCATTTATAAGATATCTATTAATCTCCTTATAAATAATAATTAGTCATTAAAATTTGAATATAATTATTGTAAGATAGTGTGAATTTCATTTCAATGTGGTAAGTGTATATGTTTCGATTCTATTCAGTACCTTTTAAACTATTACTAAAATTTGCCCATTGTTCTTAAATCAATATTTATGCAACCTGAATTGTTGTCAAAATTAAATATATCACTATTGAGGTAAGCCAGGCTTAAACAAAAATCAAAACTAGTAAGTAGTAGTACACTGGATAAAATTCTAAAGTGTTTACAGTAATCGTTTAACATATCCTCTCTTTCCTCTTGCTTTCAAACAGGATCTGATGTTTCCATCACCAAGCTCCTTCAATAGAGGAGGATGCAATCCAATATAATTATTCTCTATTTCAATAGAGAATAATTATATTTTCCACACCAACCGCCTTCAATAGAGAATAACTAGATTTTGATAGCGTTTCATTTCCCTTGTTTAAATCCCAATTAGGTATTATACAAAATATAATGTGCGTCATTTATAAATATATATTCTAAAAACTTATATATTGATCTTTGTTCTTGTGAGACATCTTAAATATATATTGCTGACAATACTTTTTACAATGATCCCATGAATATTTTTCTGTAGGAAATGCTGGATAAAAATGAGAAGATATTGGAAGATGTGATTTATCATAGTAGTTTTGCCTTTATGAAAAAACATTTACATAAACTATTGACCGAGATAGCGGACATTCCTAAAGAGCTTATAGATAACAATCCAGATATACCACCTGGACTTAGGGAGCTATTGCAGTCATCACAAATCAAATCAGATGGTACTAAAATGGATTTTGTGAGGAAAGGTATTGAAATTATCTTCAAAAACATTACAGAGTAGATTTCAGAAAAACCAGCTCATTTATACTTACTAATTTCTTTTGGCATATCTATCATATATACAACAATTGGCAAACATATAAATCATATTGTAAACAAATAATGATGAAAAGAAAATGATTTTTCTGCCATGTTGAGATTATAAAAGAGTTACTTTTAATTACAAGAATTAATTTTAACTATAAAAGTATTTTTTTAAAAATAGTAACAGACTCAGAAAAAGGAGGTCTGTATAACTCTGCAATAAGTACTCAATGAAGTATTTGAACATCCTTTTAGAGTGATTATCTATTACACACAATTACTTAATTTCATGTTTTTTTATTTTTTTTTATTTTAAGTACTCTGTATAAAAAAAATTTGAGAATAAGAGTAGATTTCATTAAATATAGTCTCATGCATTTTTTTCATTTGGAGATAAAGTTAATCATATTTAATTCTTTTTGAAAAGATTCAGTTATCAGAGTTAGAAAAATAAATTGGTGCTTGCTAAGTATGTTATTTTGCAAAGAACATAACTTTTTATAGGTGTATAAATATATGAAAAGTGCATGAAATTTTCAATTACTCATTAGTTTGCAGTCTGAAAAATTAAAAAGAATTTATAATAATAAAAAAAAAAGATTCTAGTTTCAGAAACAACCTTTGCGTCTAACGAATTTTTTTCAAAATTTGTTGATGAAATTACTTTATTTTTTTTAAGAAATCAAGTCTCCACAGATAGTAAATAATTTCTTGCTTATGATAAATGTACATGATCACTAATTATAATTAAAACCTTCATACTGTTGCCTTTTCTTTTATAAATTGTGGAACATTTTTCTAATATATTTAATTGCAGGTATTGTTGGCGATTGGAAGAATTATTTTTCACCCGCGCAAAATGCAAGATTACAGAAGAAATTTGAAGAAAGAACAATTGGTACAAATATACCAGAATTGTGGAAAGATGCAATGTAAATTATGAATATGTTTTAATACGATGCAAGTTTCAAATAAAATTTTTGGAACAGTTCTCTCAAGTCATTTTAACCAAGGCATTGCTTCACATAAATTTAGAAATAAATAGAAATTTTTTATCATTCATTAAGTTTTAAACATTAAATAAAAAGAATGTAATTTTTTTTAAATAAAAAGTGTATTAGCAGGGCGTTTACTCTTTTGTCAAAGTGAAAATTAAGGACTTTTCTTGAAAAATTAAACAGCTTAAAAACAATATAATTGTTTATTAAGAAATATATACATACCCACAGTGACATTGCCAATTATTTAACTTTCTCTTAAAATTTATGATAATGCAAATACCGATATAATTGTGTTTATTACCAGGGTTTGCAAAGTGGGTCTAGGCAACATAGTGAACCCAGGCAGGTTATTTCAGGTGGGTCCCCTTGAAGAAACCCACTTTTCCAAGGTGGATTTTTTTTTCAAAATCACTGAGTTTTGCTTCAAAAGCAAAAAAAAGTTGTAAATTATTGCCTTAGAACAAAACTTCCAAATAAATGAAAATAATTTAACGTGATATAGAAATTAAAATGCATTCAAATTGTTTTAAGAGCATACTAATGAGCTTTTAATTATGAAGGAAATTTGAAGAATCTGTTCGGTGTAGAACATTGGGACTCCAAAAGACTTACGTATTTTTTTTTTTTTTTTAATATTTAGACTGATTAGAGTAATTTAAAGTATAATTAAATCTAACTACTTCATTTAGGAAAAATTTTAAGTTTTTATGAAATTGTGTAGCCTAAAATATCATTGAACAAGATATATTTTATAAATTAATTTTGTATATTATTATCGAACATAAAAAACTGCTCTTATATAATAGAACTTTTAACAGAATCAATACTACCATCTAAGCTCCATAACACTATTATTTACTGCATCTAATGCCAGGTAAATGGTAGCAAAAATCAAGAATTTATTGTTGTGAAATTTACAATTAACTTAATTATAAAAATTATATTTAATTATAAATTTTTAAGATAATAACAAATGTTATAATGTCAGGAAGTAAACTTGAAATATTTCCAGATTTCCAATGATTTTATTGAAATTGAATTAGTAGATTTAAATTTTTTTTTTCCCTCTGATTAAGTACAGAAATTGAGATTCATAATTTTTTTAAACTTAAATTTGCGTAAATAAAGAAATTTAGGGAAAATATTGTTGGAAGTTTTTATATTTTGCTGTAGATGATATGCATCACCTATTCAGTTGTTGGTTAATCTTGCTAAATATTTGGTTATGCAAAAAAAAAAATTTCTCTCAATAACATGGTTTATTTATAAGGGTACATATTAGAAGAATTAATACTAAAAAGTTGAATTAGTTTGCATGAATTTTCTTAATCAAGGCATGTTGAATTAAGTTTTATTCCAGGTAAATACAGGCCTTACTTATATTGAGGCACCTTAAATTTTTCCCCTCTTTTTCCACTAGGCTTAAAGCAATATTTAAGTTCATTACAACAAATATTTTCATGAAAATTTTAATAAGACTTTGAACCAAAATGTTTAATATGTAAGCAACTTATGTGTGCAACTAATGTAAATGTTGTTTTTCAATGCAACATATAAAATTATTTAAAAGGATTTTTTAAAGCTGTCAACCCATTTCTACAGCCAGAAAATTAGTAAGGTTCCTTAATTAACAAATACGTATAAAACATTTATTTCTTCATTATTTAAAGGTATGTACTTATAGTATTTCGTTTTATCATCCTTTCTTAATATTATTCTTAAACCATTATTATGATTCCTTTTTTATTTTTATCCTAAATTAACAGTCTAAAACTACAAGTGGTATTCTTTTATTATAAAGATAAAGTAATCCGACAATATAAATTTTTACTATGTAAAATTTAAATTTAAAAAAATACATTGAAAAATTTTATGAAACTGCATTTAAAACCATTTGTAACTTAACTGTTTGGAAATTATTACTTAACAGCAAATACCTTATATTTACTTTTTTAATGAGCTTTGTACAAAATTATTTCCTGCGAAAACTATTATTAGGAATTAATTTTACGCAGTATTAAATGATTTTGTGAGAAACATTAACTAATTCTAAAGTAACCAAAAGGGTAATAGAAATTTAAAAAAGCAAAACAGTATATTAAATTGCAATGTTAACTGAAAAAGATGATTAATAATAAAATCTATCTTTAAATTTTATTCTAATAGACTAAAAGAAAAATATTTGGTGATCTTTTTATTGAGTAGATTTAAATTTTTACGTAACTATTTGATTGTCCTTACGAAATAAAAATAATAGTATAGCAATCTAAAATCTTCCAAAGAATACTTGCAGTTACTAAATATTTAACTTTCTTGCTAGAAGCAAATCATACAAGTATTGAAATAACTCCAAGGTTTTCATCAAAACCCCAACAAATCCTGGGTTTTTGACTAAAAAAAAAAAGCTAGGTGGGCTGGGTTCTGAATTTGATTTTTTTCCCCTTCAGATTTAAAATCTAAGGATTTTTATATTTTCAATCTGCCTGAATAGGTGAGCTTCACCTTTGGAAGAAAATCTAAAAGCAATTGCAAAAACTTACAACCGCAAAAAACTTCTCCTATTTTTCAAAGTTATTTTACAATTAGAACAAACATTTATTAAAAACACAGAAAAATTGCAATACTTGGCACCCCCCTAATAAATATTTGTGTAAGACAAACCTCTGATTTTTGACTGCAAAACTACTTTATTTTTTTCCTTTTGATTTATCAAATTTATAATTTGAAATATAATTTTCAAAAACAAAGAATTTGCAAGTTTGATATACAAAATATTAAAGCATTCATATAACTGATATACAAAAATATTATAGAATAAGTTCTGATATACAAAAATATTTATTGTTACCTAAAATAAAAACATATATGTATACAATACTTGTTTAAAAAAAGTTCCACATAAAAGATTACATATCCTCAGAGTAAAAAAAATATACAAGCAATTCACATGTGCACAATGAATTTTATAAATGAAAAATATAGAAATCCTAAACTGAAACGTTACAAGATGGAAGACATGATTTATCGAAATCGTCGAAATATTCATGATCCAAAGCTGCCAATGCCGATATTCGTTTTCCAGGATTGTAAATCAACATTTCCTGTAAAGAGAACAAATATGAATCAGGGAAAAACTAGATACGATTCATTAGAATGGGTAAAACACTAATTAAAGCAAAACATATTCATCACAAAAACAGAGAATTTCTTTTTCAACATAATATGTTACAACAATTGTATTAGATAAATTTTTTCATGATTACTTTCGAGAAAAAAAAAAAAAAACTATATTAAAGTTTTCTTAAAGCAAAAATTGCTTAAAATTACATACATTCATGTAAAAATAAAAGTAAATATAACAGGGAACATTTTTAAAACTAAAAATAAAGAAAGTTACATTTTTTAAGAAATATATACATTGCAAAAAATGTCACTTTGTTAACTTCTAATTTTAAGATAGGCATTTTTCTTAGTTTTGTTAAGGCATTTTAAAGTGTTATTTATAATTTTTTTTTTCTCCTTTAAAAAAATTAAACATTTCTTTTTTTTGTTGTTGTTGCCAAAATCAAATCTTTTGACAATGCTAGGCTTCCTAAGCTTTCTCTAATACAAGAGAAGCTTACAAGCATAGGCAAAAAATATTACAGTCAAAAACCACTATAATGAACCTAGGATATAGTGAACTCTGCTATAATGAACTTTTCTAACAGTTCTTCCTTATTTCTCATTTAAGTAACGTTGTTTAATATGCTCGTAGTGAACAAATGAAAAATTAGTAGCTCGTTTATAGTGTAGTACTTTCATTGGCTGTTTTTTTCCCCTTTCTTTTTTAATTTTTCAAACTTTAAATTTGCGAGAATTGAGAAAGCAGCACATACATTCACGTTAATGTTGCAGAAGGAAAACATTTATCAAGGAAGGGAAATAGACTATTCTGAATTTTTTGTCGTGCAGAAAATGAGGACTAAAAGCTACCAACTCTTGATACAAAATTGATTAACTCTACTTAAAATCTAATTGTAGTCAGTCGAAAACTCTTAATTTCTTCAATAGAATGTAAAAAGTAATTTTTTCTTTTATCATCTATTTAATCAAGTAATAATTTTTAACCAAATGATGTAATCGTAATAACTATTTCCAATACTATTGTCAATTGCGAAAAAATAATTTTTTAAAGAAATTATATATAGTGGAACTACTGTTTATAGTGAACTTATGAATTACAGGGTCTGTTGACAGTTCATTATAATAGGGTTCAACCATACACTGATAAATTGCTAGAATGTCAGACTAATAAACATCACAGTAATAGCTAGAAAATATATCACAAAACTTTCCAATTTTTTCCTTTTTTCATTCCTATTAGACTGATTCTAGATAACTCTTGGCAGCAATATGCTATGAAAAACTCAATAGAATTACATTTTAGAAAAGATGCTTACTCTAAGTAAACTTTGTCCCGCTGTTCCTAACCGGGTTGATAGATTGTGCAAAGTATTGTTTTTCCAGTTAGGGAAGGACGTTTTGTAATCTGGCATTTCTGTCACACCAGGCCAGACATCATCAGTTGGTGTTCCCAAAGTCCTAAAAGTAAATGGATTACAATAATTAGAATGCAATTTTGAATCATAAGATGAAATTTCTTTTAAAAAATCTAGAAATAAACACGGGAACAGTTACACACAGAGAAAGAAAAAAGTTTATTTATTACTTTTTTTAACAGTTAAATATGTGAAGAACGTTTAAATATATACAATACACACACATATTAATAACTTTTTGATACGAGAAGTATCGAAAACAAACTTAAACTGATATGTGACTAGATTTTGATAACATGAAAACCACTTTGCATTAAGAAACCATAAATTATACTGAATGTAAAAAGTAGTTAAGAAAATCATAGAAAGAGTGTAAAAAATAATTAAGCAGCAAATTTTAAATAAACATTGTACTAAAGATGAAAGGTGGACAATTTCATAGAAGTAAAATAATCAAGAAAAGCAATTTAAAATAACAAGCGTACACAAAAGCAGTGTTCTTTTTTAGTGCTCTTTTAGAAAGATGTGCATAAGCTGCACTAAACAGAACCCATAATTGTATCAGGGATGAGAGTAGTCAGAAAGTAAAAAAGAGGAAATCCAAAAAACAAAAAAAAGAAAGGAAAAAAAAAAGAAAAAAAAAATATATATATATATATGTGGAGTTTGGAGCTGTTGTTATAGTATTATAGTGTAATAACTGCAAACATTGCGTCATCTACCATCTTGTAATATTAAAGAAAGTTGCATCATCCTCTTGACATTGAGAGGTGCCAGTCAGACCAGAAGGGGAAGTCCCGAAGGGAAACTCCCGAATTTATAATTAACTCTTAACTTTATACCATAGAACACTCTAATTTTTAGTCACATGCAATCCGGAGACCACTGCGAGAAGGCAGCTCTCACCATGTCACTGTTATATCGTTCTAACCTTTTATTTCTATTAAATTGTTATATTTATTAAATGATCGTCATCATTTACTCCTATGCTGCACTATCTCCCACATATATATAAACAAAAATTTGACAAAAAAGTGCGATTTTTAAACTTGTAAACCATGTGAATATAAATCCCGATATGAGACTTTTAAATCACGTAAATATGAAACTCTACATCGAATTTAAAAAATGCGAAAATAGAAATCATGATTTTTTTTAATTTTTTGATCACGATGCATAATTTTTAAATCGCGCGATATTACAACCACAAAAACGAATCATGATATTGGATTTTAAGCTCACGTGAATACGAATTGCTACATAGGGCTTTAAAAGCTCGTAAATACAAATCGCAATATTGATTTTTTAAATCTCGCAAGTAAGAATCGCACTGTACAATATTTAAATCGCCTGAATAAGAATCGCAACGTTCAACTTTTAAATCAGGTAAATACGAAAATTGAGATTTGATAATAAAATCGAGATTTTAAAAATACATAAATACAAAACACGATATTGGATTTTTAAATGTCGTAAATAAGAATCATAATATACGATATTTAAATAGCGTAAATAAGAATCGCAATGTGCAACTTTTAAATCAGGTAAATCAGAAAATCGATGATTGATATTAAAATCGCGTGAATAAAAATCGAGATCTGAATTACGAAAATACGAGCTATCCAGCCGACGGATAAAAAATACGGAAAATCTTATCTTCTGTGCGTGAAATCGGAGAAAATAGCTAAAATAAGTAAAAATGCGGAAGGGTTAGCAGCTAGGGCGTAGATTGAATTTTCTGTTTATCTTTGAAAATCGTAAATAAATATAATTATTTTACTTCAATGACTGAATTTAAAAAAAAAAAAAAACGGGATATTTATTTAAAAAAACGAAACTTTTAGAGAATCAGAGTTTTTGATAAAAAGGCTGAAATTCGAGAGACAAAAAAAAATCTCATCCCTGTATAAAGGTCAACCAGTTTTATCCCAAGGAAATGATTTTTAGAGAAACTTCAGAGGGAGGAAAAGGGACTTCAACAATTTCCCTCCGCGGAAAATTAAATTCCTCATAAAACATTTTAACTTGGGCAAAAAAAAATTTCAGCGGAAATTAGCTGGAAAAATGGAAAAATCTGAAAAAAAGCGGAAATCCGCGAATCCGCGGAAGAATCTCATCCCTGTTGTATATATATTTATTCATGCATGCGTAGCTGTCACTCCCTAAATTTAAAAATACAGAAGATCGACAAAAAAAGAGATGTCTACTCGCTGTATACTAACAATTTAAAAAAAAAAACAAGCAAAAGATTTTTGACCTGCTACTTGAGGGCACAATATCCATTCATTAATACTTGATTACATGGAAAAGTATATTTTAAGTATCATATAAACATTATTTTGAATTAAAACATATTAAAACTATAGTATGTAATTGTATATGTTTTACGTGTCCGACTATATCAGTCTTACCATCATGAGCAATGCTAAAGTCAGTATTACATAAGTAGCAACGTAAATTATGTACTCCATGATTCGATCGAGAAATAAATGGAAATTCAAGAGAATAAATCTCCTTTAAGGTTTAGTTGCATTGTATTCGTTTAGCCATAATAAATAAAATTAACAAGATAAATCAGATGAGCAAATAAATATTTTCACCGTTATTTCAACTTTACACATGCTTTTTTGTTTCAATGTTTGCTTTTACGCTGGCAAAGAAGCAGAATTCCTTCCCTCATTGGTAGATGAGAGGAGAAATATATTATGCCCCAATTTCAGGGTTCATACAAAGATCAGAAGAAGAAATCCAAGGATTATTCGAGGAGTCCAAAATTTTAGTTCGAAACTTATCACAAATTTAAAAACTCTGCGTAAAAGATAACTAGACGGTTTTTTTTAAAATTAAAAAGCAGTTATTATAAAGAACTTGTAAAAATTTATATTTTGCATAAGATATTTTTTCTAGCCCTTTTGAAATAGATTTTGACTTTGTCAAACTTAATCAAGAAAAATAAATAAAGTTATCATTTTCACACATAAATACATTTACCAGTTTCAAATATTCTAATAAATCTAGTTAAAGTACATAGTGCAGACGTTGTAGATTAACAGAAAACCTACCAATCTCATATTTTTAAATTTGAATACAGAAGAAAATCTCTATAAATCATTAAGTTTGCTTGTAACATGAAAAATTAAAATTTGCTGTTATTTTTTTCTCCTAACTCTTGCAATTCTTTTTTACTTAAAGTTTTTCTTAAACTATCAGATTTTGACAACTAAGTCATATCATTTAGTTTCCTTGCTTGGACTGCAAATTCATCAGCAGATTTAGTAAGTTCATCTATGCAACACAATAATCTAAGGAGTTTCTAAGGACTAATTTGGAAATCCAAGTAGTTCTAAGTACTCTATTGCAGACTTTTTTGTTTCTAAGGAGTAAAAAGAGTCTGTAGGCACCCTGCCCACCTTAAAGGGAAGATCCCAGTAAGCTCCCCAAGGCCATTACAAGAGGAGCAGCGAAGTCTAAATTAAAGAAACAAGCAACCAGATAGACAGGTAAGAATGCAGAAAATCTTAACTTCTGTGCATAAAAAATCACTCAAATAAGTACAAATGTGGAAAGCTTCAGCAAAATACAGAAGGGTTAGCAGCCATGTGTGTATATACAGGGTGCGTTCTGAAAGTAATGCGCATGATTTTATTGTGACGCAACTATCGATCGCAGCGCCCCAGATTGGGCTAAAGATGTGGTGGGGGGATTTGTCCTTCAAAATGCATCTGGTCTCAGATCGCTCCGAGCAGTAGGAGAGGTAGGACGTGTCTTCGCTCAAAGTCTTTTTTTCGATCGTGTCACGGAGTGATGGAAGGTTCGCTGGAACAGCGGTACGCAATTAAGTTTTGTGTGCGGCTTGGGAAGAATGCGACGGAAACTTCTCACATGCTTCAAGACGCCTTTAGGAGGAATGCATTTCGAGATCTCAGTGTGGAAGGTGGCACAAGGCCTTCAAGGAGGGTCGGGAGAAGGTCGCAGACGAGCCTCGTTCTGGACGCCCAACAACAGCCCGAACCGATGAAAATGTCCAGCGTGTGCATGAAGTTTTGAAGTCAGACCGTCGGTTAAGCATTCAGGCAATCGCCAACACTCTGAACTTTTCAAAATGCGTGGTGCATGGGATTGTGACGGAGGGTTTGCAAATGCGAAAGGTCTGTGCGAAGTTTGTGCCGAAGGTGTTGACGGAGGAGCAAAAAGAAGTTCGAGTTTTGAGCAGTGAAGAATTGTTGGAATTGATGAGAAATGATCCAGACTTTTTAAACTCTTGTGTAACCGGGGACGAATCCTGGATGTTCGAGTATGATCCAGAATCCAAAAGGCAGAGCTCCGAGTGGCACACCCTATCTTCTCCCAAGCCCAAAAAAGCACGCATGAGCAAATCTCGCATCAAAACAATCCTGATTGTCTTCTTTGACATCCGAGGAATCGTACATTTTGAATTTGTTCAGCAAGGACAATTTGTAAACGCAGCTTTTTATCTGGAGGTGCTCAAGAGATTGAAACGCGCGTCAGGCCTGACATCAAAGACACCTTCAAGCTCCGTCACGACAATGCCCCGAGTCACACGGCCTTCATCATCATCAACTACCTGACCCAAAGTAAGACCCCCTTGGTGCTCCAGCCTCCCTATAGCCCTGACTTGACACCGTGTGACTTTTTTCTGTTCCCCCGACTGCAAAGAGAACTGAAGGGAAAGCACTGGGAGTCGGTAGAGAACATCCAAGCTCATGTAACAAGGTTCCTGAGATGCATTCCTGTTGAGGAGTTCCAGGGTGCCTTCCAAGCGTGGCAGAATCATCTCCGCAAGTGTATTGATGCACAAGGGAACTATTTTGAAGAATTTTAAACATTTGTACCCATAGTATCAATAAATCTATTTTTACCAGAAAATGCGCATTACTTTCAGAACGCACCCTGTATAGTCCTGCTGAAGGACCCTGTCATGTAATTATAGCAATCCCCCTTCTCTGCGCGCCTGCGCATTGCCTCATCCTCAGTTAGTTGAACGGACGAGAGAAGAAAAGGAAGAGGGGTTGTATCATAAACTCTAGGTGGCATCCTTGGCCAATAGTTTCTTTCCCGCCTAGATGGACTCAGCCTATTAAAACAGCAGCAAGCTAGAATTGTATAAACTGTTAATTTTAATTGCTTCCTTATTTCAATATCTTTTTCGGGAGGAAATGAATGTTCAGAAAAAACATCATAGTGAAAGAATTCTCACAAGGAGACACTTGTTCCCTTCTCAGCATGCTCTATCATTAAAACTATTTCTTAATATATATGCAAATAATTACTTTAGCCGAATTAGTTAGACTGCATAAATGCAAGATTAAGTAAAACTAGAATAATTAAAATATAAGAAAAAGGAATTACTTCCAAAGCATGAGGAGGAAAGCAACCTTAAAAAAAAAAAAAAAAAACACTAACTTATTTCAAGCAGTATCAACAATCGAATGTGTGTCAATTCGGGTATCAGGGGTGTTTGTGAGTATGATGAATGAAGTATGGAATGTTATGGATGAATTGTGGAGTATGGAATGACCTAATTATAAAAGTTCAATGAATTACTTTTTTTGCAAAATTAATAACCATAAATTTTCAAACATATAAACTACTACATTTTATGTAAATATTTTAAATTACCTGAATTAATTCTTTAAAAAAAAATTATCTAATTTCTGCTGCTTTTTTTAATTTTCTGATGTGTGTGGGCTTGTCTTTCTTTTGTGGTGAACTTCATAATTGCAGGAAGGTTGATTTTTATTTTCCTCATTTACAGTTGAAGAAATTTCCTCGAGAACTGCACATGCAGAGGTAGAAGCAGTTTGCTTTTCTGCATATTAGAAGGTTTTTCAGTGACTTTTATAGGTGACTCATCTGAAATACATGTTTTTAAGTCCTCTTAATATGTTTTCCAACTTCTGTTCATATTCAGTAAGATTGTGAATTGGATCAGTCATTGGATTTTTTGAGCCATATTTTTCACACGAGGTTTCTTTAGAAGCCATTAAATCATATTTAATAGTCTGCACTGCATCTAGGGAATCAATCTTAAGAGAGGTTCTATAGTCAGTGACAAGTGTATCCATTAATTTGAATGCACTTTCCACTAATGGGCCATGGAAGCAGCTAGGGCAGGCTTTGACCAATTTAGCCAATGTAGGATACTTATAATCATTTGTGAAATCATCTTTTAAATTAAAAACACTTGACTTGATTTCCACTTTCATCAGATGTGTAGGGCATTTCTTTGGTGATATCAATATCACTCTGATATAACCTTATTTCAGCTTCTACTTTTGACTTTTAATTATCACTAAAAATAAGGGACATAAAAGATGATAATTTTTCAAATAGCTAATATTGCAATGGTTTTACCTCTTAGCTCTGGATCTAATGCTGTAAAACTAATTAGATATGAATTTTTAAGGGGTAATTTCTGTTTCATATGCTGTGCTGTATTAGTACTCTACTTAATGGCGCCACGCCAGGAGAGATAAGACCTTTGAACCCAGAGTCACGTGATCGCACATCTGGTCGAACGAAGTCTCTCCCTTTTTTTCTGCCGTGCCTACTTGTCGAAAAGAATCCAGAAGAGAATGTCCGAGAACCGGGGGAATGAGTCATAACTCGCAATAAGGAAAGAACAAAAAAGAAGTTTTTTCCCCCTTTTCACGCATTATCACTGCCTTTGGAGAAAGAAAGGAAAAGTTTTCACCACACACACTGACCTTGCGTTTTCTGCTTTCAAAGCAAACAAAATTACCCAGATCAAAATAAATAATTCATTATTATTCCTACTTCCTTTTGAACGATGATCCCCGGAATTTCCGGGTATCGAAGTTCAAAATCCCCGGAGCACAAACACCCCTGGGGTATTCAAGCTCAGAGAAGATAACGGTTACAGTCAAAAAGTGATCTGCACAAGGCATTATCCGAAAATAAAATTTAAAAATTTGGGTACTCAAGCTCAGAAAAGATAACGGTTACAGTCAAAAAGTGATCTGCACAAGGCACTATCCGAAAATTAAATTAAAAAATTTAGGTGATGGCCGAAAGGTTGAAATATGAGGGTAATCTGTTTGCATCATCACAGACACACACGTACATATATATAGCTAAAGGAGTACCCTTTAAGCAGAATTTTAATTTAAAATACTAACTTACATAGCATTCTCATACTAAAATTACTGCAAAGAAAGTGAAATCTATTATGTTTGTATTGTTACTAAAAATATAATATTTAAAATTTTTGATTTGAGTGTTTAATGCAAGGTTAAAACTGTCACTTGCAAAAAATTTTTGAGCAGCCCAAGTTTGAAATCAAATTATTACCTAAAAATTCTGAACAGCTGATCAATTTCAGAGTCTCCACGGAACAAGGGAGTTCTGTTGGCCATTTCAGCAAATATACAACCAATGCTCCAAATGTCCACAGGCGTTGAGTATCTAGGCGATCCTAAAAGTACTTCTGGAGCTCGATACCACAGAGTCACCACTTCATGAGTATAAACACGCACAGGAACACCAAAAGCTCTGGCAAGTCCAAAGTCAGCAATTTTTATGATCCCTTTTTGATCAATTAACAAGTTTTGAGGTTTCAAATCTCTGTGAAGTATTCTGCGCTTGTGACAATACAATATAGCTTCTAGTAACTGATACAAATAACTCTGAAATGTTAAAATGCAAAAGTCATAAAAAGACAACTACAGTAAAAATGTAATTAACATCTTAAAATAGAAATTAAGTCATTAACTAATTGTTTTTTTTTTTGGTTTCAACCTATTAAGATATTTAAAGCCCAATTATTTTAACTGATAATAGAAAGTAACTTGTTGAAAACAATGCAAATTGAGATCATTCACAGTTCTAAACTTTATTAGCAGTCGGAATTTGGTTTCAGTATAACATTTCTGCCAAAAAGTCTCATTTCAAAGTCTTGGTGATTTCTTTGGAGAATTCAGTGCTCTGATATTTTTTTGTTCATGGGCGGTATTAAAAACAGTTGCTTTTCATATTTCAAGTCCATAGGCTTTACTTTTAGCTACACTTCATATTGTGATGTCAGGATTTGATTCCAACTTAACTTATGACTGCTTTAAATCATTTGTTCACTGCTGTATCAGTCATAGCAGCTTTTATTCTGCATTGCTGTATGAATCAGAACGCAAAAAAAATCACACAAAAATATTTACTATCTGCTTGGCACCATGCTAAACACATGCTTCACTTTGCCAAGTAGGGTATTCATTAATTTTTTTACTTACATTGTCTATCTCTTGAACAAAATGCATTTAAATAATTAGGTATTGCTTGAATGGGGCTTTATAAGTTAATACAGAATCATGACTGAATATTAAGTAAGACAACATAAAAACAATCCCAACTTGGATAAAGCATTTCTAGCAGTAGACACTAATACATAAGTAACTTTAGAATGGTATAATTCAGAATTCACAAAAGTTAACAAAAATTCCTAGCATAAATAAAATTGAATTGCTAAAAATCAATGTTAAATAACTAGAACATTAAAATTATCAGTTTAATTTTACACAGTATGGGTCAATAGTTATAATTTGATCTAGAAAATGTTTTCTTTTACTAAATTAGTATAATGCAGAGAAAGAAAGAAAAAAAAAACAGATTTTTTAACAGATGTTTAACATGTTTTTTCAAAAAATACCTGCATGTTACATTATTATTTTTATCTCCCAACTACTCTTGGGAATTATATAGTGAAGCAAATATCAGAATTAAAGTAGAAAAATGACAATTTTAGCAATGAGAGGGACTCTCAACACAAACTATGCATGCTGCCAAGAAGCATATCCAAACTTTATGTCTCAAAACTTCATTTGAAATAATAATATTCAAACTTAAAAGTCAGTACCTAGAGGGCTCAAGTTGCATTTTTTAATACAACCAGAAACATGGAGCAGGAATGCTCTACAGCTTCATTTTTCCTAGAACTGGAGCTCAAAATTTTTCCAAGCTTCATGTCTCAAGAAATTTCATTGCATCAAATATGAAGGAGGCTTTATTATACTCAATTCTTTTTAAAATAATGTTAATGTTACATTGTATTTCTAACTTTTTGAATAATTTTATATTCAGAAGTAACATAACTTATTTGCTTAAAAATTATTTTTACCTTAACCAAAGGCTTTTCCATGAACTGCCCATTTGGAATGCTATCAAGGTATTTCTTCAAATCCATGGACAAGAATTCAAAAACTAAATAGAGTCTGCTTTCTTGCATAAGTACATCCAATAAACTAAAGAAACAACACAAGTTTAACTATTTAACACAGATATTAAATAGATTAATAAAATTTAACAACAAACAGAATGGTAAAATTTCTTACTTGTTAACAACTGAGAATGAAAAATTGCCAAAATTTAAATTAACTAAATTTCAATAGTAAAAAAAAAATATTTTTTTAATTAAAAAAAGAATGGAATTTTTTTTTCACAAATTAGAAATCAGTACTTGTTCAAAAGACAAATCAAATATTCAGTTAGAAGTTTTGTCCCATAATGATTTTTTTTAAATTTTAATGAATCTAAACTAAACATTACTTTTATGAGAATTTTCAGAACATTTCATGTTTAAAGCTTAGACAAAAACTTTAAAATCCAGGTACGTTGAATCTCAGCTCGAATTACAAAAATTTATATAAAAATTTTTAGGAATATGGAATAGGATTAAATCATATCTTTTCTTTCTCCTTTAACGAATTAATGGAATTAATGGAGAAGAATTAAACTAATTTTAAATAACATGAAATATTTCTTTTTTATGAAATACAGAGTGATTAAAGAATAAGAATTAACATTTTAGTTTCTTTATGCAAAACTGAACAAACATATCAAACAATTCAATAATACAAATCAAACAAGGAAGGATCATTAGTCGTAGAATACCATACGTTAAGATTCTTAATGTGGCGCTTTTAGATACTTGTGGCGTTTTAGAATAATTTTTAAATAAAGGATAAATAGAAGTCTTACTTTTAACTAGTAACATTTTATTATTTAAATAACATAACTATATTGAACAAACATTTAACAATTAACAGGACTATTTTAGAATTAGAATATACAATTAATTCAACTTATTTATACATTAATTCTTACGTGCTTTTTAGAATAGATGGAGAGAGACTTACCAAGTTTAGTCATGGTTCGGCCTATTGTCACTTAGGCTGATTGCTTTTGATTGCTTTTCCGTGATAGCTCCTCAACCCTTTCCTTCGGCTGCTTTTATATCGTATTTTTTGGGTGATAAAAAGTTACAAATCTGAGGAAAGGTCAAGTTCAAAAGTCATTGTTGTGTTCGAGTTTGTCCCGTGATGGGTCAATCACATGATGGGGGTGACATTGTAAGATTTAAACCTAATCGTTTATTTGAATTACTTTATCCGTATTTAACTTACTATTTGCCGAAGGAGATTTCCCACAGTAGTTTTATTTAATCGAAGACTCTGAAATGTTCTAGAAATCTAATCTTAGCCCTTTCTCTTGATTTTAATTTTGAGTGACGATAAGCGTCACATCTTCCTCAAAAGCCGAGAAAAAAAAAAAGAGAAAAAAAAAAATTCTTGCTTAACCAGTTAAACTCAGAAGGAAAGTCTCTCTCTTATTTAACACATAACATAGTTTTCATTGTTTTTAAAACTTTAAGTAAACAATCATCATAAACACGATTAAAGTGAAGTACAAAGCAATATAAATAATATGCAAGAAAAAAAATATAACATATACATAACAATAGAATACACCTAAAGATCTTGCATTTATAGGAATAAAATATTATTTAGACGAAAGATTTTCCCAAATTTGACAGAAGAATCTTAACATTGTAGATGATACATACATTGTGCAAAATAAATTGGTAATTTATAATTAGTATTTCATTTTATACAAAATTTGCACATGATATATATATATATATATATAAGAAAATAATTTGTATTTAAAAGAGTTAAGATATATAGGATTTAAAGAAATGTTGTTTGATGAAAAGGAAAGGATAGTTCGACACGTTCTAGGAAACTTATGTATCGTGATATTCCATTAAAAAAAATCTTTTCGCAAAAAAAATATACAATATATATATAGGAAAAATAAAAATATTAAAAAAAAATAAAAAAAGATATCCAAAATAATAGAAAATAAAATTTACATTTCATCTCCTACAACAAGTAATGCAAGTTGAGATGATGGTAATGCTTAAACAAATAATAATAAGAAAGGCTCCAAGCATTTTGAAACCAAAAAATACATTACTCAATGTAGAAAAGGATAAAAAGTTAAAGAAACCTGAGCCAGAAGAATCAGATCTGGTTATCGCTTTAGTGTATGAGGAATTAAAATTTAAGAGATTTATACTAGGCTCAGTTAAACAAAATGAAAGAAGTTTGCAATGCTTCATTTCTCTTGCTACAAGGCATAATTTTTCCTCATAACATTTTTGTTCAGCCTGAAATTTAATAACGAATTCCCGTGGCTCAGTCTCCAATACAAATGATTGAGTGTATAAAACAATTTTTTGAAGTTCAACAGATACTGTTCCAGCTTGGCAACTGGAATGAGCAGTAAACTTCAGCTCACTTAAAATCTGGCAAGAATAACAGCCTTTTGCCGTTACTTCACTTTCCATAATTTTGGGACAAATTTGTGACGTGTGTAACATTATCTTGTAATCACTAAAACTAATTGAGAGTTTAACAGCTGCAGTTGCCAAGAGTTGTGATACTAGGGAACCCTTGTTCATAGAAAATAGATGCAAGTCTCTGGCCAGTGGAAGGGCTTTTTCCTTTGAGCCGGTTATCAGGGTAAGGCCATCTGGTTTCCTTGTACATCTCAATGTTGTCTCGAAGAAATCACACTTAGTGATGTCGGGATCAAATATGAAACTTTTGGTGAAGCTTTCATTGTCCTAAATCTGACCCACTAAACCAGCCATAGGAACATGTTGAGGGCTAGCTGGCATCAGATAAGCCTCTGATGGATTCCCAACGAGGGAGTCAGAAATATGAAGTTGTGGTTGATTTAGCCAACCTTGAAAGCTATAAGTTCGGTAGGTAATACAACGTTGAGATCCTCTTGATACTGTTAGGTTGTGCTGTACAAAGGCAGCACTTTCAAATTCCAGAAGTTGTCTTGATCTTCTCCCTGCGTGAGGTTTCCGATATAAACATATATCGAAAGAAACTATGGTAGTATTGAAAACCCAACGATTTGGCTTCAAAATGAAGTAGTTCGTATTTAACTTTCTTTATATCACATTTGCAAGAAGCGTTATTGTTGCAAGGATATACGGAACAAAATTCAGCTGTTCCCGTACAATTTTTAGAGCAGTCACAAAGGAAGTCCATTGAATCACCTCTGTTTACGTCAGTTTCTGAACAATAGAAAGAGGTCATATTACCTCGATTGGTTGTAGGTCTGTCTATGAATTGACAGGATGTTCTTAAGCAAGCGTCGGATGGCAAATCCAAGTTCTCGATTTCTCCTGAATTCATCGTAGTGCATTTTTGTTTTGCTTCATTTAGCCTGCACACCTGAACATCGTGTGCACTTACCAAAGTAAATGAGAAATAGATCAGTAGAATGGCTGAAATAAACAAGGAAAGTTCTCTCCATCTACTCAATAACTATTATAAAGCTTTTGTACTTAAGAGTTTTTTTTTTTCTCTTTCACTTATTCAGTACTAATCAAGTATTTAAAAATTTTGTTTCAAGAAATGACAAAAGATCATTTAACTTATTTGAGTATAAATGAACTCATTTAATTTTACACATTAACTATTCCTTATTTGCTCTAAATATAAATATTTCATTTCGATTATTCTTAGTATTTATGATTTAGTATCGATACTCATTATCATTTGATCCAGTTAATTTCAATATTTGTGCTCATTTTAATTAATTACGTACCATCAAGAATGGTATAGTACAGTATACTTGCTTTATTCATGTACATTGTCCATAAATATAAATTATTTATATACGTATTTTAGAAGTAAAATTTACAAATATTATATAATTGAGAGGAAAAAAAAAAAAAGAGATTTTCTTTTTCTTTTACTTATTTAGTAATATTATTTATTAGTATTATTATATCCATAGTATTTTTTTTTTCGTTCTCATTATTCCCTACTTATTTAGTCAACACATATTGGTCTCCAATTGTTTAGTCAACGTAACAAAGTTTTATAGCGCCTGCGCAAAGCATTGTATTGACGCAACGAAACAATAAGTGACTAGATCAATTCCTCAAAAGGGGCCGCGGATTCCCATTCAAGAAATGATCCGAAATATCTATATGAACATTGACTAAAAAAAAAAACAAAGAATAAAGAGAGGAGGAAAAAAAAAATATTTTTTTTTTTGCTAGTAATTTGTATAAGATTGATTATAAAATATACGTGTTTGTTGAGGATAAAGCGTTATATTATTGATACTTGGGTCCCCTTCAGTTTGCAAATCATTCGAAAGCTTGGCAGATAAGGCATCGGCTACTTTCTCTAAAATTCCCTTATCTGGGTTTGAGTTATCAGAGTTCATTGCCCAACCAAGAATTTTACTTGAAAGCGAATTATTATCGGAGGATTGTTTTTGAGATGTTCGAATTTCTGGCTTATTTACCTGAATTGATGCTGCATTTTTCTCAGGTCTACGCCGAAGGTTGTATCTCGGTGCTGGTGAATCTACCAATGATATCGGAGAATCATTTGTTCCCTCAACTTGCCGTGTATGACTTTTTACTAAAGATGATTGAGAATTTTGAGTAGATTGTTGTTGCGATAGTGATCCCGTTGTATCAATATGCTTGTGTGATAATGACTTTTTTGGACGGTATGTTGTATATGAAATATAATCATCCCCATCATCTTCCATATCATAAGGAAATGAAGCATCCTTACACTTTTCGTCATTTATTTTTAAAACATGTGTCTGAGAAGAAATAGTGGCGTTCGGTACATTCGTAGTGGTCATTTGAGGAATTTCTAAATCTGGTCTGCGTTGTGTATATGAAAAAATTCTATCAATGTGTACCTTAGTTGGTTTCTTATATGGTTTGTTTACATCTTGAATTGTATAATTTAGATCAGAATGTTTTTCAATAATTCTGTAAGGTCCCGAAAATTTTTTAGCAAATGCTCTACCTGTCAATTGATTTGATGTTGGTGTATATAAATATACTTTTTGACCTAAATGATACGTTTTAAGGTGAGCGTGTCTGTCTCGAATGCGTTTTTGTTTTTCAGCAGCTCTTTCTAAATTTTGATACACTTGACGATACACCAGTTGCATCTTTCTTATGTTTTCTTCAAGCAGGTTGTCGCATGGAAAATAATGAATTTTAGGTTTTTGGTCTAATATATGAAAAGGTAAATTCAGATTGCGATTAAACATAAGATAAGATGGCTTTTCTAGAGTTGTGTCATGGTAAGAGTTGTTATAAATAAAGTTGTAGTACTGGAGATATGTATCCCAATTTGATGCTTTGTCTGCTAAACAAGTGAGGCTATTTTTAATGCTTTTTATTAATTCTTTCTGAGACTCCATTTGTTTGAGCGTGGAACGGTGTCGTCTTTAATTTATTAATTTGCAATTTCTTTGCCAAAATGTTAAATAATTGACTTTGAAAATTTGTTCCTAAATCAGTGAGAATCGCGTTAGGTACCCCGTACGTAAGTATAACCTCAATTAATCTATTAGCTATAGTCCCAGCGGTCATATCTTTTAAAGCAAATAATACACTAAATTTTGTGAAATGGTCAATAACCGTCAAAACGTATTTATTTCCCTGTCCCGATAGAGGTAGTGGTCCTAAAATATCTAAACTAATCAATTCCATAGGATAAGATGGAGTTTCAAAGTTCTGCAACGGAGATTTAGTCAAAGGAAAACCTTTTTTCTCTATACATAATTTACATGAATTTGAAAAATTCTTTATGTCAATGTACATATTGGGCCAAAAATACTTTTCCTTAATTGCGCGGTAGTTTTTAAAGAATGCGAAGTGGACCGTTTCGGATCCTTCTAAAATGTAAGGTATTAAATCTTTCGGAACAACTATTTGTTCAAAACACTCATCACGAGCGGCGCGTTTATTTCTATGAGAGAACCGCTTTAATAACCCATTATCTAGAAAATAATTTTCAGTGTTTATTTTTAAAGTGGTGTTTCTACCTTCCAAAATATTTATGATTTCGCTTAACTTAGGATCATTTCTTTGTGAGTTTTTAATGGTTTCAATGTCCGGTATATCTGCTTTGACAACATTAATATTTTCGTTAATATCACGTGATAAAAGATCTCCTAAAAAGTTTTCAGATCCCTTAATATGTTGAAAATAAAAATCGTAGTTTGACAGTTCTAATAACCATCTTGATAAACGGCTAGCTGGAGAATCTAATTTTATTATGTAATTTAAAGATTTACAATCTGATAGAATTTGAAACTTACGACCATATAAATAAACTTTATAATGACACGAACAGCCAAAAGAATAGCATACGCTTCTAATTGAATGGCAGGCCATTTCTTTTCATGTGGTTTCAATTTGTAGGAGAAATAACTTATTGGTCTGAGAATACCATTCGAATCTTTTTGTAATAGAGCAGCTCCAACCGCAATTTTAGACGCATCAGTTTGTAAATAAAATAAATCTTCAAAATTTGGATGCTTTAAAAGAATATCAGATAGTAGTTTAGACTTTATCAACTCAAACGAAGTTTGAGCTTCCTGGTTCCATTTAAATTTACTTTTAGTTTTAGTTAAATCTGTCAAAGGTGTAACAATTTTAGAAAAATTTGGTACAAAGTCACGATAATAATTCGCGCATCCTAAAAATCTTCTTAATTTACGCACTGTGTTAGGAACTGGAAAATTTTGAATGGACTTTAAATTATGAGGCAATGGTTTAATTCCCTCTTTATTAACTTCGTGTCCAAGGTAACTTATGCTAGTTTGAAGAAATTTACATTTTTGTGGGTTCAATGTCAACCCATATTTTCGAAAACGTTCGAAAACTAGCCTTAACTTTCTTAACGAATCGTCTATAGTTTGAGACGGTATTATTACATCATCGATGTAAGCTGCGATGTTCTCAGACTGCAAGCCGTTTAATATTGAATCCGCTATTTCCTGAAAAATTTGTGGTGAGTTCTTTAAACCAAAACTTAAAAATTTGTATTGATAATTTCCGTAAGGACTGGTAAAAGCAGTTAAAGCCTTATCGTTTTCACAAAGTTTTATTTGATGAAATGAAGCATTAGCGTCCAAAGTATTAAAATAATTTGCTCCTCGTAATGAATTTAAAATGTCTGAAATAAGGGGTAATTTATAAGTAGAAGAAACAGTTATCTCGTTGAGTTTACGATAATCTACGACCAAACGATATTCACCTGCTGTTTTCTTTTTAACCAAAATGAGCGGAAATGAATACCGACTTTTTGATTTTTCTATAATTCCGGCATCTTCTAAATCAGATATTTGTTTACGAACATTTTCACGTAATGCAATTGGTACTGGAAATGGTCGACACTGAATGGGTGTGGAATTGGTGATTTCTATTGGAGGGGCTTCGAGAGTGCATTTACCGATTGTTTTCAATGTTATGCTAAAAATATCAGAAAATTCAAAAATTAAATTTTTTAATTTTTGTTTTGCGTATAAAGGAACACCTGACCAATCAAAATGCTCTTCCTTAAGTTCTTGTCTCCGTAATTCGCGTAAATTTTCATTTGATTTAATATCTATATTTGGCTCAATATGAGCTATTTTACTATGTTTATTTAAATGTAATTTGTTATTTGAAAGATTATTGACAACCAAGGATATAGTTTTGTTTTTGTTCACGGTACAAATAGAACGATGAATTTCAATATTGTGTTGGGAATTAGTGGGATGTACTAAAACATTAGTTCCTGTAGGAATAGAATTACTAATTTTTACTTCAACTATTGACGAACTTTGTGCTGGAATTTTGATTTTCCGAGAGAGTTTACCGCAGTGATTTACAGTTATGTTATTATTTACTTCATTTTGATACTTTACAATCAAGGTTTTGCCGCCTGAAAAAGATACCGACTGATCTTTAAAATTTATGGTACAATTAAACGATTTCAAAAAATCAAAACCTAATATGAAGTCGTAATCTCGACTGAGACTGCCCTGAGTTATCAAAACTTTGTGTCTTAAAGGTTTGTCTTCTATTGAGAATGATAACAATGTCGTTGAACTTATTTTTATCTCCTCGCCAGATAGCGTAGAGATTTTCATGAATGGGTCAGACTGAGCTGTTTCGACATGTTTAGATGAAATTTGTTGCGATGCTTGATGGCTCATTAATGAAATGCTAGCTCCGCTATCTAATAATGCCTGAAAAGTTTTATTTCCTATTGTAATTGATATGATGGGTAACGAATTTTGAGAACTAGTGTTAAAATGTGTGACCCCTGTTACTGTTTGCACCCTATCCGCTTGATTAGGGAACTCGCGGGTTTTTAACGATTCCCTTATCAGTTTAAAGGTCCTCTACCCTTTGAAGTTGACATTGGCTGATCATAGTTTCGATTTCGACCCCTGATAGCATATGATGGAAATTCGTTTGGTTGACGTGTGTTTTCGCGTACATTATGTCGAGTGTCAAATGAATCACGCCTGTTTACAAACGATCGATTGGCATTACGAGTATTTTGATAAATGCCCATAGGGTTTTTGTTTTCGAATCGTCTTAATGTAAAACATTGTGAGGAGAAATGATTTGTTTTTCCACAATGAATACAAGGTTTGCGATTAACAACATTATGATTTCGAAATTTATTACTGTGTTTCCTTTCTGGGGGGATTTGCGTTGAAAGTTTATTTATTTGGCTACTTAATGCACTTATCATTTCGTTAGATATTTGCATGTGTTTATCTAAAACTTGCGATATTTTAAGATCTAATGTATTTTCTTGGTAATTTGGTTTTGTTTCCATAGCATAATTATGAACACATTCAGTATTAGTGAATTGCGAATTTATTTCATCTAAAAGGGCGTTTTCAACAGCCGCTTCGAAAGTAGTAGGATTTCTAGTTAAAGCTAAACGCTTAAGAGCTGGTTCTAAGCCTTCCAAGAATTTAGCGAGTTTTGTCTGATCAACTATAGGTTCAGCATCTGCTTTTGACGCGTTTTGTAAACCAAAATAGTTGATGGTTAAGTTTGACACTCTGGTTGAAAAACTTCGAACTGATTCACCAGGGTTCTGCTTACAGTTGGAAAATTGTTGCTGTCTATGACTTAGCGTAGTTTTAGTTTCAAAATAATTCTTAAATTTTTTTGCTATCGATTCAAATTTTTTTTTCGTTTATAAGTTCCGGATCTTCGATAAAGAATTGAAGTGCGGGCCCTTTGAGTTTAGACTTTAATACCGCAATTAGTTCTGCGTCATTCCAATCAGCAATTTCACCGATTTCTTTTAGATTGTTAAAAAAGTAATTAACATTTGAAAAAATTTCCCCATCAAAAATATTAACTAAGTTCTGATACCCCGCTATTTTATTTGGATTCGGATCCATTTTTCTTCTTTCGAGCAGTTATTCGTTGTACGAACTAATTATGATCTTCTCTTAACATATTAACACAACATAGAATAATAAAATAGAACCTCAATTAACCTATACAAACTATATTGCATTCCAAACAGTAATGATAACAAAATATTGTATATGTAATGAATAAAGCTTAGTACCATAGAAAAAAAAACAGTCAAAATATACAAAATATATTAACCAAAGGGATCAGATGACAAAAAGTAATAAATTGTTTTAAATTAATTAGTTTTAAAAGCATGGCACACTATACAATTAAGTTACAACGCTGATAGAATTTTTTTCATTTAAAAATCCGCATTTATTAAGGCACCACTTGTGGCGCTTTTAGATACTTGTGGCGTTTTAGAATAATTTTTAAATAAAGGATAAATAGAAGTCTTACTTTTAACTAGTAACATTTTATTATTTAAATAACATAACTATATTGAACAAACATTTAACAATTAACAGGACTATTTTAGAATTAGAATATACAATTAATTCAACTTATTTATACATTAATTCTTACGTGCTTTTTAGAATAGATGGAGAGAGACTTACCAAGTTTAGTCATGGTTCGGCCTATTGTCACTTAGGCTGATTGCTTTTGATTGCTTTTCCGTGATAGCTCCTCAACCCTTTCCTTCGGCTGCTTTTATATCGTATTTTTTGGGTGATAAAAAGTTACAAATCTGAGGAAAGGTCAAGTTCAAAAGTCATTGTTGTTTTCGAGTTTGTCCCGTGATGGGTCAATCACATGATGGGGGTGACATTGTAAGATTTAAACCTAATCGTTTATTTGAATTACTTTATCCGTATTTAACTTACTATTTGCAGAAGGAGATTTCCCACAGTAGTTTTATTTAATCGAAGACTCTGAAATGTTCTAGAAATCTAATAAGATGTGACGCTTATCGTCACTCAAAATTAAAATCAAGAGAAAGGGCTAAGATTAGATTTCTAGAACATTTCAGAGTCTTCGATTAAATAAAACTACTGTGGGAAATCTCCTTCGGCAAATAGTAAGTTAAATACGGATAAATAGAAGTCTTACTTTTAACTAGTAACATTTTATTATTTAAATAACATAACTATATTGAACAAACATTTAACAATTAACAGGACTATTTTAGAATTAGAATATACAATTAATTCAACTTATTTATACATTAATTCTTACGTGCTTTTTAGAATAGATGGAGAGAGACTTACCAAGTTTAGTCATGGTTCGGCCTATTGTCACTTAGGCTGATTGCTTTTCCGTGATAGCTCCTCAACCCTTTCCTTCGGCTGCTTTTATATCGTATTTTTTGGGTGATAAAAAGTTACAAATCTGAGGAAAGGTCAAGTTCAAAAGTCATTGTTGTTTTCGAGTTTGTCCCGTGATGGGTCAATCACATGATGGGGGTGACATTGTAAGATTTAAACCTAATCGTTTATTTGAATTACTTTATCCGTAGTTAACTTACTATTTGCCGAAGGAGATTTCCCACAGTAGTTTTATTTAATCGAAGACTCTGAAATGTTCTAGAAATCTAATCTTAGCCCTTTCTCTTGATTTTAATTTTGAGTGACGATAAGCGTCACATTAACTTTAAATTAAAAACATACTAAAAAGTGATTTTAATTAAAAATAAAATTTATTATATTGGACCTAATAACTTATTTTCATAAAAATTTTGTTGTATACAAATATAATATTTTTATAAACAGTAATAAGTAAATAAATAAAAAAGGAACAGAAGACAGAGACAGTAAAATTATAATTTTAAGATGACATGGGGAGATTGTGAGTCCAACTCAAAAATCCTGATAATTTCTTGAGAAAATGATTAATAATGAATTTCAAAAAATTAATGTCTTTATAAATTTAAATCATTGATAATTTAAAAGCATGAAATTCTAAATAAATTATATGCATCATAATTTAAATGAATAATTATATAAAAGCTTACTTTTATCTCTCATCACATTTATTATTCTATCACAAAAAAATTTTTACAAATGAAAGAGATGCAAAGTATAAATTCTAGTTCTAATATTTTGAAATAAAATATACAAGAATTTTTATTCATAAATGTGATCGAAGATTTCTTGAAACTTCTGGACCTTAGATTTCCGGAAACTTCCAGATCGCGGTTAACGAAAAATCCGGATATTTTCCGGAGCACAATCATCTCAGGATGAAAACCCTTTAAAAGACTAGATTCTTATGCGTTTGCAGAAATATCGAACCTAAACTCACAAAGACAGAACCTTTCACTAAACAGACTACTCATTTTTGTGACTTTTCAAAACATCACAGAAATAAGACTATTTTCAGATTCATAAAATTATGAGTTTTTTCCCAAATTCTTCAAACAAATCTCTTACAAAAAGTAAAATAACCTCTGAGGACTCAGGCAATAAATCCTAAATCACTGTGGTTTTAAGTTCTTATATACATATACAGTATTCCCTCGTTATCTCGAAAACCTTGCTAAGTTCGAAAAATATTTTTCCCCTTGGCATTGCATATCCCACCTAATATTAAGCTGAATTTCTATGTCGAAGATTTTCTTCTCAAAACCTAGCTATATCAAATATTTTTCTAAATAGAAAATGAATTTTTTCTGAAATTTTTGCAAATTCATTGTGCTTTCCGTTAAATTATTTTTGTCTTACTTTTAAAAATAAAATTATAATTGCTGTATTTTAGACTTAGTCAACTAATATTATATGCATAGTTATTAGTTATTCTCATGCTTTATGATTCTATTTTTTTAGAGAACTAATTTAGAATAGATTTTTCTATTTTTTTTTTTTGATATACTTAGCTCTGTACTTGTCAACTTGAAAACTCTCTATCTCATAATTTTTTTGGTATCTCTTTAACTTTGAGATAGCGAGAGTACACTGTGTTTTATATAATTGAATTTTATCTTCAATGATTCCTTAATTACCCTCTTATGCAATTTTATAAGTGTAATTTAAAAAGTAATACTCATTCACATCAAAATAAGAGAAAAGTTTGTAGTTTATAAAAAATAATTACTGTGACATACTGTGCACAAATTTAAAAAAAAAATTAATTGATAAACTATTAGAAAGCTTTTTACAATAATTTAAACTGAAAATTATAAAACCATGAGCATTTGAGGATGATTTTTTTTTTTTTTTAAAGAAAAAAAAAAGCATGTGTATTGATACAAATCGCAATATGGATTTTAAACTTGTGGGAATACGAATTGAGACACTGTATTTTAAAAGCGAGTGAATACAAATTGCTAGATTGATTTTAAAAATGTGTCAATACTAATCACGATACTGGTTTTCGTTAAATCGCATGAAAACAACCTTTGATATTAACAAGACGTTTAACGTAAATACGAATTGCGAAATAGGTGGTTTTTGGCACATTTCTAAATATTAAAAATGACAAAAATCCCCAAAAATCTAATGTCTGCAAACATCTTGTTAACAGTATTTAGCATAGGTTTCAAAATGTAAATTTTATATTGTGAGATTCTATGAAAACTTCCTAGGATTATAAGTTTTTGATTAACGAAAGTCCGAGAACCAATGGTCTCGAGAAACTAAAATCTGCGATATTTTCAAAAAAATCATATACACTGCTTCCAATTTTTAGACCAGGAAGGATGATACAAAAACCCTGGAACTCCGGGATACACTCGGAACACATTCACCTTTGATGAATAAAAAGTCTGTTTTTAAGCGATGGCACCTTGTTTTTACAAAAAAGGAAAATAGAGGGCATCAAAAGGCACACAGTGCGGGCTGTCCTTCTAAAAACACTATATATATATATTCGCAAAAAAAAATTTTACACACATTATTTTCCGCATTTTTTAGTCATTGTTTTTCGCAATGAGAACTAGGCACTAAGATTTATGAAAAATATGTAAATATAGAAGAAACACCTTAATACACACTATTACTAAATTTAAAAATAGAAAATATGCATACCCCACAATATTAGGATGTTGCAACTCTTTCAACATAGATATCTCTCGAATAGCAGTTGAAGGGACACCCTCATCTTCTTTTTCTATTCTTATCTTTTTCAAAGCAACTATTCTACCAGTCTTTTTGTTCTTTCCTTTATAAACAACACCATAGGTCCCTAAAGAATAAAACATATTATAATTAAATATAATGAAAAAATCATAATTTTAAAAAACAAATTTTTAAATTTTTTGTGTTATCTTTTCTTTTATGAGCTAAGCAACCCAAGGACAAAAAAAGCTCTAATTAAAGAACAATTGATCATAATTAAACATCACACATTTCTAATAAATTAAACCAAAACAAAATTTCCGTTTAAAATAATATACAATTACACATTTTAATATATAATTTATAACAAAACCTTGAAATGTTTATTATTAAACGAATTTTCAAATTTAAATGGCTAAATAATGTATAAAAGATGCTGATTGAATTGCATTGTTAAAAACAAGAAAACAGGGTTCCCATTCAATTTCAGAAGTGAAATTCTTAAGACTTTTCCAGGGAAATTTCAGCTACAATGTGAACATTTTCCAACACTACCGAAACATTGTTTTTTAAGCAATATGATTTGTAATTGACTTTTTGACAAAAATATATGTAAAATATAACATTTTCAAAATAACAGTATTTTACTGGTCCAGTTTTTATAATATAAAATATACAATGTTTTTGCAATAATAGTAATAAATCTATCCTTAAACCAGAAATTCTCAAATAAATAATAAAAACAATTAAATTTAGTGAGATGCAATTTTTTTAAAAAAAATGTATAATATGGATTTGACAAAAGTTAGAGGTAAGCTAATTTTTTTGATGATAAGGTTATTCAAAACCAAATAAAACAGGTTAATGTAGTAGGTATTTGAATCACACTGAACTCAAATTACAATTTAGAAATTGTAATAATAAAATAACACTTAACTAAATTTGCTAAATAACATAAATGTTCATACCTTCTCCAATTTTTTCTATTCTTATGTAATCTTCCATATCTGAACCTAATTAAGTAAAGTAAATAAAATATTAATAATCCATAATTAAAAACACAATTTAAAAAAGTATTAGACTATCATTAAGTTGTTAAATTTGACCTAATCTAAGGTTTTCAAAAATAATATCCACTGGGAAATGATTTTCTATGATGAACAAAAGAAAAAACAATTGAATTTAACAACTAAATTTTAGAAAAAAAGAATACTAAGGTTATCAGAATACGGTCATGGAAATTCAGCAATACTATATCCAAACCTGCCAATCTTTTAAACAAAAGATGACATAACTCTTATTATTTAAAAGTTAAAAAACATAACAAAATACCACACATAATTACAGAAAAGGAAAATTTAAGATTTAGCTGAATATACCTACTGTAAAGTATTGCATGGAAAAAATATAAAAAGGCTAATTCATGGCTGGATTACCCATTAGGCTAGGTTAGGCATGGCCTGGGGCCACCAATGATTAGGGGCCCCCTTAAAATGGATTTTTTGAAAATAAATTTTAAAAAATTAAGAAAAACAATGATTTTTCAAAATGTTATGATTATTTTTTAGTTCTAATTTAATAAAATAAAGTAAAATTTAATTTTATTATTATTTATTTTAAATATGCTTTCTTAAATGAAAAGATATAAAAATACTTTCATATTTGAATTTTAAAAAAATATACGAGAAAAAAATTTTATCTAAGGGCCCCAAAAATTTGAATGGCAAGGGGCCCCGCGTACGCTTAATCTGGCCCTGGGCTAATTTGAAATATTCAAAATATTTAAGACTGAAATAATTGTGAAAAAAATAAACGACATTTCACATAAATATAAATGGCGTTTTCTGAAAAGGGTGAGGTATAATGCTAATAGATACTTTATGGTCAGTGATCAGAAACACAAAATATTCAAAGAAATGGCAAAATTTTTAAAACCCCTTTTATTTAGTGCATTATAAAAACACATATAATTTATTTATTGTACTTTTTATCATAGGTCAACCACTAGCAGGTCATTAACAACTTAAAACATTTAAATGAATCATGAAATAGTCAGATCACAATAATTAGATAGAATCATTAAATAATTAGATTAGACTTTTTAAGATCTACTTCTAAGCTAAAGGTAGATCTCAAAAATATATTTAGCTTATCGAAGACTCTGTTTACTTTAAAAATCATTTGAACTAAATATAGATTCTAAAATAAACAATATGTAATAAATTATTCTTTTATTACTATTTTAATAAACTTTTTAAAATGTATAATAATTAAAACACTTGATTACTATATATGTTGCATAACAAATTTTACAGCAAGAATTCTGTACATATCTATTTTATATTTTATTTTATAACCATCATTGAACAGGCGACCCAATTTTTGGGTTTACAACTTACTAATTTTCAACTCTGAAGCCTCGTAATTTTGAAACTAATCCAGAAGACAAGGGAACTCCCTAATCAAGTATTGGGAGAAATTTGCCTAAAAATGCTTCAATGTAATGGTACACAAACTTTCTAAGTGAAATGCCACTTGCATAGCAGGTTAACAAATGAAAAGCTGCCAAAGTGTGTTTTATGGCAATTATGTTAATTTTTAAGTAAAAAAAAAAACAGTTTTAAGCATTAAATCCTTTCTGTCCATTAATGTATACGCATAAAATGATATACAGTACAGAACCCGTTATCCGGAAATCAGAAAACCGGAACGAAATTCAATGAATTTTCCCGACATATTTTTAAAAAAAAAAAATTTTCCTCATAAGATTTTAGAAATTTTCTTTCTTTTTTGAAAGATTTTTACCTTACCATCATTTTGGAAATAATCATTAGTGTATTACTTCATCGTTTTTTCTTCTTTTTAAGATTATATTAAAAAGTTTTTTATTTAGTTGGGTTTAACAATTAAAAAAAACGGTTTTTTGTAGCGATTCAGAAAACCGGAAAAATCAGTTATCCGGAATAGCGATGGCCCCGATCGTTCCGGATAATCGGTTCCCTACTGTACATTTAAAACTTGAAATTCAATCAAAACTGAAGAATGCCAAACTAATCTTTTTAGACATAAATTATTAGTATTTTTTATTTTAAAATACCTAAAAATAAAAAATCAATTTCATAAAAAATAAACATTTTATTGAATAACATAAAAGCAGGGTTGGCAAGGTTTAGGACAGAATGGATTAATCCACGGTTTAAACCGTCCTGTCCAAAACCCCTTTGTCCAAAACTGTCCAAAACCCTTTTACTCAAATTATGCCACAATTTTATCTGAACAATATTTAAGAGGTAAAATAAACATAGAACTAATAACATATTGATAATTAAATATACCAGAGGATATTTGTTTTTAAAAGTATGTTTTATTAATATTGTTTGACTCTTCAATTTAAACAAAGGAAGATTAATCAGTAATCAAGTTCAATTGGTCCTCTCATTCAATAGTACATAACTGAAGTTTGGCCTTGCCATACAGGTTAAAATATTAGGGACTAAGTGCTTGGTTCGTCATAAACAGGTTTATTTATCTATAGTACTATTCAAGAATACTTTTATTTCAATCATGTTCAATTCTTTTAGTCAGTAACTGTCAGTAACTGAAACTGATGTTATGCCCTTCAAAACTGTTAATACATTTTTTAGTTATTTTTTTTTTCAATTTGAATTAATATTTTTATGTTTAAAAACATTTTTTTTAAAAATAGATGTCTTTTTTATCATCCTGTGATGCAGAAATTATAACATTTTTTTAAAAAAATATTGTGAAAAATAAAAGGTTAATTTTTGTATAAATTTAAAAATTTTTTTAAGAAAAATTATTATTTTTTAATATTGCCATATTTATCCTTATCCAAAAATATTATTTATCAGTATTTAAGGCATATTTATATTTAAAGGATTAGTTATTCACTTTTGTTGTTCAATGAATTCTGGAGCTTCAAAAATTATAAACCTTTTCCTATTATATTATATTCTTTTAACAAGTTATAGTAAATTGTATAAAAAATATCAAATATTTATTGATACATGTAATTATTATGTGTACAATGGTTACACCTATAGAATCTTTACCTTTTACCAAATATCAAGGTTTTGGACACTTTAAGACAGTTTAACCCAGTTTAGGACAGTTTTACCCAGTTTAAGACAGTTTTACCCAGTTTAAGACAGTAAAACCCACATGTCCTGTCCAAAACCAGTTTAGTACGTCCTAAACCCCAACCCTGCATAAAAGTAAATTCATGATACCACAGAATAGGTTTTTGCCAAGAAAAGTGGCAAAAACCTATATTTTCCAAGATGAGAGGACAAAAACACATTTTTGATACAAAATTATTCCTAAAATTGAAATATATACTATAAATATATATAATTTTAAAAAAATTAACGAAATTATTATTCCATAATTAAATTATAATGCATTAATGCATCATTTTAGTAGTTTAAAACATAATTGATCAGAAAATTAGTGATTATTCTCTTTTTTTTTGCAGTGAAATGAACTTATTTTAAATTAGTATAACTATAATTTAAAGAATAAAATATCTATCAAGATGTGTAGTTAATTAAAATATAGAAGTATCAATGCAATTTTTTAAATTTGCGCAAGTAAAAAAGAGTAAGAAGTAAAAAAAAATAAAACTTGTAAAAAAACATTTATTTAAGGATTCTAAAATGAAAAGAGATCAAAAACTTTCAATCTTTTAAAAATTATTACCCTTACATTAATTATCAATATTACAAAAATAATTTTCTCATGTAATGTATCACAATTACTATTCCTTATGTTATCACAATTATTATTCCTTATATCCTAAAATTATTATGTGCTAACCTTTTATTTTTCACAATATTTTTTTTTAAATTGTAACTTAATTTGAATAAATAAAAGAGTTTTGGACAGTTTTTAAAAAAGGGGTTTAGGACAGGGCAGTTTAAACCGTGGATTAATCCATTCTGTCCTAAGCCTTGCAAACTCTGATAATCTGTAAGCTCATGTCAATTCAAAAAGTTCCGTTAATAGTTTTAATGGCTTCACTTCAAAGCCTAGCATTAATGATTGCTTTACTATTTATAAAAATTATAGAGCAAAACTGCTCTATTATTATTTACAAAAATGTTTGTTCAATAATTTATAAAAATTATATAGAGAAAATTATATTTGGACAGGATGGTTTAAATTGTGAATTAACCTTTTATTTTTCATAATATTTTTTAAAAATTGTATCATAATTTGAATAAGAGTTTAGAACAGTTCGACAGTTTTTAAAAAAGGGGTTTTAGCACAAGATCATTTAAATTGTGAATTAATCCATTTGGTCCTAAACCTTGCCAACTCTGACTACCTGTAAGCTCATGACAATTCAAAAAATTCTTCAAATTATTTTAATGGCTTTGTTTCACAGCCTAGCACAAATATTTGCTCTAATATGTATAAAAATTATCTTCTTATATATTAATCTTATATTTCCTCATTTTTTGAAGTGCAGCCTGCCCTGCTTGCCCTTTGATCTCAATAAATGAGCCATCTTTACCATTTTTGTAAAAATGAGCTGCCATCCCTTAATTCACTGTTGAATTAAGCAAACACTTTTAAAATTAACTAGGAGGCTTCGCCCCCTGCTCGCCAACCCCCAGAACTGCTTTCTCAGTTCATTTCAGATTGCTTCGCAATCCGATGCTCGCTTTGCTCGCTCATTGGATGCATTCTTAACGTCTAGCTTTTGTATACTTTTTTGAACACTGAAGTTCCGAAAACTTTTCACTGTAGAAAATTCTGAACCTGTGCATTTCAATATTAATTTGAACTTGCAAACAGTTCACATATTTTTCTTAATCACACTAGTTGTTGAGAAAAGTAACTGTTGTAAGTTTTGTTTTAAAGCCTTTCCCACCAGAAGGCTAAAACCATGTGTTGTAAAACAATATGAAATAGTACTGAACGCCGGATGTAAAGCATCGGCTTCGATGAAGATAATTTTGTGACAGGGTTGGCAAGTTTTTGACACATGACGGTTTTTACCGGTTTATACCATGGTTTTTACCGTCATGTCAAAAACCCATAGTTTTGATAAAACTGTATTTTAATTTGAGTTTAACTGCTTATGATTTAAAATTAATTCATTTTGGTGCAATAAAATTAGAAAAAAAGTTGTTGAAAGATATTTAAGAACAGATTTTTGCACTTTCCCAACATGATTATATCAAATCATACTATTTGAAGTAAAATATTAGGATACTCTGCAAAATTTTCAACATTTCCAAGCATAATTTTGTTTGGCATATTACCTTACTGAAGAATGTCGAGTCATTCCTGACTGAGAGTTTGTTAGTAGTTACAAGTTTTGAAAGTTCTGTTTAGCTTATTTCTAATATTTAAGAAATGCCAAATTTTAAATTCTTCTTTTTAGTTCTTGAATTTATTAATAGTTCCAAGTTTTTTTTGTTTGTTTGTTTATTTCTAACAATTAAGAAGTGCAAAATTTTGAATCCTTTGCAAATCAAGCTATAATGTTAAAAGTTATGTATCACTATTTTCAATAAGTATATTACAATATTTCTGTATGAATGTATATCCTTCTATAAGAATACATGTATATAGTTGCAAAATTAATAGCAATCATTTACAACATTCATTTATAAAGGCAATTAAGTGAAAATAATATATTGTCCGCTATATGCCATAAATTGAAGAAAACAGTAGGTTTTTGACGGTTTTTACCAGTAAAAACACGGTTTTTACCTATGTCATGTCAAAAACCAGTTTTTGACGGCAAAAACCCAACCCTGTTTTGTGAGAATATTTTTGATTATTCGGTGAGAATTCACGCGATTAGACATATGATGCTCACTACATGCTCTTGCGTGCCGAAGCCTATCAATTAAAATGTATTAGCGTTTTATATAATACAGATTAGACATATGATGCTCACTACGTGCTCTTGCGCGCCGAAGCCTATCAATTAAAAATGAAAACTGTTGCCAACGCGAGAAAAGAAATATCATCGGCTTTATTGATACAGACGTATTAGCGTTTTATATAATATAGATTGTGGTTATAGGTTTAATTCTGATTACTATTGCAAATACTTACTTTATTAGGATAATTCTCAACTATTTAAATTTCTCTAAGTTTCTTTTTTTAGGAGGAAGAGGATTGTTGATAACAGGGTTGGCAAGTTTTTGACACATGGCGGCTTTTACCGTCATGCAGGGTTCGTTGATTTAAATCAGCTTGATTTAAATCACGATTTAAATCATGATTAAAATCAAATGATTTTTTTAAAAAAATCATTGATTTAAATAAACTGATTTTTATATATATATTATATTGATTTTAAAAGTTAAAAAACAGTGCTTTAAATTATTGATACTTTTATTATTTTCTTTTCTTAGTTTTAAAATTTATTTTAAATAAATTGCTGCATTAATTAATTTTAGTTAACGAAATTACTTTCTTTCTTGGAGTGTGTTAAACACATTTAAAATTACATGTTTAAAAATCTTTTGATTCTTAACATTGAAAGTACAGATTAAAGTAAATATTTAATGCTGTCTTAATATTGACTTGCATAGCTGTAGAAAGTAAATAAACATGCTTTTTTTTCAAAAAGCAAATGTTAATTAAAATTCTACCTTTTGATTAAAAAAGCATGAAATTCAAATCTACATTATAGTTTATTGATGGAAATTTCTATATTTCTAAAGCTTGAGGTTATATTAAAAAGAAATTACCTTAATATGCCAAAAATAGAAAAAAAAAAAAAAAAAAAGCTGAGTTCAGATATTTTTTTCCTGATATAGTGTCATTCTTCCCTATCAAAGTCTATTTGAAGCAGTAGGGTTATTAACTGGTTTTTATTTTTCTTCTCATAATATGTTTACGGTATCTTTGAAATTATCAGATTTTCTTTTGTGAAAAAAAATTCCAATGAGTACATAGATTTTTTTAAAAATGTTTTTTAGCTTAACTTATGTATTTTGATAAAGGATTAAAAATGAATATTTTAACATAAAAATATATAGATTGAATATTTATTTTTTGATGAATAACAACATTTATAAACACAATCTGTTGCATTTATTTTGCCATTTAATAAATCATGAGAAAAAAAAAGAGATCACAATTTTAAATTAAAATTATGCTATGCTAATTGAAACTTTGTGTTATTAGTTAAAGTAGCATTCTTTAAACTATCTATTTTATCTTGTCTTTTAATTTCAATCATGCCTTTGTATCAAAATGGTCGCTATGCATTATAATGAAAAATTATTTTAGTAAGTTAGAGCTTCTAAAATATTGTTATAATATAAATTTAATTTTGATTAAACATTTATAAAGTTTTTTTGATCATAAATGAAAGCTCTTATAGTGTATTTAAATAAAAATCAAAAAAATCTGATTTAAATCAAAATAATCCGATTTTTTTGATTTTTTTTTTAAAAAATCAAAAAAATCATGAACCCTGTCGTCATGTCAAAAACCCATAGTTTTGGTAAAACTGTATTTTTATTTGAGTTTAACTGCTTAGAATTTAAAATTAATTCATTTTTGGGCAATAAAATTAGAAAAAAAGTAGTTAAAAAATATTTAAGAACAGATTCTTGCATTTTCCCAACATGAATATATCAAAACATACTATTTGAAGTAAAATATTAGGATACCAAAAAAAAATTTCAATATTTCCAAGCATCACTTTGTTTGGCATATTACATTACTGAAGAATGTCAAGATTGATTACTTTCATTCTTAAAATCTTGTTATGAGAAACACGTGTACACATAAAAAGAAAGCCTCTTAAAATAAACTTTTCTTATCAATTTTGCTTTCAATATTTTACACAGAAATGAGACATGAAAAAGGATGGGAAATCCTTTTAGAGTTTCAATATTTCTGTATGAATGTATATCCTTCTATAAGAAGACATGTATATAGTTGCAAAATTAATAGCAATCATTTACTACAATCATTTATAAAGGCAATTATGTGAAAATAATATGTTGTCAGCTATATGCCATAAATTAAAGAAAACAGTAGGTTTTTGACAGTTTTTACCAGTAAAAACACGGTTTTTACCACTGTCATGTCAAAAACCCAACCCTGGTTGATAATGATTTATTTTATGATTAATGATTATATTAATTACTTTTTAAATGATTTTAAGTATTAAAACTATTTTTAAAACAAATACCTTTTTGACGAAAAAAAAATGCACCTGTTTTAACTGCTCATTTTCTCATAATTTTCAGTTTAAATCATAGAAAAGTTTTCAAGTTATTTATCAATTAATCATTTTTTGTTGGTTTACTTTTCTTGAAAAAAAAATACCATGCCTTTGTTTTCATAAACTACAAACTTTACTCTTAATTTGATAAGCGAGAATTACATTTTCTTAAATATATATACATAAAATAGCATAGCTGCCAACCTTATAAATCAAAAATTAGGAATACTATATGCAACAAAATTATACGCACCAATTACGAGAGTAAGTCAAAAATTTAAATATTAAATAATAGCATTAATAGACATATGTTTAAATACCTTATGTAAATTAGTAAAACAAAACTACAAACACTACCTTTTGTGGGAAATTTATAATATTAATATTTTATAAATAGGAATACCAGTATAATAATCTAAAAACAACCATTACCTATTAATATATAATTATTCTTCTCTAAATTATAAAACACAGGTAAATAATAATCTACATCATAAACAAATAATTTTGATGCAAGTGTTTAAATACTACCATACATTTTTTTGAAAAATAATAATAGTTGTTGAAGATTCAATTTAGTGAAATGATCAGCAATAGCTATTGGAATAGTATTTTCCAATAAAAAGCTACTAAAAATTACTTCGGCACAATAATCACAGAAACGCGCTTGCGGAGATCAGAACAAGAGACTGGTTTAAAAGCAAATATAAAGCAATTTTAAGAAAATTCAGATTTTTATAAAAATATCAGATTTGATTTAAAAATTAGGAACAAATCTGAAAACTTCTGAGTAGTTGGACTGAAAAAAAAAACTGTTTTGCATATGGAAAGGAAAGGATTTTAACACAGTAAGGTCTAAGGCCTCAAAAAGCAATAACGCTCAAGTAGAACTGACTTTTCACATTAATTTGTTAAAACTTATTTATTTTAAAAATGCAACAGATGGCAATCCATTAAACATTATAAAAATTTGACATTAACTGCTATTCTTCCTTGGTGCTTATTTGAATTTGCACATGACCAGTAACTGGCTATTTAAAATAAGAATATTAACATTTTTATCAATACTTCAATATAATTTTTTTTAGGTTTCTAATCAGACAGTTTGGAAAAATCTGTCAAAAACTAGCATATTTTGTCAACTCCGACAAGCTCACATTAAAATTTGAAAAATATAACTATAAACAATAACAAATGATCAGGAAAATGTCTTTGATTTGTTACAAAACATTGCTTTAAATATTTCATTCAATATAAAGCATATTTAAAGAATCTTGAAATTCGATCAACACTTTTAAGTGATTACCGTTAGTAAATAACTTAAGAAGACGATGAAAAATGTATTAACTAAACAAATACTTAACTAATTATGAGAATACTAATATTAGTAATTAAGTGTAAAATACATCAAGATAATTACGAAAAAGTTTACGCCTTAAGATTTTAAAAAAAATAATAGAGGCTGATAGTTAATAATCTAAGGGTTCATAACGGGGAAAAAAAATTGCATGCATTAAAATTTTTTTTCAACAACAATAGCACTAGTCATTACGAAACGTTAGAGCATGGCTTTCATATCATATAACGTTAAATAAACTCTAAGCGTTACAAATCAAAAAGCTTTTTGAATTCCCATATAATGGCTTTTGTTTGTGAAAAGTTAGATATTTACATAATTCTTTATAAAGCAAGACTAAAATTTGTAAACAATAAAAATAATAAGTCGTTAGTTACTGGTAATTTATATACGAACAGTATTTACTTTTAGATTCTTAAATTTAATTGATAATTTGAAATATAAACATATGCAATAAACTCACAAAAGATAAGAACACTAATTCTGAATTAAATTCTGTTTTTGAAAAAGTATAAATACTTCAAACTTTTCATAACCGTTTACATTTCAAGCGCTACCGCGATTTTCAACATTTTGATTTTATTGGTGGTTACAGTTAAGTTTACGAAAACATGAAAAATAATTGCAGCTGATATTGATGCCAAATCAAAAATTATAATATTTATTTTTACTGCAGTGATTCAAAGATATGTGTTTACTGCATAATTAACAATCAGCTCAAATACATTGTGCCAATCAGTTTTGCCTAGCAATGGCTTGAAATACTGGCAATGAATATGGATGGTGTTTTCAATAGAAGTGTAAACAATAACAATCTCGAGCTGTACGCCTGCTCTAGTTCCAGTTAAAAAAGTTTGCAGCTGCTTACTACAGGTTATTCTGCGAGGCGATATTTTCAAACGGATAATTTTGGTTTCAATAAAAGAAATAAATTAGATAATTTCTGAACTCAAATCTGCCGTATTTCATAAGATATTAATGTTATTATGTAATTCTGGTGAGTTTTAGTTATTTAGTTTGCTTTAGTTATTTAGAGATATATTGTTAAAAAAGGTGACATGGTTGCTAGATTTTGAATAACTCGCTTTTTTGGCAGTCTGGATTTGGCCTCTTTCCATTTGTTTATTACTGTTTGTTCGTGTTGCAAGCTGTGCACCATCTTGCGTTAGAGTTAATATATTGTTTAAGGAGCAAGATGAAGTTTAGTAATAAGTATTCAAATACCACGTTTGTAAGAATCTCAACACAATGATCACGTTGTGAGCCAAATGGCTTTAAAGTACACATGAAACAGTAACCCGGAAGTATGAGCGGCATACAGCCTGCAGCGCTCCCTAGTGTCGAAAATACCATCCTTAGACATTCTCACTCCAAACGCACATGTAAGCGATTAAAAACTGCAGGATATGCGTAATGAGCCTAACACAGGTTAAATAATTTTGAGCCAATATTTCAATATTATAAAACAAATAATGTAATGTTATAATGATGCTGTATCATTATTAATCATTGAAGTTGTTGTTGTAGTAGTTCATTTACGTCGCACTAGAGCTGCACAATGAGCTACTGACGACGGTCTGGGAAACATCCTTGAGGATGATCCAAAAGACATGCCATCACAATTTTGATCCTCTGCAGAGGGGATGGCACCCCCGATTCGGTAGCCCAACGACCAGCACGCGAAGTCGAGCACTTTACGGTAGCACAGTTTAACGAGTACCAATACCGCACACCCTCGGTCCCTACGCAGACTGATCCAAGTGGTCACCCACCCGCACACTGACCGCAGCCAGCGATGCTTGACTTCGGTGATCTACTGGGAACCGTGTCTTAACGATCAGTCCACTGTGGGACTATTAATCATTGAAAGAGTATAATCAGTGGAGTGAATAAAACTCTCGCAGTGCAGGGGAACGCACGAGATTTGAAGGCGCACGATCCAGAAATAATACATTATATGATAGCGATATGCACAACCGCTCAACCCCAGCCTGAAAGCTCTTGCTGAGAGGTCAGTGGCAGCTCCTGTGCTGGAAGCTGACGTAATAATAATTTGGGAAAAAACTATTATAATTTGTTTCGAAAAATACAAAAAAAAATTAACATTCTTCTTATCTAAGTTTTGAACAGGATCACTCACTGCGTATTTCCATAGCTTTAAAAAATCCCAACGTTTTTAATACTACAAAATTATGATGCATGAAATTGGAATTTTAGTAATCACTTTTGTAGCTCTTTATTTGCGTATTTGTGTCCATTATTTTTTAAATAATCCAAGTGATCGTGCTTTGGAATTCTATTGCGAAAGCAACGACTTATAGAGTATTTCTCGTATTTTCAAGATTAATTTCATTTCATTGTGGTAAGTGTATACAATGTTCCAATATGATAAAGCGCATACCCCTATGTACGTCACTGAGTATAAGCTTGTTCTTTTACAAGCTTGCTAGTTTTTTAATCGATTTAGATAACAAATGCATTTGATGAGATTTATCAAAAGCTAAAAGGTATAGGGAACTCAAAAATTAAAAATACTCAGTGTTACTGTATTTAACAATAGCGTTTGCGCTTATTCTCAAGAGCGTGCCCCGTGACTAATAAGGCTACATTAATTATGGTCCCGCGACCAACTGCACCCCTCTCTGTAGTCACTCTGAAAAGACTTCTCGCACAGCTTCTTATAAATCATAATAACTAAAAAATAAATGTTTTCTAACCATTACATTATTGTATTTTTAAAAGGAAGTTATAAATTTTGAAATAAACAAAATTAATTGTCGATGTTGTTTACTTCCAGTTAAGAAGAATTAGATAACATCATTTTAGAGCATTAGCTATTCTAATCTTGATGTAGTCAAATTAGAGGATTTTATTTCCTACGTTATGACCGTTGTTGAACAGCCGATCCAATTTTGGGTTTGCGACTACTAGTGCTCAACTCCGTTGCCCTGTGATTTTGAACCCAATCCAGAAGACAATAGAACTTTTGAATCAAGTATTGGAAGAAACTTGCCTTCGTTGAGGACTTTTTGATTGAACTAACCAGTATTTGCTTTACGTAGAGAGGAAAACCTCCCACAATTAACTTGGCGGCAAAGGGACTCTAACCCATGATCCATCTACCACTCAGGATATTTTACGTCAGCACCGTGGTTGGAGCGAGCCGGATGCGGAATTCGAATCGATCAGACATCGCTAGGATACGAACCCGGTTCACCTCATTAGATCACTCTCTCCGGTAAGCCACCACGGCAAGGGACTCACCAATTTTAATTTCTCTACGCATTTTGTTAAAAAACAAAAAACTTACAAAATTGTGCACTCACAATAATAAAATTAAACTGAAACTATGCCCGATGCAAAAATAAAACGGAGAACATGGAAAACAAACCTAATAAGCGAGAAGGGTCATGAAAACACCAGGGTAGGTAGGAATTCACCCCCGAGAAATAAATAATAAACAAAATAATGTGAACAATTTTAAAAGTTATTCTTAAAAGCCTGGTCTTAAAAAAATTGTAAATCTTTACAGTTCTTGTTGTTTCTTTTTCAACTTATTAGTATCTACAGTATCTGAAATCATAAAGAGTGTTTAAGAAAAGTCTGAAGGCAATATAAAAATTTCCAAAAATTTAAGAAATTAGGTCAGATATGAATAATAAAATATAAAAAGTTCAAATATTATTATAGAAACATTATATCTTTCTTCATGTATAAAAGGTCCCGCAGTGGACTGATCGTTAAGACGCGGTTCTCATCAGATCACCGAAGTCAAGCATCACTGGCTGCGGTCAGTGTGCGGGTGGGTGACCCACTTGGATCAGTCTGCGTAGGGACTGAGGGTGTGCGGTATTGGTCCTCGTTAAACTGTGCTATCGTAAAGTGCTCGACTTCGCGCGCAGGTCGTCGGGCTACCGAAGCGGGGGTGCCATCCCCTCCGCAGAGGATCAAAATTGTGATGGCATGTCTTCGGATCATCCTCCGGGATGTTTCCCAGACCATCGCCAATAGCCCATTGTGCAGCTCTAGTGCGACGTAAATTAACAACAACAACAACAACAACAATCATATATAAAAGAAATGTCTGGATGCGAGTTCTCTAATAATTTGAGAACGGGGATATCAATTTAGATCGTGTTCTTTTTCTGCAGTTTGAAAATTTTTATGGAGTGGATTGTAAACAATCAGCTCTTTCCAGTGTTCTGGCACAGTGTCAAAAATACGAAATTACTTTGATGGAAAAAATTGAAACGCAAAATATTACTTGACGAAAAAATGTAAATATCGATTAGAAAATTTCGCTGTCATGGAAGCAGCATTTTTTACAAAATGTTTAAAAAATTAAAGAAAGTCAAAGGGGGAACCACTAGAAAAATTAAATATCCCTCAGGCTAGCTTAACTCAGTTTAAGTGCAGAAATAAATCGGGCTTGAAACAAATATGCAGGCTAGCATAATGTTAAATTGAAGAAATATTATATTTCACCGTCACTGGTAATGAGTCCCTGATATCTTACTTTTAGTTAAATACGGTAGTTAGTGAGTTCGCAACAAAATTAGTTAGTAGATGATGTTAAATATAAATATGTTTATTCTTATTCGTCCAAACGGCATTTCAATTTCAAGGCTTTTAAATGTATTAAATTCTATTAATAAAACATTTTAATACTATAGTTGCAGCAATAAATAATAATAATTAATTGTTCACATTTTTTTCTGATCCCGGATTTTAAATTTTCTAACTTTATATAATTATCTTTTAAATAAAAATATCATAAACTTTATAAAAAAATTATTATTGTAGTATGAAGAAAAGTTCGTCAACAATTGATTTATTACACATAGGTGCATCGAATATGAGATTATCATGACTACGAATATATACAAAGCTATAACTATTAAATACAGTATTATTGTGAATATTGCTACATTTTATTAGCGAAAAATAAAAACTATATATTCAAACGAAACTTTTATTTGATAGTTTACGGTTTGAAAGTTTTCCTATTTAAATTTGTTGTGTATTAAAAATTTATGGCCATTAAAACTACCAACTTTAAAGCCCCTCTCTGAATATCTTTCTGTATGCTCCACTGGCTGCAAATTTTTCTTTGTTGAAAAATAGTAACAACCGCCGCTGTTTTTGGTGTTCAACTTAACGTTATATTTTGCTTTGTTGCGCAAAAACTATGAGACTTAAAAACTTGAATTTTGTATGGTGCGTTGAAAAGTATACAGGAATTAGGATGGATTAAAAACAATTAACATTCAATAATTTGTTCGAGAATTATCAACTGTTTAACTTGTTGGAAAAAACTACAATGGATGGTATTTTCTACACTAGGGAACGCTGCAAGCTCGGGACTGCCTAAATTTCCGGGTTACTGTTTCAGTTGTATTTTAAGGCCATTTGGCATTATTATGTCTTGAGATTCTTGCAAACAATGTATTTGATTACTTATTACTTATGTTTACAATGCTAACAATACTTGTGTTTACAATACTAAAAGTGTTAACACTAACGTAAGATGGTGCACAGCTTGCATCACGAACAAACAGTAATAAACAAATGGAAAGAGGCCAAATCAAGACTGCCAAAAAAGCGAGTTATTCAAAATCTAGCAACCATGTCACCTTTTTTAATAATAAATAACAAAATAACTAAAACACATTTTCACTCCAAACTCCCCAGAATTACATAATAACATTAATATCTTATGAAAGACGGCAGATTTGAACTCAGAAATTGTCTAATTTATTTCTTTTATTGAAAACAAAATTATCCGTTTAAAAACATCGCTTATCAGAATAACATGTAGTAAGCAGCTACAAACTTTTTAACCGGAACTAGAGTAGGTCCCGAGCTCGAGATTGTTTACATTTCTATTGAAAACACCATCCATATGGGCGGCTTTTTACAGGCTGGATGATCCGAAGACATGCCATCACAATTTTGATCCTCTGCGGAGGGGATGGCACCACCGCTTCGGTAGCCCGACGACCTGCGCGCGAAGTCGAGCACTTTACGGTAGGACAGCTTAACGAGGACCAATACCGCACACCCTCGGTCCCTATGCAGACTGATCCAAGTGGTCACCCACCCGCACACTGACCACAGCCAGTGATGCTTGACTTCGGTGATCTGCTGGGAACCGTGTCTTAACGATCAGTCCACTGCGGGACCTGTAGTGTATCTACCACTACACATATAAAACACGTTTACTCGAATTTTTGCTGGGGTATCTTTTCATAGATGAATATTGACATTGTCGAATACTTCTCACCCCACATTGGCGACCTTCGAACGTGATATGAATATGCCTACCTTGACCGAAACGCGCACTATGATATGAACACACCTACTACGATGGATGTCCCACATTGAATAGTTAACCTGCTGCTTGCGACATTGTCCTCCTCAGGCTGTTGCTTCTCAATCTCGATCACACACAACGTATACACTCGACTGCTAACGGCAACACAGAAGCGACCACGACCGTGAACCTAATGTAGCCTTACGATCAGCACCCGAAAGTACAGTGATCCTAATACAGCTCTCCTGGCTTCTCAAAAAACAGCAATAAATCAACTAGTGGCATCGAATTCTATCACAGATAAAATTCCGGTGATAGAATACAATTCCCTAGTATATAAGACATGTTAACTCGATTTCATGTTGGGGTTCCTTTTCATAGATGAAGGTTGACATTGTCGATAGCTTCTCTCTCCACAGTTCGATTGTTTGTTTGAAAATTACTATGCTTGTCGGTCTACTGTCCGTTGAAATACAATTGCAGATGTGAAACTTAATGTGCTAATAAGGATAATTTTGTATTATAATTTTAAACTAAGTTTTTTTCCGAAAGTTATTGCACACTCAAGCGTTTTTTCGAGATTTTTTCCAGTTTCGTTCATTTTATATATAACCCGCGTTAAACAGTCGACCTAATTCAGAGTTTACGACTATCAATGTTCAACTCCATAGCCTTGTAATTCTGAGCTTAATCCAGAAGACAAGAAACTAATGGATCAAACTATCCTTCATGGAGGACTTTTTGATTAATTAACCCGCAATTGTGTTACATGGAGAGGAAAACCACGTAGACCTCCCACCGTTAGCCTGATGGCAAGGGGACTCCCATGATGCATTAAAATAATCTAAAATCAGTTTATTTTAAGGTAAGCTTGAAGGTAGTTTCGAACTAACTAAAAGTGTATTTTTCTGTCTCTAAACAAGCGTTTTATGATGGTTTTAATTCTCTCCTTGTATTTTCCAGCTTTAATTATATTAGTCAGGGTTTGAAAACTTTTTTGTTCCTTTTCTCTTTATTAATTTGTGGCCTAATGTGCGGAATTTTTCTTTAATAATGACTTTTAACAATTAATAACATGTATACTAAGGGCAGCCACTCCAAATTACACAGTATAATAGTTTTCCATTTGAATCCATGAATTATGTTCTAAAAGCTGCACGAGTTAAAAAATTCCTCTCGTTTCCTGCTTTTTGTTAGTTAAATAATTTATTTTTCAACTTTTTATATCTGTGGATAGTTTGAATTTTTTGCTCTGAATTAAATGAAATAAAAATGTCTGAATCTTAAGAAGTAATTTAGTACTTTGATATCCCACTATATATCCAACTTTTCATGTGATAAAAAATGTTACTTTTCAACAAAGGCATTTAATTTAAATATATAACCGATGGTAAACAGTTGACCCAACTCGGAGTTTACGACTTTCAATGTTCAACTCTGTAGCCTTGTATTTTTTAACTCAACCCAGAAGACAAGGAAACTCCTGGATAAAGCATTTGGACATACTAGCATTCGTGTTACACGAAGAAGGAAACCGCGAAAACTTTCCACAGTTTGCCCATCAGCAAGAAGATTCTAACCCATGATCACTGAAGATATTTTACGTCAGCACTGTGATCTGTGCTATCTAGGAGCTGAATTTGTATCAACCAGGCAGCCACCGCTGGGATTTGAACATGGGTCATGCCATTGGGAGGAATTGAAGCAAGCTAGCCTTCCTAGCTGTAAAATTTTCTAACTGTTGAAACCAACCTGAATTTGCTTTACATGGAGAGAAAAACCACGAAAACGTTCCATAGTTAGCCCATCAACAAGGGGAATCTAACCCATGATTACTGAGGATATTTTATGTCAGAAAAGTGGTTAGTGTGATTTGGGAGTAGAATTCGAACATGGGTCACGTCATTTGGCGCTCTGTCTCCTATAGCATCGCGACTCAGAATCGTTGTTTTGAAAAACAGAACGATTTTTAAATGATAATGAAATATAATACTGAATTAATAACACTGCAAAACCTTTTTATCAATTATAGTATTAAATTATGAATTCATTACAGTAATGTCAGCAAGTAAGGGAGGTAGCTTTTATAAAATGTGTAATTATGTAAAGTAAAAAATATTACTTAAAAAAAACTGTTAATATTTTTTCAAATCTGTACTTTGAATCAATAAGCATTTTTTAACAAATACATTCCAAATAAACAAAATGCAAACAATTACCAATTTATTATTCAATTTTTTTTCTTACAAATCAAATTTGTTACATTTTTTCAAAAAATAAATTGTTTTAATGTCAACACTTTGGGTAATTAAGTACTATTTATGAGAAAAAAAAATGTAACAGTCAAAACACTTTTTTATGGAAAAGGATAAAAAGCAAAACATTATAAAAAAAATTAATGCAATGCATTCATTCTGAAGCATTTTCGGCAAAAATTAGTAAATTAATGCAAAATGTAGTAAGTTTTAATTGTAAAATAAATTAAGTGAAAGACATTTCATTGCCACATTTAAACCTCTTTATGTTTCACAAATGGTCAAATATTTCTTCTGTACACACAGTTTCCTTAAATAATAACATAGGAAAACTGGTTTTGTAGTGGGGTGAAGAGAGCACATTGATATGAGACGTTTCACCTACATGACATTTACCTATATAAGAGTAAATCAGGTTAAGTTTAATCAAATGGAGGTAAAATTTTCTACTCAAATTACATGTATCAAATATGCTTGAAAACTAAAAGATCATATATTCTCAAATTTTACTAAACTCAAAATTACTATTTTTTTTTCATTTTCATATTATTTAGACCAAATTTTTCAATTTAAAATCAAAGTTCATATAAAAATTAAAATTTTTTAAAAATGACATAAATAGAAGTTGAACTGTATCTAATCTACAGGTTTAGAACCCGTAGGCACAATTTTACCTAAATTTCCTTGCTATGCACTTCTTCTCTAATAAAACAGATAAAACTGATTTTTTAGTGTTAAAAAAAATAATTTTTTTTAAAAAAAAGAAGCCTAAACTTGGAAGAAAAATTCGGAAGGTTAAAATAGTGTTTAACAAAAAATGAAACTTCGCAATAAAGTAAATGATAATAATTCATTATTTCTGTTTCATATCTTTAGAAATTAATTTTTTTATGATTATTATTCATTTTTCAACATTAGTTGTATAAGTATTTAGTAATATTTTTGATTATTTCCCTTCACTTTTTCCAGCAGCTGCACACTTCGAAAAATTTCTACTTTATTTTTGAAGGTTAAAGTTTCGCATGCAATTTGCATAAACAATTTGACAGTTTAATAAATACAGAAAAAAAATATTTAAAGGTTGTTGAATTTATTATTGAGAGGAGCGCAGGTACAGATTATTTAATCATAAAAGCTAGATGTGAAAAAATTTTATTAATTAACTAGGTAAAACTGTTTTTATCTTCTTATTTGCTTACTTCATAATTATTTTTTAAAAAATATAAAAATTTTAAAACTAAAAAATATTTTAATTTCTTTTACTTAAAAACGTTATTTTAACATAAAATGTTCATTGTTATTTATTTAAACTTGAGTGACGGTAAGAAACTCAAAGGGCAATAAATATTACTTTGAATTACACAAGTAAAAATTAAAAAAAGAAATAGTTTATATTATATTAAAACCAAATTATAAAAATAACTGTTTGACTGCATAAAGGCAAGTCGAACTGGTGCAAATGGTACTAGAAAAATAATAAATATGTGAAAGGTTATACAATTAATTACAATTTGCATTTTATTGCTCATTGAAGAGGTAAAAAGTGGTAACTAATAACAGTCAAAGTTCCCTATATGCGCAGATGTGTGCGGCCACCCAGAAGAATTTGAAAAGTTGTACACAAATTTTCAAAACCATATCACAATTTTTTTTAATAATAACTAAAGAGCAATGTTATTTGTGATTTTTAAAAATTCAAGATTTTGAAAAGGCAAATGATATATATCTTAACTTCAAAATATTTGCTTACAATATCTATTATATTTTCAGGTTTGCTTAATTTTCTTTGTTAAGAAAAATTTTACCCACCAATAAGGTTGCAAAAGTTATATTTTCACACAATAAAACATTAAAATGAATAAATAAATGTATTACTTATGAAGTAATTATCATATAAATATTATTCCAATGTTTGACATATTAAAAGTAAACATAAGGTATTAACTAAACATGAGTTCTTTTTATCTGATAACATGTATCTAAAAAATGAAAATACATGCATTGACAATAATAATATTCATCAAACTTTAAGTTTGTTGTTGACCCCTCAACTTTATTATTATTTGAAAAAAAAAGTCAATGCATGCGAAATTGTTTTCATGTATAACCATAATATAAATTAGTAGAAAATTGTAACTTGAAAATGAATGCTTTTTGCATATTTTCAATAATAATGAAATAAAATACCAAAGAAAAGCAAATTACAAACTTATTTTTTGTTTGTAAAAGTTCGTTGCACAGCTATTTGTTATCTGGGCAGCATAAAAAAATTAAATTAAAGAGGACATTGTTTGAAGTAAACATGATACTCCTTTACTCAGTAGAAAAAAATCTCCAGCATGAAAGTAAATAATCATAGCTTCTTCAGGATTTTTCATTTTCAAATACAGATATTTTTTAATAGTAAAGAGCAAATGGTGAAAAAAATTGTAAGCATGAAAAACTGAGAACAAGGTTAAAAAAAATAATTGATAGGGAAGAAAGGCACTAAATGTTTATTACTCTAGCCAGCTATAGTTTTATTTGTCTGCAAAGTATCCGTGATTGAGTGGTAATTAATTTTCATTGAAGAAACTTTGAATAAGCACAATTCAGAGCACTATAAATTACAATGCTGTTTATATTTTCCTTTAAAATCAAAAGATTTTTTTTAAATATTATCACCTGCAAGTTTATCATTTCATTATTAAGCTTAGTATAAGCATCTGTATTTTTTTCCTTCACCATATGAACAAAGCAAAAGTATGAATAAAATTCCAATTAAATTTAAACAACATTAAGTTTTTGTGAATTACTTTATTATATTAAATATTAACAAATTTTGCTCAATATGTCTTTGATTAGGCTTAATTTTTACAATAATAATCTCTGCCAGAGTGCGTTAAAGTCACAGACAAATTGGATTCTGCGAAGGTAGTGCAGCAGATAGGCTTGGTAAATTCTTCAAATAGGCATCTTTATAAGAGGCAGACATGGTTTGAAATGAGCACAATTTAGAAGTTGCACCCTCCCTTCATACACTTTAACTGACTTTTTTAACTATAAAACTATGATAAGTTTGCAATAAAAGAAATTTTCAGTTTGCAATAAAAGAAATATTTTTGAATTAAGCCTTTTGTTTCATATTATACTAAATACTTTAATAATTTGGTGCGAAATCTTTTTAGAGGCAATTACTATTAAATTTTGTTTAGTATTTCACACAAAGAACTAGTATCAGACAACATTTTGAAATATTAAGAAATCTTTATTTACATAAATATTTAATTTAATAAATCAAAAGTTTTAATTCAAAATGTATTTAAAAAAAATTATACTTTATTGTATATTATTTTCTCTGCCATTTTATTGTAAACTGTAAAAGCATCACTTTTGAACTACTACAGTGTTTATGTTGAGCTTCAAGACAATATGTAAGATGATAATTATACTTCAATTACGACAAAACGTTTGAATTTTTTTTTTTAGTTTATCAAAAACAATGTTTAACAAGAAATTATTTCCATGTGGGAGGTGAAGTACATACTTTCAAAAACTGCAACAACATAATAAATTAGTATAGCATTCTGGTAACAGCCCATTGTGGGCCAAGTGGGTCATGGAGGATAAGTCTTCACACTTTGGTGACCAATGGCATGATTGCCGCAATTTAATCAGTACTGTGCACATGCCGCCTTTACTTCCCAGATAAGCTTCACAATGACAGCTTAGTGCCTTAACCACTGGGTCATTGAGGCTCTAACATAATAAATTACTTAACATAAATGATGAACAGAAAACAGTGATTTCAATTATATTAAACATATTACAAATAACATAAATAATTAAAGGGGATGAAATAAATATCAAGCATACTATGCATAAAAACCTTATAAGCATAAAAATAAATAAATGCAAAATTAACACTACAAATAATGTGGAATGCAGATTAATGTACTAGGAACCAACTATATTTGCTTTAGGCTCACAATTTGCTAGCCTAAATATGTAATGAAAATTACAAACTTTTTATGGTTTGCAGCAAATTTTTATAAAATTAGTCAAAATGGTAATACTATATTAGACACATGCTGCAGTGGTCTACATACTATGTACAAGCTAGTTTGTACCACATCATGCTTATATATATATGGTACAAGTATTAATAAATAATCTAAACAAAGGAATGCCTAATTAACTAGTATGGAAATAAAAACTTAAAATTGGAACTACAAGCAGCAACTTATAAGCTTTTGAAAAAATATTCCACAACTTTATGATATTACATACATATCACAGAATTTATACAGGATGACTTTTTAACCAGCTGAATAAGCAACAGCTGTGAGTTTTCAAGTTTATTTTATCCAAATTATAACTTAAGTATGTGAATAAATATAAAACCGTCTACAAGAAATGATTTTAATTTATAAAAAACCATGAGAGCTGAAGTAAACATTCTGTAATTTTTTAAAATGTAAAAAATTTGATTAAACGCAATATATATATGCACGCAACAGATCAAAAAAGTAAAAATAGTTACGTTCAATATCTTTTAAAAGTTGTCCAATGGAACAAAACTCGATCTTTCACCCTACCACTCAGCGGGCAGGAACAACTTTGAAATCTTAAATATGAATTCCCATTATTTATTGCAGAATCAGAGCAAAAAGTAATCCTATTTGAGATGCAGGTTTATGCATTTTGTTTCACAAATGGAACTAAGAAAAATGCAATAGGGTATAAGCTGCTTAAAATGGCGAATCTAGAGATCCATCAGATTAAGAAGATAAAAATAAACAAGTTGAATTAATTTCTTATTAATTCTTTTATTTTAAAAAACACTGAAACATTTTTTTAGTTTTATTTATTATTATTTTTAATCTAATGGTCTCGAGCTACCACCATTTTTAACAGTTTGTACGCTTTTTAATTTTATCGGTTACAGCAGCATCTGTGAAACAAAATGTAATGCATAAACTTACCAACTCATATAGGGTTACATTTTTCTGGAGAATCTGAATCTGCAATAAAAAATAGGGGTTCTAATTTAATATTTTAAAGTTGACCCCCCGCCTTGCCCTGGGCTGTTGTGGTGAAAGAGCGAATAGACTTTCAGTTGAAGACTTTAAAAAAAAAATTGTTTGTGTCCAGTTTCGCTTTTTGATTTAATGTATATTTTTAAAGATATTTGACAGTTTTCAAACCTTTTTTACACTATATAAAATAATCAGGCACTGTACCATGTAAATATTATGATTATTTCAGTTTAATATGCAAAATATAAGATAAATAATATCATGTTTTCATTTTAAGACTTTTTTGCACAATAAAGATACAATATTTAAGATAATTTTAAACTATATCAGGCATTTTTAATATTATGAATACTAAAAATTTATAAACATATAAATAAAGAATACAGTTTCAGAAAACATGTAAAAAAATGAATAAATTTAAATATTTCATAACAGTAGTTAATACAGATAAAAAAATATTACACATTTACATATAAGTAGGGAAAATAAAATATTGGACATAACTAACTGAAATACATTTAATCTATGCAACACAGGAATTCTTTTTTTTTTTTTTAACAATAATATTTCTCTACAAGACAGAAAAAACTCAATTATTTTTCAATCCCAATATTGTGAAAATAAATTTGATGCGATAATTACATTACACGTAAATTATGCAGTAGAAGTCAAGTAACTGCTACTTTTTCTTTAATTAGTGAGACAACTTTTAAACAACTATAGAAACAAAAAAAAAACAACGTTTATTAACAAAAATAATTAAAAAAAAACAATTATATTTTTCATCATTATGAATAATAGGAGTGCATAAACTTTTTTAGAACGACACAAAAAATAAAAAAAATAAAAGATTTGTCTTTTGCAGGTGTAATAAATTTAGTTCTTTTTTCTTATTAATTGATAATAATTATTCCTTGGTATACATAGAGCATTTACAATTAGTCAGAAAAATAAAATATTTTTGTATTTTAAACAATTAAAATTTTGTACAGATTGTCTTTGTTAATAACACTAAATAATAGCAAATTTTCAACTAAGAGGAAAAATTAATTTTATTTCCTATTGCGAATATAATTTATGTCTTAAAATAGATCCCTAGAACTAGGTTTTCTAACATATCTCAATTAAATAAATACTTTAAAAAAATTAATTCTTGGTTTACAAGTGTACATTAATGAGTCAAGGCTCCTGAGCTGGGTCGCTTGCCCACTTTTAATCTTAAAAAGATAGATAAAAAATATTGAAAGAATTTAGAAAAATTAGAATCAATATTACACATGCTTTCTGAACTCAAATTACACAGAATTAGATAATAATAAGGCATAAAACAATAAGTATGTACAAAATATAAAATAATTATTAAAATAAAAAAATAAAAACAGATATACCCATAATACTAGGTGGCAAAAGAAATAAAAAATAAATAACCTTGAAAGTTTTATTAAGGTATAACTTTCTAGATATTTGTAAAATTTTTAATACATAAAATTTTATTATTGATATCTATTTTTAATTCAGCACTTCATTGCACACATTGAAACTATGTTACAAAACATTCGCACATGCTAATAAATTTAATAGTACTTAATAGTATAGATGAAACCTGTCTTATTAAATTTAAGCCAGAATACAGATGAGCTAGAAAATTATTTTATGCATTATTCATAAAAAGCTTATTTTAAAATTAAGGTTTTTAGGAATTTAACTTTTGGATACCATTTAATGATTTTAATAAAGACCGTAAAAAAAGAAGGATTTCTTTGCAAGTAAATGTTTAATGCTTTGATGGAATAATATAAAAACAGATGCACATAGATGACTGTGAAGGTATGTCATTTGATACGAAGGAGGAGGGAATTTTTTTTCATCAAATTCTATTAAAAACGTGAGCACTTCAAGAAAACTAAATTTGTTTTTCTTGATTCTAAGGTTTTCTGAAAATGACAGCACTCTTTGATTGGTCCTAACCTCGTGAATTCAACAATAAAATAGCTTTATAAGATAAGATTTTTTTCATTGTCATATATATATATATATATATATATATATATATATATATATATATATATATATATATATATATATATATATATATATATTAAAAGTATTAATACTCAGAAGTCAATAACAATAAAAAATTCAATTATGTTGTATGTTCATTAAAAAATTTTTTAAACGACAATATGAATGCAGCATGGATTGTCTTGCTTCAAAAGAAAAAAATCATTAGTCACGTAGAAATATAAGTCGTCTTATCAGAAATAAGGTTATTCATCTTAGGTTTTTGCAAATGACACATTTGGAAGCACACTTCTTTTTTGACTTCTGGTATCTAAATCTATTAGCTCAGGAGGGATTGGTTCTTAATGAAGAGAAAAATTAAGTGGAAATGTGACTTTCTATTATCAAAAAAGATAAAACAATTAAATAAAAAGGGATAATTATTGGGTAATTCTGCAATACTGCAAAAGAAAACAAAAAAAAAATTTCTTAATTGTTTCACAATAATTAGACGGTAAATCAATGGCACAAATAGTAATTTTGTTGACACATAACAAATGACACTCTAAATTGAATATTACAAAGCTTAAACAAATAGTTTTTCAATTTTCCATGAATGATAATATTTCATTTTATTGCATAAAATTTGCTATACATTTCAATTATCAGATCAAAATTCATTCACCTGAGATACACTTTGTTTTGAGAGTGACTTTGTGTTTATGGATTTATGTGCTGCAAATATAGGAAGACAGGCCAGGAAAAAAAACTTAAATATGATAGTTTTAAAATGAAAAATAAATAACAGCAAAGTATTTTGGTGCAATTTAACAGTAGACATAGAAAAAATTTGAAAATAATTATTCATTAATATTGCAAGTCTTAGATGAGATAACAACACACTAACAATATAGTTATCTTAGAAAACAATATATTTTTGAATATATATACTGAGACATATATAAAAAAAAAGTCATTTTTTGATGAAAAATTGACTATGTAAAGTTCTAAATTAAAAACAAAATAAAGATAAATTGAAGTTGTCACCAGGAAAATACCACATACAACAAATTTTCACATTTTTAAGAGTTATTGAAAATTAATAACAATTAAAAATGTATACAATACAAAAATTATCAAAAGAATTAAATTCAAATTCAATCTATAAAAAATACATACATTCAGTTTTTGATATGAATGTGAAGTTAAATTTTAACAACCTTTTTTACCATAACGATAATTAAATGAAATCATTATTTCTCCTTTGAGCAAATGGCACCATTTCAGATTTAAGTATTGATAGGTAATTTTGTGATAAAATCAAGATAGTTTTTTTGCTAGTTTTGAAATTTCACAGTCAGTACTGGTAAATTCTACAGCACAACATCTTGGAAACCATCCTTTAATTTCATCTTTACCTATAAAATAAATATTTTCAGTATGAAATCGTTTTACTAAAATTAAAAATTAAGTTCATAATCAAACAATATTTTGTTACAAAACTAATTTTAGCAATTTACTATTTTCTTCACTTTGTTGATGAAATAAATTTTAAATCATTGCTTTATGGATTAATACTTATTCTATCTCTCCCCCCCCATAAAAATGGTAAAATTGGACTGCATTTCTGTTATTAGTGATATCAGTATGTCAAGTTTGCCTGAAAATGAAAGCATTGGAGTTTGCAAGGTTTTGAACAAAATAGCAAAACACAAAGCAAATGGGCAAAATACAAAAATACTGAGAAATTCACAACAAACAACAATACAAGTAATAATATTACTTAAACTAATATAAAATGTAAACTAATTAAACTAATAAATATAATTTTTTAAAAATATGTTTAAAAAAATACAAATGATTTTAAAAACAATTGGTTTATGCTTTCTGTCATAAGTTTTCTAAAATTAGATATTGTAAAGTAGTTAAATATGGAGAACATTAAAATAAACAGTTAGAAAAAAAGCAGATAAAAATTGAAAATACAGTAAAAAAATGTATTTGTCAGTTGGATCTCACATTTGAAAGGGTTAAAAAAAGTTATACAATTCTAGAACATATATAGTTAACTAGTTTCAGAATAATAGGTATTATACATTATAATAAAATTTCTGTTGCTTTTGTCAGTAAATCTCACCTATGTTATGCCCGAAACCCAATATAAACGAGTAAGCACTAGTTAGAACCATTTTAGGACATCAAAACAGTAACTTTAGGAAGCACATAATAAGGAATTTGATCAGACCTTGTAGAAATTATTTTAGAAGAAATTCACACCTCATAACAGACCCTTAAAATTTTTTTCATTGTTGAAGTAGATTCATCACAAAATAGTTTATTGTTAAAACAGAACTTTTGAGAAATATTTAATCATTAAAACAAATCCTTCATAAATTATTCTACAACAAAAACAGACCCTTCACAAGATTTCTTATTTTAAAAATGAACTCTTCCCCAAAAGTCCACTTTTGAAAAATAGAGTTTAGGGCAGCTTTAATTGATAAATTCAAAGCTAACATTCTTTGAAAGGCAGGGTTTTTGAGTTTATTTTACAAGAACAAGACTCTGACAGAAAAAAAAATCCCATTCCACCATGAGTATATACGTTCAGAAAATAAATATATTTTTTACTAATTCACAAAAACAGGACTGGTTTTGTCAATGCCATCTTTAATTCCATCATTTAAAGCTAAAACTCCTTGAAAGAAAAGATTTCAATTTTTTTTTTTAAATAAAAATAAGGTCTTAATTTCCATGTAATCACAGAAACAGGACTCTGACAGAAAACCCCCATTTCACAGTGATTATAGATTCAGAAAATGAGTCCATTTTTTTATAAATTCACAAAAACAGGACTAGTTTAGTAAACGCCGTCTTTAATTCACACATTTAAAGCTAAAAAGGTTTGATTTAATATGACAATATTTTAATTATTTTGAGAATAGTCCAAAACATGAAAAAAGGTAGAGAGCAACATGTGTGATTTCAGAAGTCATATGAATATGCATTGCAATTTAATATCGAAAGAGCAACTAATTACTTACTAAATTAATTATAAAACAACGTTAATAATCTCCATTGCATTAAAAACATAATCTCAATTTAGAACATTTAAATTGCCTATAATTTCATGAATATGTACCATTGTGTAGACTTCCAAAAAAAAAAACACGTTAATTTGGAATAAATTCTTTTTGAGACAGATAAGTAAGAAATGTTAGATAGATTTGTAATAATTTGCACTTAATGACCCAATTCATATGAATCCAAATAATGATATAGTACAGAAAGTCATTTATTTTATAAATACCTGTAGTTTAGTATCATTATTTTTTAAAATCTTTTGTAATATTTTTAATGCATTTTGACAGAAGCAATATTATGAGAGATTATCAAATTTATAAAAAAATTAAAAGCATAAAAAGTTCATAGTATAAGTATAAATGAAAACACAAGACAAATAATAAAAAAAATTTCTGAAAATTAATTACACATTTGTCCCCCCCCCCCAAATGTTAAGCTTTTAATTAACTCGTAAAACATTTACCATCGCTTAGTTCTACAATGTGTAAAAATAATAAAAACATCTGAAATAAGCTAAATATCTGAAATAACGAGAATATCTGAAATAGTCTTGATACATGAAATAACATCATATTTATAAACAAATTAGAAGTATAAAAAGTTCTTATTAAAATTATAAATAAAATAATTTTTTTTTGTTCTAAAATCTAATTACAAATAATCTTTTTTTCAAACTTCAAGTTTTTAATTAACCTATAAAAAGTTTGCCATCACATATATCCATAATGTTTAAAAATAAGTAAAATATTTGAAATAAGTTGAAGACAATTGAAAGTAAATTTCTTCTTATATAAAAACTCAAATAATTTAGAAAGAAGAAACTAAATACATAGAAACATATCAGCAGCACAGAATCTCATAATCGATGCTCTCAGCTCATGGCTGTGGCCAGAAGTTTTATTTGGAAAAAATATACATTTCAGCAATATTTACTACCATAATTAAAAAAAAAGTATTACCTGAATTATCTAAAGGATTGCACTTTTCACCATATAACCATCGGCTATAATTTAAACAAAGAAGAAAAAAGAAATAATCAATGAAAATCAGAGGTTAAAAGAGGAAAAAACATAAACCTGCTTTTAATAACAATACAAAGAAAAAAAGGTAAGCATAGCATTTTTTTTGTTGTTCATTAGAAATAAACTCAAATATTTGCTTTGATGTATGTCAGATAAGAGAAAAAATTTGAAAACAAAGTGAAGGAAGTTTACAAACAACTTTAATGCTTTTAGCTTCCAATTTTCACTTGTTAAAAGAGTAATTTAATTTTAAAATAAAAGCATTATTAGTCAGGAAGAATTGTTTAATATTGGTAAAGTGGCATTTTTAGTTTTGATATCGTAAAAATAAATTTGGAGGAATTAAACAAAAAATTTTGCATTGATTGTCATACGTTGAATTAAATACAGTGTCCAAAGTTGGCTTAGATTTTAGTATTGTTTTAATAAAATAAGATCTTATTATTTTATAACAAATACACACAGTTATGGAATAATAATAATTAAGATTCAAAGTGTATGGTACAATTTGAAAGAGTAAGCAGTAACTATTTATTTCACAAAAATACAAGCTTCAAGATGAAAATCTATGAAATTAATTTTTTCAGTGTTCTTTGTATCATTAATATTTTTATCACTTCTTTAACAAAATTTAAAAAAAAAAATAATGACTTTCCTTTTTAGAAACTTTATGGCTCTATATTAAACAGTTGACACTAGAAGAAACTATTTTCTGATAAAATTATTAGTCCTGTAAGGGAGACTGGCAAAATGACTTTTTTTAAGAGTTTGTTGTATCATAACAATTTAGGCTACATGTCCACTAAAAATAAAAGATAGTTTTTAACTGTTAGTAGTGGAAAAAATATAACAAAGATGCAAAGTGCAAAGCACCATTTTGATGAAATACACAAGTTGTAATAATCTATTGAAAGTAATAGATCCCATGAAGAAAAATTGTGAAGTGGATAATTTAATTATCGATTTTATAGTTATAACATCAGTAATTAAAAAAAAATTTGCCATTTCTGAAAAAAATTACAATTTAAATTCAAGATAATAGCACAATTTAAGATGTTTTGTCTTTATCTGAGGTCCTAACTTAACAGTTTAAGATTTCATATAAAATTCAAAAATTTATTTTCAAACAGATTTTTTGTAGGGGGCAGGGTAACATGAAATCTAGAAATACTAAAATGAAATTGAGAAGTTTGGACTAATCATTTAAATTATTTAACAAACTCATTTAAACTGAAAAAATTATAATAACTTTGTCTAAATGAGTCAAACCTTTAATTTATCAGGGCTCATTTTAAGTGAAATCAAACAAAATAAAAAAAATCTTGTTGCCATCATATCACAGATTTTCAAGAAAATTTTTTGTAGAAATGTTCCTGACAGAAAATAAAAATGACTGAAATAATTATTTCAGAATTTTGGACCATAACTAGTAACCATAGAACTCATAATGTTATTAACATGAAAAAAAAAATCAAAGGATATTTTTTTATCTTTAAAAAATAAAAAGTAGTTTTCAGTCAAAACATATTGAGATACTTTTACAGCCCTTTACTTGATCTCACTTTTACAGCATTATTTTAACTTGATCTCAATTTTTTTCCCACATTATGTTGAATGTCATATTTTTCAATATAAAAAAATTAAAAATTTAATTTTTGCTATAGGCAATGAAACAAATTAAAAAATTGTTTTCAGCCCAAATACTTTAAGATATTTTTATAGCACAAAAACAAACTTTCTGGACCTCAAATTTTTTTTTTTTCGTATCATGTTATTTATTATGTTTTTCAATAAATAAAAATTAAAAGTATATTTTCTGTTTTTGAGTTTAAAAAAATAAAAAGGGTTTTTTAGCTAAAATAATTAAAGCTTTTTTCAATAGCACAAAAACGAATTTTAGTGACCACACTTTTCCTCTTAGTGTAAAATGTCTTTTTTTTTTCCTTACAAAACCTCAAGAGGCAGTTTCTTATTTTTAACCATGAAAGAAATAAAAAAGTGTTTTTCAGCCAAAACATTTCAAGATTTTTTTATGGCATGAAAACAAAATTTCTGTAACTTTTCAGCATAAAAGAACTCTAAAAAGTTTTTCTTGGTCTTTAAAATAAAAAGTGGCTTTTAGCACAAATGTTAAAAATATTTTTTTTTTTATGTGAAATAATAAAAAAAAAAAAACATTCTCTTGATATTTTTTATATTGAAATATATGATATTTAAAATTGTGAGAAAAAAAATGAGGTCAAGAAACTTTGTTTTTGTGCTATAAAACACACTAGAAGTATTTTTGCTAAAACAACGTTTAAGTTGTTCCTAAAAACCAAAAACACGCTAGTGAATTTTTATATTGAAAAATATGACATTCAATATTATGAGGAAAAAAATTCTAATCAAAACACTTTGTTTTTGGGCTGTAAAAAATTTTGAAGTAAATTTTTCTAAAAATTATTTTTTTTCATTGTTCAAAAACAAAAGACGCCCTCTTTTTTCATATTGAAAAAAAATATAGAATTTAACATTACAAGAAAAAAAATTAGACCAAGAAACAGTTTTCGTGCTATAAAAAAAAATCTGAAGTATTTTAGCTAAAACCCACTTTATATTTGTTTTCAAAAACAGAAAACACCCTCTATTTTTTATGTTGAAAAGTATGATATTTAACTATATGAAAAATTATAAGGTGGTGACAGTTGTTACTTCCCTGTAAAATATTCTCGAAAAAATTAGTGTAATAATAAAATGTTTTAAAAACTACATAAATATTTGCAGCATTTTAACAGCCTAATTACATAGTGTTAACTTTCTTCTTCCTATTGATGCCAAAATTAAGAAAATTGACTCATAAATAGAATTGGTTTATAACATATGAACTACAATTTGCAGTTGCACAATTTTCATGAATTGAGTCGAATTTCAAAATGGCTCTCTAATCGTAGCTTTGTTCCAGGAACACAATAAAAGTTTTAGTCCTAAAAATATTTTAGTTGTTCTTCATCAAGAGCTTTTCAACAAAACATTTTCACGAAAGTCTGTAACATGACGCCAATAAGATTTTTTTTTGGTACATATCACTTGAAATGAGCCATAAACATATATTATAATTATAACTGATAATAAAACAATTAATAATGAAAATAGTTTACTTTCTCCAACGTGTTACGTATATTGTATCACCAACAGAAAGGGGAATGCGATACTCATCACTACATGGGGGCGTTAAGCAGGTTTTTATTCCTTTTGAAATAGGAAACCATGATCCAGAATAATTTTTTATAATAGTATATTGCTTCTTTCTTGCCTTCTTGTCTTCTTTTTGAATTAGCTGCTCAATCTAAATAACATAGAGAACTATTATTAATTTCAAAATTTGTACAAGCATAAATATATACAGTGGAACCCGCTTAAAAAGTTCCCTTTTAAGAAGTTTTCCCGCGTAAGAAGTTATTTTTTAAAAAAACCAATTACCATAATGTTAAATTTACTTTTATAAGAAGTTTTTTTCCCGTTTAAGAAGTTTCCACTCCTAATTTCAATTTTTTAAAATTTTATTTAAAATGTCTTATTTAGTTTTAACTTGCCCTTACAAACACATGTATGGGTACTGACCACTGACCTTCATCACTCCTTTGTTACAAAGAAAGGTGACTTATCAGGAACAGGTGTGAGCAAAGGAATGTGAACCTTTAGATGAACTATGAAACTGATAAGAATGTAGGGAATAGCTTTGTCATTGTGTCCACCTTAAATGAATAGCCTGGTGACTCACGAACTTCACTGCTGTCCACACCCATTCAATAACTGAAGAGAAAGATACATCTAAACATTTAGCAGCATTTCGTTGAAAATGTTCTTAGTGTAGGCGCTTATGTTATCTTAAAAATCATTGTAAAAAGTTTGATTTTTGTGGAAAATGTCCTGTAAAGGCATTAAGCGTAAAGCTCTATCTATTGATGACAAAGTAAAAATTTTAAAAGCTGTTGACAGCTATCCTCAATTAACACGAGTTCAAATAACAAAAAATTTAGATCTTCCTGTTACTACGTTAAATGGCATTATTGCTAAGAAAGACATCATCTTAAACTCTTCTTGTTCCGGTGCATCCCAGAAAGTAAAAAAAGTGAAGAAAGGAAAATACGAAAATATTGAAGAGAAACTGATGATATGGTTTAAACAAGCAAGATCCGCCAACATACCTGTCAACGGAACTCTTCTTAGAGGAAAAGCATTAGAGATTGCGGAGAAATTGAATGTTGATTTTACGCCTTCCAATGGATGGATTGATCAGATGAAAAAAAGAGCTGGTCTAGTTTATAAAACAATTAAAGGAGATTGTAACAGCGTTGATTTACAAGAAGCTGAAGAATGGAAAGCTAAATTACCTGAAATTATTTCAGGGTATCAACCAAAGAACATTTTTAACATGGATGAATGTGGACTGTTTTTCAATCTTTTACCAGATAAAACTTTTGCCTTTAAAGGTGAACCCTGTCATGGCGGAAAAAACAGTAAAGAACGTTTGACAATTTTAGTTGGGGCCAGTATGAATGGTATAGAAAAATTACCGATTTTAGTTATCGGTAAATCGAAAAAACCAAGATGCTTTCGAAATGTTAAGTCACTGCCTTGTGATTATGACAGTAATCAAAAATCCTGGATGACAATTAAAATTTTTGAAACGTATTTGAAAAAATTAGACAGTAAGATGCGAAAAGAAAAACGAAACATCATAATCTTCGTAGACAACTGCGCTGCTCATTCCAAGGAGAATAAGTACACTAACATCAAGTTGCAGTTCTTACCACCAAATTCTACTTCTGTTCTACAACCAATGGATCAGGGAGTTATTAAGGTATTTAAGCAGCATTATAAAATGCGACTTGTGAAACGGATGCTGGAAGGACTTGAAAATACTGGAGAGCTAAAAAAAGTCAATATGTTAGAAGCGATTGAGTTAATTGTATCAGCATGGGAATTAATAACACCATCTGCCATTGCTAACTGTTTTCGGAAAGCTGGATTCTCTGACGGAGATACAACTGAAGAATATCTCTTAGAAGCTGAATATGAAATATCAGATGAAGACGAAGAAACAAACGTAAATTTTGTTAATGATTGGAAGTCATTCAAAAATAAACTTAATTTCACAGCATCGTTTGAAGAATATGTATCCGTTGACGACGAAATTTTACCTTGTGATATGCTGACATTAGAGGATATTTGTGATGTTACAAATGATACAGAAGAATTCAGTGAAACTGAAGAAGATATTGCTAAACCACCTAGCTTTTCTGATGCCAGGAAAGGGCTGGATACTTTTAGGAAATTTATTTACACTGTTGAAAATGTACCCCCGGAAATGTTTAAATTTTTACAGCAGTTGGACAATTTTCACTTAAAGGTAGGTGAGAAAAGACAAAAACAAACCACTTTACACGATTTTTTCTCACAGAAATCTAGTCAATTATTGTAACAACGTATATTACATTGAATGAAACAAAAAATAAAGTAGGTTACTTTGTTTTTATTTATTAGCAATTTTTTTTCTAAATGAATATTAAAATTCAATATTTATTTCATTAGGCTGAGAATTTAATATAAGTTACACAATTTCAAATTTTTTAGTTTTTTATTAATGTGTTTTTAAGTTTCACCGTTTAATAAGTTTTCCCGTTTAATAAGTCGTTTCTTTCCACTCCCTTGAAAAACTTCTTAAACGGGTTCTACTGTATATATTTTTAATTAATTACTTTAATTTTAATGAAATGAAAAGTCAGATGTTAATCAAGGAAAATTGTGAAAGTCACATTAAAATTATATACATCAAAAACAAAAGAATCAAAAAAAAAATTTAAAAAAAACAACAATCATTTTTCAAAATTTAGAACACGCTTTACAATTGTTTTAAACACAAATCTTATTTTATAATACTTTTGGATTATATTTTTTAAAAATAGCTATTTAAAACTTATTCATTTTTTGTGATAAAAACTATTTTTGATTTTGAACGATGAATAGAATCAAAATACAAATACAATATTCAAATAATATTTATTAAAAGCCTTATAAAAGCTGTATCTGAAACAAAAAAATTAGAAATTTTTTTATCAAGAATATTTTACCAGCTCCTACTGATATAAGAAAATAATAATGACCATATTTAATGATTCATAGAAGATATCAAAGGGGGAAAGAGGTGTCGACAAATTAATGGGTAACAATTAAAATTATTTTTGAAAAAGATGCAAAGTTGTTTATAGATTGAAAAAGAATCAATCCAATAAATAGAGGGCTGTTAAAAAAAGTCCCAATAAATAAGGGAACATTAAAAGTAATCAAATTTTTTACCAGTTTAATATTGATTATTCTGTCATTGGAACTAAAATATGATTCTTGGGCTATTATTTCCATATCTAAGAGCTGCAGTGGCTCAGGGGATAAAGTATTCTCCTCCCAACTGGATGGTTTAGGTTTGAATCCCAGCAGTAGCCGGTAAATACAAATCCTGCACCCGGTGGGCATTGAACAGTGCTGATGTAAAATATCCACTATGATAGATAGATAATTGGTTAAAATCCTCTTGTCGTAGGGTTAATAGCAGAAGGTTTTCACGGTTATTCTCTCCATGTAACGCAAATTCAGGTTGGTTCCAACAGCTAGCAAAGCTAGCTTGTTTCAATTCCTCCCAATTACATGATCCATGTTCGAATCTCAACGGTGGCTGGTTGATACAAATTCAGCTCCTAGATCGCACAGACCACAGTGCTGAAACAAAATATCTTCAGTGATCATGGGTTAGAATATCCTTGCTGCAGGGCTAATGGTGGAAATTTTTCGAGGTTTCCTTCTCTGTCCAACACAAATGTGGGTTAGTTAGATCAAAAAGTCCTCCCCAAAGATATCAAAAGAGGCAAGAGGGTGTCGACAAATTATTGGGTAAATTTTCTCCATCAATTATATCAAAAAGATAATGGGTAAATTTTCTCTAACAATTAGATCAAAAAGTCCTCCACAAATGCTAGTTTGTCCAAATGCTTTATCCAGGGGTTTCCTTGTCTTTTAGGACGACTTAAAAAATACAAGGCTACAGAGTTGAACATTCCTTCCTCAATTGCACGACAGCCCCGGGTGGGCCCTGGCCATCTCAATCAACTTCCTCCAGGCCTGCCTCCGCCTGGCAGTTGTCTTCCAGTTTGAGACTTTTAAGACTGAAAAGTCTCTTTCCACGCAGTCGGCCCACCTCAGCTTTGGTCGACCTCTGGGCCTTGATCCGATGGGCTGAGCCAAAAAGATTATGTTTGTCCAGCGCTCTCTGTTCATTCGAATGATGTGACCAGCCAATTTAATTCTTTGGATTTTTACATACTTGACAACATCAGACTCTCTAAAAGCCTGATAGAGTTCTGAGTTTGAACCTCTGTACCAAGTACCATCAACTTGTTTGCCCCCAAAAATGGATCTTAGGATCCGACTTTCGAAGATTCCCAAGGAATTCTCATCTTTCTGTTCTGTTGTCCAAGTTTCTGAGACATATGTTAGGATAGGTCTGATTAAGCATTTATAAATCAACAGTTTAGTATCTCTTTTTAGTAGGTTTGATTTTAAATATTTTTTTAATCCATAAAAACATTTACTTGCACTATTGATTCTTCTTTGTATTTCGGGTGCAATATTGCCATTAACGTTGACTTCAGAACCAAGATAAAAAAAACTGTTTACTTTTTCAAACTTGTATTCACCAATTTGCAAGTGAGTTGTAGAATCAGTTATTTTGGTGCATTGCATATACTTGGTTTCCTCCTGTTTAATAATGAGATGCATTTTTTCTGCCTCTTTTTCCATGGATAGAAAAGCTTGCTTTAAGTCAGATTGTGTTCGCGCTATGATGTCAATGTCATCGGCAAATGCGAAAATTTATACAGACTTATGAAAGATATGTCCTCTGCTATTGATTCCTGAATCTCTGGTAATTTTTTCTAATGCCAAATTGAAGAGTAGGCATGCCAATGCATCGCCTTGCCTTACACCATTTTTTACCTCCATTGGTCCGAGAAGTCATTTTGGATTTTAACTTTCTGCATGGTCTTACACAGTGTAAGTGTGGTGAGTCGTACAAGCTTGTCCGGGATATTGAATTCTCGCATAGCTTCAATGAGTCGCTTCCGGTTTACACTGTCGTAAGCAGTTTTGAAATCCACAAATAGGTGGTAGGTACCAATTCCAAATTCCCTGGTCTTTTCCAGAATCTGTCTTATGCAGAATATTTGGTCAGTTGTAGACCTGCCCTTCCTAAAACCGCACTGGTATTCACCAATGATGTTTTCTACATAGGGGCTAAGTCTGTTAAATAGAATTTTTGAAAAGACTTTATATGCAGTGCAGAGCAGGCTGATACCCTGGTAGTTAGAACATTCAAGAATGTCTCCTTTTTTGTGTATAAGACAAATAGTGCTGTGTTTCCATTCTTCAGGGAGTATCTCTTTTTCCCATACTGATGTTAGAATATTATGTATGGCCTTTAACCCATCTGGTCCTGAGTTTTTGATGAATTCTGGTGATATCAAATCTGGGCCAGGAGCCTTGTTGTTCTTAATTTTTTGAATTGCTTCTTCAACCTCAATCATTGAAAGAGGTGCAATACACTCTTGGTTAACGTTTGGTGAGCAGGACTCTGTCTGAACGCACTCTACATTAAGTAGGTTGTCGAAGTGTTCATTCCACCTATTAAAATGTCAGTTATATCGCTTAAAATATCTCCATCTTTATTTCTGCAAAGGTTAGTTTTAGGTTTGAACTCCTGACGACCAAAGTTAATGCCACGAAAGAAAGCTCTGCTCTCATTAGACCCTCGGAGATGTTCGACATCCTTAAAGAGGTCTTCGTGAAAAACCTTTTTTTTCAACCTATGAACTTTCTTTTCTTCTCTTCTTGCAGTTTTGTATTTCTCTACTGATGTTCTCGAGTGTTTTTTACTGAGCATCATATTATATGCATCGTTTTTTCTTTGGGTCGCGTTCCGACATTCTGTATCAAACCAATCCTTTTTCTCAGCTCTTTTTATTTTGCTTATTACATTATCACATGAGTCCAATAGGGCTTCTTTGAAAGAAGTTCACTTTCCATCAATGCAATCAATATTTCCGATTGCTTTTTCATTAAGCTTTATAGTTAGTTGTGACTGAAAGTCATCCCTGACTCTAGGGGTCTTTAATTGTTCGCAGTCAAATTTCTCAAGATGTTTCCCATGACATTTACGTGCATTAGATAGCTTGGCCTTGATCCTACTCATTACCATGTAATGGTCTGAGTCAAAGTTGGCCCCACAATAGGTTCTAATATCTTGTATGTCCATCACATGTCTAGAGTCTATCAATATATGGTCAATCCGGTTGGAGGTATCTCCATCTGGTGATCTCCAGGTCGTTTGGGGAATTCTCTTGTGTTGGAAAAAGGTGCTGGATATGACCATGCTATGTTCTGCAGTGAAGTGAATGAGCCTCTGTCCATTGTCATTTGTTGTTTCGTGCAGGCTGTATTTTCCAATAGTGGGCCTGTGCTCAGCTTCCTTTCCAATTTTAGCATTTAAGTCACCCAGAATAATTTTGATGTTGTTTTGTGGACAGGAGTTATATAAAGAATGCAGGTTCTCATAGAAAAGTTCTTTCTCATCATCATCCTTGACTTCAGTAAGTGCATGGGCATTTATAAGACTGTAATTAAAGAGTTTTCCTCTTAGCCTAATTTTACATAGCCTTGAAGACTTTGGCACGAAATCCATGACAAGATGCCGAATCTATTTGCCCACAACAAAACCTGTTCCAAAAATATGCCTCTTCTTATCACAGCTATAGAAGATTGTGTGATTTCTCTTCTCGATTATTCCATCGTTAAGCCACCTCATCTCTTGCAGAGCCATTACATCAGCCCTGTAATTATCCAGCTGTTCCGTTAAGAGTTGCAGCCCTTTGCTTTTATACAAAGAGCGAATGTTCAATGTTCCGATTCTCAGTTCCATGTAAGATTTGCCAGGTCGTCTTCTAAATTTCGGTCTGGATTCATTGACTTGAGACTTCGCAACAAGATTTTTTTACAGGGTAGGGTTGTTAGCCCTACGCCCAACCCCCAACTTAGAGGACCAGTCCCCTGATATAATCCCCAGGAGCAGGGTACCCGGCTATACCCCCGGACACTGGGTGCCCATTTTAGTCGCCTTCTACGACACGCATGAGCTACGTTGGGACTAGATTCTCACCCCCCGGTCACCACACGGGGCAGAGTTGAACATTGATAGTCTTAAATTCCGAGTTGGGTCAACTGTTTACCGTCGGATATAATTAAAAGTCTTTGTTGAAAAATAACTTTATCACATGAAAAGTTGTATATATATAGGGATATCAAAGTAATAAATTACTTTTAAAGATTCAGACATTTTTATTTAATTTAATTCAGAGCGAAAAATTCAAACTATGCACAGATATAGAAAGTTGAAAAATAAATTAATTAATTAACAAAAAGCAGGAAACGAGAGGAATTTTTTGACTCATGCAACTTTTAGAACATAATCAATGGATTCAAATAGAAAACTATTGCACTGTGTAATCTGGAATGGCTGCCCTTAGTATACATATTTTTAATTGTTAAAAGTCATTATTAAAGAAAAATTCTGCACAGTAGGCCACAAATTAATATTAAAGTGAAAAGGAATAAAAATGTTTTCAAAACCTGACTAATATAATTAAAGCTGGAAAATACAAGGAGAGAATTAAAATCATCAAAAAAAAAAAAAAAAAAAGAAAAAAAAAAAAGATTTAACTTATTTAGAGACAATAAAATACACTTTTAGTTAGTTCGAAACTACCTTTAAGCTTACCTTAAAATAAACTGATTTTAATACCTTCTTTGCTGTTATATAATATAATGATTAGCATGAGTTTATAAATATTTTTGTTTTCCTTTACGTAAACATAGATTTCCATCTTTTAATGCTTTCACATTACATTTTTTATTTCATTTTTTACAAGGGTTCTATGACTATACAATAACGGATGAGACAATAAAATATTATCATCATCACTTTGGAGTTTGTGATATGAAATAAAATTTTTCATACCTTACAGTCTGAGCTTTTTGATAATAAAATTAAATAACAAATAATAATCAAAGATTTTTTTTCCTGGAAATTATCATTGCAAAGAAGTTTTATAAATAGAGAAGAAACACTGTTTGATTTTCATAATTAATTCATGAGATATAATGAAATAGATAGAAATATAATTAAGAACCTTAACTTTTGGCAGAGTTCCTGGCTAAACTATTTGTGCCATATTTTTCATAATTTGCACCTAACCCTTATATTTTGAGGGATAATAATCCATATCTGTTGAAAAAAGTATATTCAAAGAAGAAACATTTTTTGCCTGTCTTAACAAATTTAACGAGTTGCTTGCACCAATAAATTAGTCAGTAATAATAACCAAGAATGCATCTTCATATATTAAAATCTCATAATTAAATCAAAAGCTATGCAGGGTGATTATTTTTTTTCCAGCTTAGTAAGTTCAATGTAAAAATTGAAGACCTAAAGGTGGGAAAGCAATGAACCATTTACTTGTTTAGAGATAGGCAATTTTTGTTTTATCACCGATACTTCCTTGTTTCTTATGAAAATGAACCAAAACTGTGTTGCCCTTTTTGACAGACACTGGTGTTTTTCAAGCAGAATGAAATTTCTTTTTGAATTACCTATATACAGTAGAGAGATTGTTATAAATTGTGGGTTTTCACTTTTACCCCAAAGGTCTCCAATTCTTATAATACTGAAAATTAATAAAATTTAAACTTACAGTAAGGGTATAAGGATGACAACCAGCAACAATAGGCCAGTCTGTTAAACCATTACCAAGTCGATCCCAAAAGACTTGTTTCAGATTTTTCCAATAACCCAAGTGATAAGGATAAATAAATTTTTCATCTTCATGGCGTGGTCGACAAACAGCCTAAATACAAAGTTATTCGAACAGTAAGATAAAAATACTTTAAAATTTGATAAAGCATTATTTATTTAAAATAATGAGTTTTCGTAGAAACTCTCTCCAGTGTTTTCGAAAATTTCATCAAAGTATTCATTGCTTTGGGGTAGACTTAACTGGCTTTCTTTTCTAGATGAGATTTATACTCATGGATTCTAAATAACTGTCTTAAGTAAAAATTTTCGGAACACTAGAGAAAGTCAACATACCACGGCTCTGATTCTGGGTTTTTTGTTCACTTATTTTTTTTTATTTTTATTGTACAATTCTTATTATTAGTTTTACTCTGTCCAAGAAGGGCATGAAATTTTGATTTCACAACAGCTGTTTGAATACAGTAAATAAGTATTTTAGCAATTCATTGCTTAAAGTCATTTAAGAAAATTAATACACCATAAATTTAAAAAAAGAAATAAAATTTATTTCCCCCTACTTTTATTAGAACTAAACTGGTAAATAAAAACTTTCACTGATAAAACTAAAAAATTATTTCACATCTATCTGAATTATTTGACCAATTAAATGTAACTATTCAATGCTTTGTTTAGTGATTTGACACACATGCTACTGAGAATAATCAATTTTGGATGAAATTTTAAAACTTAAAATTAAATCAAATTCATTAAAAATTGACACATGAATGCAGATGATTATGTAATTATAAATATGCATAGAAATAATTAAATATACATGACTCACTTTAATTACAATCCAATTTTCAATACTAGTTTCATTCTTAAATATTTGTTTCATCTAAAAGAAAAGTAAAAAATTAGACCATTTTACCGTTCAGCGATGAAGAAATATAAAACAACATTCGGAAAAAAAAATGTATTGTTTAAAAGCTATGTCAAATTTATAATTTAAAATAATTTTATTTTTTATAATTTAATAAGCCAATTTTTTATCGAGCATTTCTCAATCATTTTTAAACAATTTTAGAACATTTTCTGAAATTGAAGTCATAAGAATATTCACAAAAAATTAATAAAATATTTAAGCAAAGAGAAAAATTATTAAATTAAAATCTGATAAATATACAGGTGCAATTACAGAAAACCATTTCGCCTGATGAAAATAAAAATGCAATACCAATAATTATTTCACTCTACCAAACAGAAATAGGTTTTAGTTAAATAAATATATATATATTATATTATATATATATGTGGAGAAATAAAATAAGAGATTTTACTAGTGACATTTTTTAGGCAAACACATAAAGTTTTGATTCATCATGCATAATCATGTAAGTATTTAAAACTATTTCATAATCATTGATAAAGAGCTGATCCAGTTTTGGGTTTACGGCTACTAATGTTCAACTCCGTAGCCTTGAAATTTTGAACTTAATCCAGAAGACAAAGGAATTCCTTGATCAATCAAGTATTGGGAGAAATTTGCCTTCGTGGAGGACTTTTTGATGGAATTAACCTGCATTTGCGTAACACCGAGAGAAAAACCACGAAAACGTCCCACCGATAGCTTGTTTGTAAGGGGAGATTTTAATTATTAACTCTAAACATAGCGCAGTACTGGCAATCGCACTATCTGTTGAGTAAGAAGAGAAGTATACTTGCCATCAGTGGATATTTCATTAACAATTTTTTTTTTAAAAATTTCTTCAACAAATAAGGAGAAATTTGAGAATATACATGTAAACAGGAGATAGTCGTAAAATACGGGATTCTTCGTTAAAAAACAGGAGACTTGGCAAGTATGCATATATATAAGGACTTCAATAATAATGTCTCTCATAGTCTTATAAAGTTTTCATGATAATGTATTTGATCCATAATGAGTAGGTTATGACTCAATTTTTGATAAAAGCTCTAAAAATGTACACTTTATGGCACTTGACAACAAAATTCTCTCTACATAAATTATAATTAGAAATATAAATAATTTAATTCACATATGTCAGAATAGGAATATCTTTATGATAAGTTCATGATCGAAAAGAAATAATGAAAAAAAAATGAGAATCAAGCAGACTGGTACACAAACAACCCATTATAAACTATATACGAACTATAAACTACAAATATGTTACACAAACAAACAATAATAAAAAATTCAAACTATCTTTACATTTTCTTGCATAACTTTCATTTTAAATAAGCTTAGTTTAATACTAAAAAGAGGTGTTCCAAAAGTAAAACTTTTCTTTTTAGTTTTGCATAAAACAGATAAAAATTATATTTTTAAAATATCTTTTTCAGGATTTACGTTTGAAATTTATTTCCATATATTGTAGTCACCTTATGCACATTACATTTTAAAAGAGAAATGCTGAAATGGTAATCAGTCTTCAGCATACAATGAGTAGTTGTACTTTCATTTAAAAGTTACATTTATTTTCTTTTATATCTTAACTTTGATTTATCGATTCGTGTAAAAAAGTATCACTAGTTACAATGTAAATATGGAGAACAACCTCTTCTTTTCTTTTCCAACTTTTTCTATTGATTTTTTTTAACAAAATTTTGATACTCACTAATTTAAATATTGTATTAGCTAATTCAATTTGGCTACACATTTCTTTCTCTTGTAAGGCTCTATAAACACAAGCCAAAATAATAAACATGTAACCATACTAAGTCTGAACAAAATAAATGTAATACTAATATATTCAGTATGTAGTGTGTCTACCACTACAAAAATACAATTTCAATTCACTAGTAAATAAGACATGTTAACTGGATTCAATGTTGGGGTACCTTTTCATACACGAAGGTTAACATGGTCGAAAACAACTATCCCCACATTAGTGTCCTTCGGACGTGATGTGAACATGCCTACCTTGACAGAATCTCTCACTTTGAAATGAACACGCCTATCTTAACAGTAATGCCCACTTCAATTTGAACAGTCCTACTAAGATGGATGGTCCACAATGAACAGTTGACTTGCTACTTGTGACTGTGACATTATCCACATCCTTGAGCTGTTGCTTCTCAGTCTCGATCACACATAACTTACATATACACTCGTCTGCTAAAGCACTTGTACATAACACAAAAGCGACCATGACAGTGAACTTAATACAGCTCTCCCGGCTTCTCACTATCAGCAATGAATCAACTAGTGGTTCATTGAATTCTATCACACATATAATTCGGGTAGGGGAGTACTCTAGGGTGTCTACCACTAAAAGAATACAATTCCAATTTCCTAGTATATAAGACATGTTAACTCGATTCTATGTTGGGGTACCTTTTCATAGATGAAGGAAGGTTGACATGGTCGATAACAACTCTCCCTACAAGTATTTTAGTTTTACAAAAGAAATCTGAAATCTGACTCAATAACTAAATTTTTAAAATCAATATCCAAAAGTATAACTAATAATTCAAAACTTGCAATATACAAAACCTAGTATTATAAGAATGTGTAGTTTATTATATTAGAGAATGATAAAGCAAAATCAGTGTATTCTTTGGTAAGCCATGTGCAAGATTTAAAAACTCTACTTTTTAAGAATGCCCCTTTAGTTTTATCTTCAAATAAATAAAAATGAAGTAAACAAATTTCCTTATGCCACACTAACAAAAGTATTACAAAGTTTATGCTTATAATTATCAGGTAGCTATAAGAAGTACTTAAAAAAATAACTGTAATTTAAACTGAATTTAAGATTCCAAAAGTTTAGATTACAGATTATACTGCATTAAGGAATCACATTTGAAATTGTTTTCCGTGCTTAAAATTAAACAGTTAGGAGAATTTTAATTTTTCAATTACTTTTTTCTTAATAACACAAAGAGATATAACAAAATGGCTAGGAATAGATATGCAAAACCAAGAAAAATAAATAGATAAAAGCAATTACCTGGACATAAAATAGACCACCAACTGCTAGAACAACACCTAGAGCTAATCCAAGACTAAATACAGTGAAGCCTAACTGATATATTGTAAGATAAACAACATATCTTCTATCTCCATGTAAAAAGTACCAGTTCTGAAAGAAGCAATAAAAATAAAACCATTAAAGAGTTTATAAAAACATGAGTTCTATAACTGCTCACAAAATTTTTTCAAACAAACCAAAACCTAACTTCAAACTTCTAATTAAAAAAATCAAAAAAATATTATTTATTTTAATATTTAATATTTCTTTTGAGCATCAAGAATATAATGACAATTTAACAGGTTTTCTTTTTAACTGATTTAATTCAGCATTTTAAATGATTATATTAATTTCAATAAGATATTAATTAATAATTTATTAATTTAATAAGATATATATTCATTTTCATTTATATTCATTTTATACATTAATATTCTTTATCTACTTATTTAGTAAAAAACCATGTTCTCCAAATATAGAAAAAAGAAAAAGATATCTTAAAGGCCAAGTGTTATCAATATAGTTGTAGCGTATCTACCACTACAAAATTACAACTACAATTCACTAGTATATAAGACATGTTAACTCGACTCTATGTCAGGGTACCTTTTCATAGATGAAGGTTGACATGATCTGTAACTACTCTCCCCACATTGGTGACCTTCGGACATGATGTGAACACGCCTACCTTGGTAAAAACGCCCACTTTGATCTGGATACGCCTACATCGGCAGTAACGCCTACTTCATTGGATGGTCCACATTGAACAGTTGACTTGCTACTTGTGACTGCATCATTATCCACCTCCTCACACAGTTGCTACTCAGTCTCATCTCGATCACACACAACGTTGGCTTGCATACACTCGACTGCTAACGGCAACACAGGAGCGACTACGACCGTGAAGTTAATACACCTCTCACTCAAAAAAAAAACAGTGATCTTAATACAGCTCTCCCGGCTTCGCACAAAAACAGCAATGAATCAACTAGTGGCATCCATCGAATTCTATCATAGCTATAATTCTGGTGGGGGAGTACTGTAGCGTATCTACCACTACAAAATTACAACTACAATTCACTAGTATATAAGACATGTTAACTCGACTCTATGTCGGGGTACCTTTTCATAGATGAAGGTTGACATGATCTGTAACTACTCTCCCCACATAGTTAAGGAATAAAAAATTTAGGAATATGGTTATATTTGGAGGTTGTCCCTGAAAGAGTATAAATTACTGAATAGAATAGGTTTGTCGATGTATTTTTCTTTCGTATTTGCCATTTTCACTAATATGCATTTAAATGTTTTAATTTTTATACAACTTAACTATTTTCATGTGGGATTGGAAAGCATGGGAATTATCTACAGACAATTAGAGAGTTTCCAGTAAGAGATGGTAGCGGTGGTTTTATGACCTGTTATATTTTTGGAGATCTAGAATTCTCTTTGTTCTCACTAATGACTTAAATTTAGGGGAAGAATACTTAATATTGTAGGTTAATAAATCAACAAATAGAGCCAGACCAAAGTTTCTTGGAGACAAGGAAAAGCAGTGATGAGTAATTGAAAAATGGTTTTCAAAAAAGTAAGATGCTGTGGGAATGCTTAAAAAGTGAAAGATGATGTTCAGTGTACAACTATTTATGAAGTTTTAAAGATATACAGAATGTTATTACATGTGATATTTAAAAAAAATAAAAATTGCGAACAATAAATTTTGTTAAAATAGAACATGTGAAGACTCTCTACCAAAGAATCTATATTTATAAAGGGGAAGAAGTCTAGCATCCATTGATGTAATGTAAACCAGTTCTCCAAGGTCAGGTGCGGTCCTTGTGTATAAAGGGGCACAACAGCAAAGATTCTTGAAAGGGGTTTGCATCCTCATCTCCTTCTAATCAATACTGGGGTTGGGGTGAAGAAGAAAAGTTCTCCTTTTTAATTGTTGGTTTGTTCTACATTTTTACACGATTGATAAACAGTACTGTATTATTAATTAAGATATTTCTTTGAGAATACATTTATACCATTCTCATTAATTAAATCTGCAAACACATTTTAGCATAGGAAAAAAGAATAAAACGGGGGTTGCTGAGAAGCAACCAACCCAATCCTGCAAATCTGTCCAACAACTGGTTCACAGGTGATGTACCTCCTGACTGTCACTTTACATCTTATGCACATGCGCTGGATCATAGTTCAACTAAATCTGAGTATGCTGCTCAACCTGTAAGTTGTTTTTCTAGTATAGCATACCAAACCGAGCAGTTCCTTGCGTTAGTTACGTATTCGAAGAGCTGGACTTCTTTTCCTTTCTATATACTTTGTTTCTACAGGGTGCATAGCCAAATCTTTCGACAAAATAATAAGCTATACAGATAATAATAACGACCTATACAGAATAATTTTAAGTAGGAACTTAATAATTATACATAATGCTTTATTTAAAAAAATTTTTGAAAAGTTTCCATAGTAAATGTCAAGAAGGTTGGAGGCTTAAAGTGATAAAATAATACAGTTACTATCAAGAAATTGAGTGAGACAGGGATGAGAGTAGTCAGAAAGTAAAAAAGAGGAAATCCAAAAAACAAAAAAAAAGAAAAAAAAAAGAAAGAAAAAAAAATTATATATATATATATATAAATATATATATATAAATATATATATATATATATATATATATATATATATATATATATATATATATATATATATATATATATATATATATATATATATATATATATATATATATATATAAATATATATATATATAAACAAAAATTTGACAAAAAAGTGCGATTTTTAAACTTGTAAACCATGTGAATATAAATCCCGATATGAGACTTTTAAATCACGTAAATATGAAACTCTACATCGAATTTAAAAAATGCGAAAATACAAATCATGATTTCTTAATTTTTTGATCACGATGCATAATTTTTAAATCGCGCGATATTACAACCACAAAAACGAATCACGATATTGGATTTTAAGCTCACGTGAATACGTATTGCTACATAGGGCTTTAAAAGCTCGTAAATACAAATCGCGATATTGATTTTTTAAATCTCGTAAGTTAGAATCGCACTGTACAATATTTAAATCGTCTGAATAAGAATCGCAACGTTCAACTTTTAAATCAGGTAAATACGAAAATCGAGATTTGATAATAAAATCGAGATTTTAAAAATGCATAAATACAAAACACGATATTGGATTTTTAAATGTCGTAAATAAGAATCATAATATACGATATTTAAATAGCGTAAATAAGAATCGCAATGTGCAACTTTTAAATCAGGTAAATACGAAAATCGATGATTGATATTAAAATCGCGTGAATAAAAATCGAGATCTGAATTACGAAAATGCGAGCTATCCAGCCGACGGAAAAAAATACGGAAAATCTTATTTTCTGTGCGTGAAATCGGAGAAAATAGCTAAAATAAGTAAAAATGCGGAAGGGTTAGCAGCTAGGGCGTAGATTGAATTTTTTGTTTATCTTTGAAAATCGTAAATAAATATAATTATTTTACTTCAATGACTGAATTTAAAAAAAACGGGATATTTATTTAAAAAAACGAAACTTTTAGAGAATCGGAGTTTTTGATAAAAAGGCTGAAATTCGAGAGACAAAAAAAATCTCATCCCTGTATAAAGGTCAACCAGTTTTATCCCAAGGAAATGATTTTTAGAGAAACTTCAGAGGGAGGAAAAGGGACTTCAACAATTTCCCTCCGCGGAAAATTAAATTCCTCATAAAACATTTTAACTTGGGCAAAAAATAAATTTCAGCGGAAATTAGCGGGAAAAATCTGCAAAAAAGCGGAAATCCGCGAATCCGCGGAAGAATCTCATCCCTGGTGAGAGATTATTTTTTATAATAATGGTAAAATTAAAATTTTTTCAAATGAAAATTTAAAAATCATAACTTACCACCTGAAAAGCACGATATAAACCAAGAAAAAGAAGAACTGATGACAAAACACAGCCACAGACTGCAGAAATGAGGAATAATGTGAATGTTTTATGATTGCGATGACCGCAGCAATTGTTGATCCACGGACAATGATGATCCATTTTCATCACACACCTTGAAGACAGAATAACGTTATTTAAAACTTAAAAAATGGGTTTCAGACTGTTTTATTTGTAAAAAAATACATTAAACTTTTTTTTCATGAACAACAACACACAAAAAAATGAAATATCCACTTAATCTTTATAAATAAATGAGTTGATACAATAAATAAGTACATAAAAAGGACGGATTTGTGTAATAAAAAAGGTTGCTTTATGAAGAGAGGTTAAATAAAAGATAGAAAAAATTTTATTTTTTAAAAGCGTGCTATAAGATTATATTTATTAAGATTTCAATGTGTTAAAGATATTGTAAGCATGCAATATTTCATTGCAACGAATTTTAAATGCATCATATCATTTTTCTTAGTTATTTTCTTTTATTCAATATTAGTTTTTCTAATTTTAACCCCATGTCAATCGTGAGATTTTTTATGAACTTTATAACTTTTCTGCGAATATTTATGAAATTGCATATTAGAAGCTTAATGAAAGTGAAGCAATAATATGTTAAATCATAATTTATACTTTTAATAAAATAATAATTTCACAATACAGTCACATGATAGAAAATCACATATCCTAGTAGGTATTTATATGATTTAAAATCATAAAGCAAGATTCCTATTTACACGATTTAAGATCACACATAATGTTTGTATTTTCATGATTTTATATCAATTGCCTTTTGCAGTTTCGCGATTTAAAAGCCACTATTATGATTTGTGTTTGAGTGACTTAAAAATTATCCAACGGATTTTGTATACACACAATTTTAAAGTAACAATTAGAGATTCATAATAATGTAATTTTAAAATCAAACATTAAGAATCAAATATGTGTGATTAAAAAAATTACACATGGAGATTCACACTCACATAATTTAAATACATAATTAAAATCTCACATCAATAATTTTATTAAAACATTGATAACATTCTGCTGTTAATCCCTCCTACATACTTTTTTCCTGATCAAATTTCAGGTATTTTTCCAATTACTTAAAAAGTGTTTTCGTACATAATATTTTTGAATTTCTATTTTCAACTTTTTTTGGTTTTCGTCCAAACTCATCTCTATGGCATGAATCAATATAGAGTTTCACAAAAATTAAAACATTTTTTTAAAAAAAATCCATGATTTTTCAAACTAATTTCACCAAAATCAGGTGGCCAGAAAAGGATTGAAACTAGTTAGAAGAGTTAATCAATTGTTTGCAGAAATATTTTTAAGCCAGATTTTATGTGTGTATAAAGTTTTTAATTTTATCTAAGTCTAGATTGGAGTTACTCATATATGAAACTTGTATAGTACTTCTTATTAACCAAATAGCTTTGAGATTTAGTGCGTTCTTTTATTAAATTTATCAACATTTCAGTAGACACACAGAAATAATATATGAAATTAACTTCACAGATTCAATTTTTTCACACACAACACATATACTTCTCATATTCTGTACAGCCAATACCCATTCTTGAGTGCTATTTAAATGAAAATGCCATCAAAAATGATAACCAGATGCACTAAAATGTTGTGCAACACTTCAAAATTAACCTGAACATTTCTAAATTAACAGAACATAGTAGATAGATTGGAAAGAAAAAGAACAGGACTATTCCTTGACCTTAAAACACAACAACAACAAATAATAACAAAAAAAAAAAACAAAGTAGTGAATCCAGGTCAAATTTATACTAGACAATCACATTTACACTTGGAATAAATATCAAATGAAGGCTTTGTGCATTTCTTCAAAATTAGTAAGACAGTAAACTATTATTTAAAATAAATGGGAAATTCCTTGCAGAAAAATATACTTCCTTCAAATATGTGTATTCTCCGATTTAATTAAATAGGTAGCTTTTCTCAGGAAGATTAAATTTGACTAATATAAAAAGAGAGTATTCTTCAGAATTGTAATTTTTAGCTAAATTTTTGTAAGAAAAATTATTATATAGTATAAAATTTAAAACAAAAAATTATAATCACTACATAACAAAAGGATTTTGGTTAAAATTAGACCATTTAAGTGGGAGAAATAATTTCATAAAACTATCAAGGACAAATTAAAACTAACAAACTTTGAAATAAAAGAAGACCAATTTCTAACCTTTTACATTTACGACAATGATGAGCTCTCGGTGCTTTGTATCCTTTGCATAAAGAGCAAAACTGGAGGTAGTTACACTCATTAGTATCTGCCTATATTTAAACAAATAAAAATTACGCACACTAAGATATGACAAAAACAAACAATATGCATCTAATTCTTATAAATTAAATACATACTAATGATAGATATGAAATTTCAAAAATAAAGGTTGCAGTATCATAAAGGAGTCAAAATAATTTGGAATCACGATTACAGGTGATTAATTATATAAATCACCATTACAACAGCAATCAAAATTAGATTGCATTGCAATCAAAATTACAAATAAATGATTATTGTAATTGACAATCGAAATCCCAATTTTGTAATTATGATGACGGGTATTTGATTGTTGTAATCTCGATTACAACTGTAATTAAAAATTATAATATGTTGCAATCATGGTTACAAGTAACTGATTACAGTAATAAAAAAAAGTAATCGATTACACTTTTGCCCAAGTCTGCCATACGTATATATCCCTATTTTGTTTCTTAATTTTTTTAATCAAAGAGACATGAGAATACAGTGTTCTCCTTAAGCGTTTTTAGAATGGCGGCCTACCCCACCTGCCCTTTGATCTTATAAATGTGCCTTCCTTGCTCTTTTTGTAAAAATAAGCTGCCATCCTTTAAAAACACTGCCTTTTTATTTCATTTTTTCTGGAAAAGGTTGCTTTCTTAACCATCTGTTTCATTGAAAAATCCACTTCTGATTTATTTAGTTACTGATAATTATTTAATTTTCAATTTCATTCCTCAATTTTAGTTATCTTCTGTTGTCCAGTAATATAGTTAAAATTTAAATGATATTCGGCCCTCAGAGATATTCAAATCTTTTATTTGGGGGTATATTGAGTTCTTTTTAGCAATTTTAAATTTTACCATTCTTTTTTTTTTTTTTTTAACAAATACCTTTTATTTAAAAATGCACCTTTAAATAATTATTTTCAGTTTAAAATATAAAAAAACTTTCAAAATGCTACTTTTTTTCAGTTCATTTTTCTTAAAAAAAAATTTCAAACACAAAGATTGTCTTTTAGCTTGCCTTCAATTATTCTTTAGAAGTTTCAAATTTTTTGGTTATTTTGATACTGAATGAGAATTACTTAGTGAAGTATACACATCAAAGGGAAGATTTCCGTATAGTGATCTGCGGCAGAATAATCATCAAGTCTTAGCTACATCCGGGCAGTGGCCAGTGAGAAACTAAAAAAAAAAACATCACAGAATGGGAGCAACTCGAAAGGTATAACCACCCACGAGCAAATATCCACAAGTTTTTTTTAAAAAAACGTTTGAAAGTTTAAAATCTACTTGGCCCTTTGCCGATTGTAGTTGGCGCAACAGATCGCGATATGGAGATATCACCACATTAAATAGCATAAAAGGATAATTTTAAAAATTGAGGATCAAATCAACTGTAGAACTTTGGAGAATGGATTAATGATAATTAGGATGGAAAGGTGATTACATTTTCCTAATTCTTACCCCTGTCTAACAAAAATAAAATGTAAGTAACTAGCAAATAAAGTACACTTACTGGGGTCCAACCGAAAGGAACGTAGCCAGGACCAATGAACATGGCACAGAAAAAATTGTACAAAGTGCTACCAACAAGAAATAAAAATAAACTATGACACGCTGCAGCATTTAAAGAAGAAAAGAAGGGAAGCCACATAGCAGTTACTTGAAGCGTTGAAAACGTAATACAGTTTATTATTATCATAGCAATCATAGGCCCCCAATGGCAAATTCGGTTAAAAAGTTCTCGAATAATCATTTTAATGCGAATAAAATTAAAAACTTTGAAAAAGGCAATGAATATAATTAGAATCGTTGGAAAATTGAAGGTCAAAATCTTAATTAACTTTGAGAAGTTTAAATAAAGATGTCATCACGGAAGTATAAATAAGAAAGATTAGGTCATGATAATTTAAATTCTATATGATCAAAAAAATGAGAAGAAATTGAAAACAAATTTAAACGTAGACTATTATGCGTAATTAATGAATATTTACTCCGGGAAATAAGTTTTAAAATTATAATCATAGGTAAGTTATTTCTTAAAACATCAGATCAGAAACTTTGTCTGCTCTAGTCTACTCGTAAAATGGAACGATGTAAACAAAAGTGAAACTAAATTTGCAGTTACAGTTAGTTATTATTAAGAAAAAAAAAGCAACAAGCATGGTCAGCCTACTAGCATATAATTAAGGCTTATTTGCACTAGCAATGTATGAAAGTGGCCACCATTTGCTTTCATATTCAGGATCATTTCGATTTAAACTTCTTTTTAATTATTATCGGGATTCTAGCGGGATATCTACACACCAATCCTAGTTCGTAGCCCTATTTTCAGGACTCTGCTACTTAACAGCCAAGGGGAGAATGATACATAATTTTGACTTCAGTCAAACTTAAAGCACAGAGCCTTATCTGGTTGAGCTTCTCCAAACTTACACACCACAACTAACGAGAGGACTTCCAGACAAGAACGATTTTACACCCACCTTGCTGTGAATACACACCAGTGATCTTATCGGCCCTGATAACTGCAACATAGCATTTCAGTAATTATTATTAGTAATAGTACTTTATTTACGCAGCAAAATAGTGCATGTGGAGGAAATAAGTATAGACTCGCTTCTTATTATAAAATATAATATATTAACAGCTTTGAATGATAACAATAACGTACATATTAAAAACAGGAGAATTATTAAGCAGCAGCAGAAAGAAAACATTAGTATTCTTTTTATTTGTGTTCCTCGTTGCTATGGGATACGAGACTGGCAGCGTTGAGTTGTAGTAGGCAGGTCACCACAGTACTCCCCCTCCAGTGCTAACGATTCTTTTCTTACAAATATTTCGGATTGAAGCGCACTCGACGTCCCGAGCGTGTTGTTGTCGTAGCATTTGCTAAGTCAGACGTCGTGGTTTTAGATGGTGTTGATGAAACATGTGTTACAGTGGCTTCAGGTTTCCAGATGAATGCTGGTTTAAGGCGGTCGATATTAACGTTAACTTCTTTTTCGTTTACTAAAATTTTGAATGTTTTTTCGTTTCGAGCTAGTACTTGATGTGGTCCTGAAAATTTTGGTGCAAGAGAAGGCTTTGGAGCATCACATTTGAGAAAAACATGAGATGAGTTTCTAAGTTCTTTGTGTACGAAGACAGTTTGTTTGCAATGAGCGCTGGTAGGAACTGGTCGTAATTTTGACATGCAGTTTCTAAGTTGATGCACGAATGTAAAAGGGTCATTGCTGTTAGGTGGATTGACTGAATGTACGAAATCTCCTGGCAAACGGAGAGCAGTACCATATACTAGTTCGGCAAAAGAGGCATTCAGATCCTCTTTCAACGCTGATCGAAGACCTAGAAGTACAGTTGGTAACACCTCAGTCCACTGTATTGCAGTGTGGCATCGAATTGATTGTTTTAAAGAGCGATGAAATCTCTCGACAATTCCATTTGAAATTGGATGGTAAGGACTGGTTCTTACTTTGTAAGTTCCCAAATACTTAGCTAGCGACGTGAAGAGTTGGGATTCGAACTGACGCCCTTGGTCAGTAGAAATCTGTTCCGGAACTCCAAATCGAGAAATCCAAACGGAGTAAAACGCATTTGCCACAGTACTAGCTGAAATATCCACTAAAGGAACAGCTTCGGGCCAGCGAGTAAATCGGTCAAAGCAAGTAAGGAGATATGAATATCCTTTAGAAGGCGGCAATGGTCCGACCAAGTCGAGATGCACGTGATTGAACCGAGATGATGGCAAATTAAAAGTTTTAAGTGGGCTGGTGGCGTGTCTGACAATTTTAAATTTTTGGCACTCCAAGCATGAACGTGTCCAGCTCGCTATGTCTTTTTGCATACTAGGCTACACAAAACGTTGTTGTATAAGTTTCCTTGAAGCCTTGATGCCAGGATGTGAAACACGATGTAATTGACTAAAAATGGCATGTCGAAACCCTGGGGGAACATATGGTCGAATTCTCGAATCCTGAACATCCCAATAAAGTGATTTTCCAGGTGTTAGCTGCATAGGCTGCAAGTTGAGATTGTTGGTAGTTTTGTTTTTCAAGAGGGTCTGTAGTTCGGTGTCTTGATATTGTTCATCTGCAAGGACAGCAAAGTCAATTGGCGAAGGAATGGCTAATTCTTCGATACGAGACAAGGTGTTTGCTACGATATTTTGTGAACCCTCCACATAACGGATATCTGTTGAAAATTGGCTTATGAAGTCTAGGTGTCTCATTTGACGAGGGGAGGCTTTATCTGAACGCTGTTGAAAAGCATAGGCTAATGGTTTGTGATCAGTGAAAATCATAAAAACGCGTCCTTCCAGCATATGTCGAAAATGCTTTACAGCTTCATAAATTCCTAATAATTCGCGATCGTAAGTGCTGTATCTGGTTTGGGCTGGTGAGAGTTTTTTTAGAAAAATATGAAAGTGGTCTCCATGATTTTTGATCTTTCTGTTGTAAAACTGCTCCTATACCTGTTGTCGATGCTTCAACGTAGAGTGATAATGGTTTAGATGCTGAGGGATATTGCAAATTAGTTGCTGAAATTAAATAATTTTTACATTTTTGGAAAGCATCGCGTCCGGGTCACCAATGTGGGGGGCGGAGTTATCGACCATGCCAACCGTCATCTATCAAAAGGTACCTCGTGATAGAATCAAGTTAGCATGCGTTATATACTAGTGAATGATGTTTAATATTTGTAGTGGTAGTTACGCCACAGTACTCCCCCACCAGAATTTTATCAGAGATATAATTCGATGAACAGATCTCACTAGTTGCAGTACTTGTGATAGACCGGGAGAGAGTCACCGGATTTTTTGAGTGCTGAATGTGAGAGGTGTATTAACTTCACAGACGTGGTCGCTCCTGTGTTGCCTTTAGCAGTCGAGTGTATGCTTGCCGACGTTGTGTGTGTGTTTGAGACGAGACTGAGCAACAGCGCAGGAGCGCACGAGCGCCTCTACCATGTACTATCGGTCCCTTCGCAGGCTGATCAAAGTGGACATCCACCCATTCACTGACCGCAGCCAGTGATACTTGGTTTCGGTTATCTCTTCACAGTGAGCGACGCTTTTACAGACTACACCGCCGGAGCGCTGCAGGATGTCCACACGTACCATCCAACTATGACTAAGCACCTAGCCTGTTTTCTAGATAGGTAGGTACATTCATTATGTAGCACTAGAGCTGTGAAATGGGTTATTGGCGATGGTCTGGGAAACATCTCTGAAGAAGATCCGGAGACAACAGACATACTTCACATATCGTTTTGCAGGGAGGACGATTTACACACCATCCATCCATCCACAGATCATCGTAATTTAGACCTAATTTAGAGCACGATCAATCACCTATCCAGTACCCCCATATGTATTGATTTCTAATGGGACCTTGGAGGACTTTGTGACCCCAGCATATTTAGCGTGCACCAGTCACCATCTTGTTCATGGGGAGCCTTCGGCAGGCTGGGATCGAACTTACGACTTCTCGGACCTGGGCCCAATGTCCTACAGTCAGGCTATCCCACCTCTCTGTATTCTTAGGAACTTATGTTTTAGAAACTGTTGTAGGAATGCCCCGTTATATAAACCGTAGGCAACGCCAGAGCTGGAATTCCTCTTTTTTATTTTCCATGCCAAAACCAACGAAAGTTTCTCGCTCCGTATGCGCCGTATGTTTACTCAGCTTCTAGGATCGAACTCGTGATCCCTCGATCTATATCAGTGGAGTGAGTAACGCCTTAAAGGAAGCACGCGACGAAGATCAACCTCGAGCTGTCACCTGTGCAGATGCGAATGCTGTCGCCAGACGAAGGATACACAACCAGCATTTTAGCAAGGCAACTATCCCCGATCTAAACTGCCCAAGAAACCTCTCTTCTACAATAGCTAAGCTACGTACTAGACATTTCAAGGGCTTGAAGATCTCACGCACTAATATAAAATTCTATCCCATCTGCAAGTACTGTCCTCATTTGCAACTAACTCCAGACCATGTTTTTGATTGCCAGGCCATTATCGGCTCCCTCTTTCAACTTGGAGCACCTCCCATCGAAATTCTCCATGGCCATCGGGCTCCAGAACTTGCAAATCTTGTTATCAAGACTTTTGGAGGACTCTAATCTTCGCACTAGCATAGACACGACAACAGCAACAACAACGCCTTTTCTGACTGCACCGGAGTCAGGGGCCCCCACCAGGGGTGAAGGTGGGCGCACGATGCGCCCTCTTAAAGCTTGGGGGGGATTTTTACACTAAATAAAACGAATAGTTTTGGGGGGGGGGGGATTTAGAATTTGCCCAAGAATGCGCCCAAGAGCTTAGGGGGGATGGGGGCCACTGACCGGAGTACCTACGTGAAGACCACATGAAAGACTATATGTGATACCAAGAAAGGAAGATAACCATATTGATTTAATAATTAATCTACTTTCCCGGGTGGGTGAATTTCAGGCCCAAAAAAACACTCATAGTTATGAATTTAATACCATTTTGAAGAATGATGCAGTGATGGGCATAATTTACGGAAATTTTATTCACGAGTAAATTTAGTCAGAATGAATTCATTCTGAATGATTATTCATATGCAGATTCAGTCATTTTTCATAATTCATTATGCAAATTTATGCAAATTTTTGAATAATGATTGATGAATAAATTCATTAGTCATGACTAATTTTTCTGATATATGGAGATACGTTGTATGAGTCAACTAAGGTATATACATTGCTATTACATAGTGCATACGTAAGTACATTGTGTGAACATACGTATTGTATCTATACATTTGTACGTGTTTTGCATGTACACATACGTAAGTACGTACATATATGCATGTATATGTACGTGCGTGCGCATATTTTTACATGCACACATATGCATTTTGTGTGTATACGTACATTATGTATATAAGTACATTGTATGTGAATCTGTACATACATACGTACGTTTGCTTAAATAATGCTTGATAAATTGCATGCATATGTGCATACAGACATACATTGTATGTACTACTTATGTATAGAGACGTACACATAATTATACAATGTGCTTGCACTTTTAGATACAATGCACGTAAGTCCGATTATACTATGTGATAACTATATTTGTAAACATTAAACTTTTTTTGCTTATTCATGCAAGCATTCATATACAGATTTCGCTTGTATACATGTGCGCATAAACATGCAGCGTAGCAAAGTGTGTATGCATGTACAACATATTTATGTATTCGTGCAGTAACTATTTTTACAATTATTCTTATTCGAGATTACTTGTATTCGTTAAATCACAATTGCTGGTAAAAATAACTGCTTATAATTGTACATATTGATAACGTTGATTGCTTAAAATAAGAGATTTGGGCCATTTGTAAAAAGCTATCGCATCTTGTTGTGATTACAGGTAATCGTAATCACTTTTTGTCTGAAATCGTTTCTTGTGTAACTTATAAAAATGATTATAAGTAGTTTATTAACATGTACTTTTTATTTGTAGCTGTCACAATGGTGATTAATAAGAGTATTCCGTGCCCATTTCTGCTGAGCAATGAAATTATTTATTTATTCTTGTCTAATGAATAATGATTGAGAATAATGAATGATTTATTCTTTATTCAAAATATTTCTGACTAATGAATAAATCTTTATTAATTATTCAGGAAGAGTTTGAATGATTATTCATTATTCTTAATGACCAATGCCCATTTCTGGCTTTAAGGACCATTCCTATCGGATGCGATTTTTTCACAATTATGAAAGATACAATTTTTGCTTTTTCCTGGATGAGGAAAAAAGGTGTGGAAAATGCCTTTTTTGATGTTAAACAAGAGTGAAGCAACTCTTTATGTTTGAGCTACAAGATTTGTAAGCAGTTATCTCTATTACGTTACTAAAGAAAAAATAACACGCGTCTTCTATTGCACCAATTAGATTCTTAATTTTCTAAAAGCATATTTCCTATGAATTTTCATTTAAAGAAAAAAAAATACTAGTCATACAATGCGATATAATTTTTTTAATGATAAGCAAAGCTCATCACGAAAATATTTCATTGAATAGTAAATCGTATAGTTATACTAAAAAATAAGAGGGGAGATATTTTAGCTATCTTGTGCTTAAAGCAATTGAACTTTTCAATCTCTTTATTGACGGCAACGATTTTAATTTGGATGTGTTTCACTTTCTCCTCATCACAAAATTAGCTTCATGTCAAAAGCCATGACAATAAAACAAAAGAAAGACAATTATTTCAAAAAAATGTGAAAATGACTTTATTCTTTTATTTTCATATAACAATTGGAAAGATAACGTAGCGAATTTGCTTGTACATAATGTCAAGCAAAATGCTTTACAGTAAAAAGGGTATTGAAATTTAAAATCTTGAATATTTGGAACTTCTTTGTATAAATTTTGTATGTATTCAGTGCTATTGTCATTTGGCACATAAATAATAATACTGCAATACGTGCTGAAATAAAATGGGATTTTGTTGTTGCTTTAATACTGTTGCTGCATGGCACAAAATTTACGTATTTATAATGACTAGATAAAATTACAATCATTTCTCTAAAAATTGCTTAATTAGGAAAAAGATAAACAAAAATAAAATAATAAAAAAAGCATTACTGAGATAAATCAATAGCTTTCAACTTAAAGAGTTAGAAATTCTGCACATTAAATAAGTCCATGAGTTTTATAAATATAACCCACATAAATTGTTTAGCAAATGAATTAAATCAGAGCTTTTTGCTTTTATTTACTCTATTAGTTTTAGTAAGAAAGTTATAGATATCAAACCCCTCTAAGGCGTAATTTCGAGTCTAAACTTTAAGAAAATGATAAAATTCCATGCACGTTTTAACTAATTATGCAATGCAGTTACTTGTTTTAAACTAGGCCCAGCATCTTTTTGACAATTAGGTAAATGAAAATATGAAAATATTTTAATAAGTATAATTAACCTGTAACCTTCAAATTAAACCAAGCACAGAATATTAAAAATTACCATAATTTGGACCTCTTCCTACGCCATCTTGGATTTTAAGTTAAATTTCTAATTTGCGCTTTCTCTCCATTTTTTTTGTTGCTCTTAATGATAGAATGTAATTAAATAACACTATACAATCAAATGCATACCTCATGAAAAAGATTTTAAATAAAGGGATCAGTTTAGTTGATTAGGCGAAAAAGTGCTTGATAATTTTGAGAACTTAATAGATTTTTTCTCAAAAATGTATAGTAGCAAAATTATGTGATTTGAGTCTTTGAGTAAATAATCATTAAATTTTAATTTTGTTGTCGTTTAAACAAACGAAAACCGATTTGATGATGAAATTTTTTGCCAGAATATTGATGAAAAAAAAAAATAAACAATTCATAAAAAATTGATAAAATAGAGCAAAAATAAAGATATTTATCAAAAGTCTTGAAGCAAACAAATGTAAAATATTAAATTTTCTTTCGAAAAATGGTGATCGCAGAATCGTATTGCTATAATTTGCACCACATGACTTATATCTCAAATTGTGATTGGGTGACGATTTTATATTGTATTTTACATATTTCGAAAGATATTGTCAAATAGAGTAAATAACCGTAATCAGTTTATTTGCAAAAATTGAATAAAAGAAAATCAAAAGCAAATTTAAAGTTTTAACTCCCTGTTTTCATCCTATTAGTAGTTGAGTTCGATCGCAAGGTGGCTTTGTAAAACAATATTAAATAGAATTTTGAACCAATGGAAAAAAAAAAACTTTTCAAATATTAACTTATAACTTGTTCTCATTTAAGGTTTTAAAGCAGAGGCATAGATTTTCTAAGTAAGTGGTAAAATTACAATTCTACAAATTTATTTTAATTCTAAATTTTTGGAGACTGATAATATTTTTTTAGGCTTTGGGACAGCTTTCTTGACTATTCAAAATAAAATTTTATAACTATAATATGCATTTGTACTTTGAAGTTTATGAATTCTGAATAAAAGTAAGAAATCAATAAATCAGTTCAAGAAAAGCTTGATTTAAAAAAAAGTCTGTTTGGATATTCTATTCTTTTAGCTTTACAACTTTGCCTAAAACGAAATTTTTTGTTAAATAGTGTATCATAATATTCTATTCAAAAGCAACAAACTTTGAAATAGAATATTATGATATACTATCTCTAGTATCAAAGAAAACTTTTTGCAATTTCGTTTATTTTTTTCACTTTTCCTTATAAGTTGAGAGCCCTAACAAAGTTTAAAATATTTGTAAAGATTCATGTGGAAGGAGAGTTCCTTAAAAAATCAAATAATTCAAAGTTGTAATGTATAGATAAAATGTATTTTGCCCCCTCAAATATGTCTAAATAAAGTTCTTTAAAGTCAGCATGATAAGCTAAATTTTATCCGATATTTATATTATTTTTTATTGAGTAATTAACTTTTTATAGTTGTAGATTGTTTATAATATGAATTTTTTTAAAAAATATAATTTTATCCAAGCAAAAGTTAAAGGAAAAGGCCCTATTGATATCGGTCACCGACTCATTAGAAAAAGTGGCTAGCAGGTTACTAGATTCCATCGGCTACTGGCTACTAACTGAAAACTTAAATTTTCAGGTCTAAGGCCTCTTATGTCAAATACTAAAGTAAGTTTTCCATAATAAGATGAAATGTGAATGGAAAAACGTGCACTCCTATCCAAATAACGATCTTTTTATCCCAATATCATACCTATTTCAGTTAAGTTTTTAGATAAATTTCACTTATTCGGAATTAAAGAAGTTAAAAATGTCTGACCTAAATCGGTGGGTGTATTTGAAATATTAGATAGCAAGAACAATAAAGCATTTTAAAACAATAGCTTAAGTTATTGTTAACTTAGTTCGTTTATAAAAATTTAAATATTCTTATTTTTTCTAAAAATATTTCATGGAATACTAACCAGAATAACTAATGCATTCATCAAATACCGGTAGAATACAGTATGAGCTATGTATTGGAGAAATGAGAATAATAAGGATTGTACCCGAAGTGTCACTCGCTCATTGAGCTGAAAAGGTTTTATATTAATATATTTTGGAGTTAGGAAACAAACATGTGACATTAGGGGGCGCTGCTAATGCGAATGCCCGGACTGGTCAATACAATACCAATTTTATATAAGTTGATACGTTTTGTTGCTTTTGGTAAGAATTTTAAAATAATTTTCAAAGAAAAATAATGAAAAACTCATCGATTTTTCACCTTAAAAATACAAAAGATAAAATGACGCAAGATAGAATAATTTTCTTCTTAAAAATCGTTAATATTATTTATTTTGTCGCCATTTTTTTTATTCATTATCGAATAAAATAAACATTTTTCGAGTTTTAAAAACCTCAATATTATTTCCTGATCAGTGTTTTTCCATATATTTCTTTTAATAAAAATATTCATGCTAATCATAATCAAAATATAATATTTTTTTAAACTGAAAGCTATTAAAATGATTCTGAAGAAAAGACCTAAACTGTCTGTACAGAAATTTAATTGCCCTATTTTTCACACTTTAAAATACTCATTTTACATTTTTAAATGAAGTTGTTAGAGTATTAGTTTTAAAATACTTATTAACATAATTTGATAAGTGATTTTTATATATTTCTCATGAAAACCACGTGACGGAAAATAAAGTATGCAGGGTCTCCCACACGGCTGTCTAAGTTATACATTCCTGAAATCCTTGTTCAAAAGAAAGACTCAAAGTATGCATTTTGGAAGTTGCAAAGCAATATTTAAGGTATCTGACTGGGTTTGGCTCAATTTTTTTTAAAATTGTTTTTAATTAAAATTTCAATTTTATTTTTGGGAAGTAGGGGTGGGGTCCTAGAAAGATGAAATATTTTTTCCAAATTAAAGGTAAATTTGAGCACAATAGTTAAAAATTTTTATATCATTCTAACAAATCTAGATGCAATGCATAAATATCAAAATAATTTTTTTCTAGATCAATAATAAGCTTATTTGTGCTTCGAACAAAATTTTTTAAAATAACCCAAATATGCTATGAAATAGAACTAAATATATTGTTTACTATTGATTTTTTTTTTACAGAAAAATTCTAAACATTCTTACGTAAAACATGATTAAAATAATAAATTCACACTTAGACTTTAGCTTTTAGTTCAAAACATAGCTAACATTATGTATTATATACATAAGAAGCGTCAATAAATTAGAATAATTTTTTTTTGTAAGTGTTCGTGTAAAGAGATTTTTCTCAAAATTAACTTTCTTCCGAAAATGAATTTAAAGTATATAATCGACGAAAAATACTGAAACAATTTATTTTATATGAATAAAATAATAAGGAATCATAATACTCATTCCTAATTTAAAGAGATTCAGAAAACTATTGAACAAAAGTTCAAATATAGACAATAAAAAATAAATCGAAATTTTTGTCGAAATCCCCTATTTACACCCTCTTGGCTACTTGAAAAAAAAAAGAAGAAACAGATTATCGAAATCTTACAAGCTACTTACTATTGTGCAAACCATAAATACCTGCTTGATTGCTGGTGGAAACAACGAAGAGTTAAAAGATGATCATTATATTACCATATTATCTCAACAGGCAATCAAATAGGTTTTGATGTGTTACTCGACGCCTGCCTCAATAGTGATTCATCAAACTTAGAAAGAACTTTAGCTTTTTTTTGCTTAAATATTACTTTGCAACTTTTTAAAATATTTTCGTTTCATTACCTTTTCTGACACGGAATGTACTGTAAAAACTCCTGTAAAGAGTAACGGCATTTAGAGTGTCAGTACTTTTTACCGTAAAATCCATTTTTTCCCTTGCAGTTTCGAAATAGAAATTTCCTTTTTTTGGGGAGGGAAAAATTGCTGCTTTAAACAATTTAAAAACCAACTAAACTAAACAAAAAATACGTTACTACTTAAACAATTAAAACGTTTTTACTTAAAAATTTAATATTTTTTCCCCAACTTTATTTCATTAGCTCTATATACTCCATAAAACTTCTTGAGTGACACTTCAAGTACTTTTTATGCAAAAAATAAAACTTCATTTTAAAATATTTATTTTAAATAATAATAACAGAAGTAGAGCAAAGAGAATTATCTAACTATTTAGATAAATGTTCAAAGCAATTTTAGGAACCAATTTATATATTTAATGAAGAATAACAACACTGAAAGTCTAAATCTATGAATTAATGGTCTATTTTTTTTATAGGAGATTTAAATTATATTTAAATATATCTTTTCTATTTATAGAAGCTCTGAAATCCATAATACTGTAGATGATATTTATGTACATTTTTCATCTAATCTAAAATTTCTAGTAAAGAATTTGTTATGTGATAACTTTGAACGCTTGAATTTGTACAAAGATAATTCACTCTTTTAGCCATCTGATTTGCAAAAACATATTCTTGTAGATTTGAAAAAAAGTTTCGTTATTTTTTTTATTCAACAATATTGTCTTAGGTTTAAAATAGTTAATGTTTGGTAAAATGTTAAATTAAGTTCAAAAAGGCAAAAATTATATTTTTACATGAAATTCAAGTTACAAAATCACATTCGAAGCTTTTTATATTAAGCAATAATCTAATTTTCTGGTTTACATTTATTACAAAATTTATTTTAAAAGTACTTTTGAAACAAATATAGGTTTTTTCAGGCTAGATGCCGTAAATTCAATTGCCAAGTTATTGTCTATTTTAAATAAAGCACAAATAGTCAAAATCGTAAAATTAGGTAAACTAAAATAACAATAAAAACATATAGGTCTGCTGGAATTATAAAAAAAGTTGTTGTGTATTAGAGGACAGTATTTAGCATTAAATTACAAACAAGGAAATTCAATGTACACTCACTGGGGGAAAAAAACAGAGAAAAAAAAGTATGGTCAAAACTACTAGAATATGATTAAACTTACCGAGTTTCAAGCTCAATAGAAGCATCGAAAATCTAACTAATTTTTACGGAAGCGTTTTGATAATGAATTCGGTTAAACTAACCATAAAATACGGTTAATAATCCCAAGAAATTCTAAATCCTAAGCAATCCCAAATAGAAATCTTATCTCAAATAGAAATACCAAATCCCAGAAATCTCAAGAAATCCTTAATAATCCGAGGAAACTGAAGCGGTTATTTATTACTTGACTGTAAACTTCATACGCTTCAAAAATATACAAAAATGAAATGACTGTCGACATGCTTCAAGAGCATCAAAAACAAGTGCTCATTTTCAAGACTTGAAAGACGTGAAAGTAACAAAACAAAAATGAAAAAAAAACAACATAAATCTAAAGTAAAAAAACAAACAAAAAAAAACAACACAAATCTAATTAAAAAAATACACAAATCTAATTGAAAAAAATACACAAATCTAATTAAGAAACCGCATCTAAAGTTATCAATTATTAATTATTATTTATTACCAATAATTAGTTATGGAAAAATAAAGTTGAGAAACAAAAACTAAAGAAACTACAGAATCCGAGATAGAAAAAAAGATAAAAAAACACAGTGGTCGAGAGGCCACTGTGTTTTTTGTTGTTCTGTAGTAAAAGTATTACAATGGAGATCGAAGTAAAAAATATAAATCAGCGTAAAAAGTATAAAAATGGGCGCCTATTTTCAATGCGCTTGAAACATATAAACTGTCATTTCATTTTTGTATATTTTTTTAACGTTTGATGATTTCAATCAGATAACATGAAATATATTGTCATAATACATTATGAAATTTAGTAAATGTGGCAAAATTTGATAAATTTATCGGGATAAACTTAGAAAATGGCATTAAAACCATTTATTTAGGTACTTTACAATTTTGTGTTTTTTACTAAATGTTTGGTAATAAGAACTATAATTGTGAAAACCAGAATTATCAGTAAATCGTTATCATATGAATATATTTTAGTTTTAATACCTTAATTATGATTTTCTTTATCAGAATGTATCTGTCATACTGTATGGAAGTTTAACTAGAATTTTTTTTCTCTGTGTACTTTTTGCGTTTTTACACATATAGAACAATTAATTTATAATAAATATTGAGCGGCCGAGCAGTAAAATATATTGAGCAAACATAAAATTATATGTATATAAACTTAAATAATTAATACAATAAAAATGTCATAACATAAACAATAAGCCAGTATCTGCTGCATATAACAGAAAATAAAAAGCAGCAGCCTGTATTAACAAAGTTTAAAAATATCACACTAAGTTTGCATAAACATAAATAAATGATTTAGTCAAATTAATACATTTTGTTGTGCGACAAAAAGTTCAAGAATTATAGTAAATAGAGTGTCATAATTATACACAATGTGAATTGTTTTGTCCAAATATAAAACTTGGGTTTAGGTTTTCCTTACGAAAGTATTACAATATTTTCAAAAACTGCTCAGTTAGTTTGATAATGAAAGTGTTTTGAGAAGGTTATTATTTGCTATAGTATTCAAAAAATATTTCTGTTAATAATGAAATTTATAACATATATTTTAAATACATATTATAAATAATAATTTAGTTATAATAGTTATTTAATACATAGTTTAAAGCATTCTGTAAAAATAATAGTTTAAAATTACACACATTTTTAACGTTAATTTAATTACTTTCTATTAACTTTGACTAAGAAATTTCGATTACTTATATAATAATGAAAAAAATGTTTCCAAAGTATTTTGAAATATACCATTCTTTTCATAATGAAGAAAATTTTATACTTAGCAATTTTTTATTATTTCCATAGAAATAGAATGTCTCTTTTTTTATAAAGAAAACGCAGATCTTCCTTTATTTTCAATTAAAAAAACTATTTAAAGCTATGCATTTTTACTATAATAGATCAATTTATTTTGATAAATCTTGAAGTTTAAATACTATATGCTTTTGATGCTGCTAAATTAACATTAAGTAATTTTAATGCTCAGCATTTTTTTCTATCATTTAACTTTTTAACAATTATACTTTTTTGGTAATTTCTGAATTACCTTAAACTTACACTGCTTCAAAGCTCTTTTATAGTAGTACTTGAAATTAAATCCCAAAGTTCAATTGATAGGATATTTTGAGTATTTTTGGATCACAATAAGTAAACAATTTTACAATAAATTTAGTTAATGTTAAAGTTTAAGTTAGAAAAGTATAAACATTATGATCGCAAATTCGTATTTAAGCATTAAAACCGAAACGAAAAAACATTAAAATTTATCAAATAGCCGATGAGGAAGACGATATAAGAAACATTTAAACCTGAAGTAATCTGGAGGTTTTTCTAAAAAGCTGATGTTTTTAGTCCAATTTTCCTCAGTTGCTATTTGGTAGCGTTTTTTTCCCACTTGCATAGTAATATGTAACTCTTAATTTGCATTTTTTTTAAACTTTTTTCTTGAAGTGAAGTTTAACAAATATATTTTAAGGTGACTTTTACCGAATATCCTATGTTATTAAACATAAGAATTTTTCTTATTTTACAAGTACATAGTATTTAACTTAATCTGTCCTTAAAATTCTCTCACATTGTGATTTCTTAAGACACCCTATTAAATCAACAATTGTTACAATTTTGGGCAGTATTTATATTTATTTTAAAACATTTATAAACTCTTCATGTTCTTAAACTTGATACTATATTTTCCTTTCTTTCATAGCAAATATATTTTAATTCACGAACGAAACGAACTTCAATCCATAGTCCATTAAAAAAAAAAGCTAGAATTTTAGAATTACATAGTATAACATAGTATAAACAGACACAATTCACTTTCATTTCATCGAATACTGCACATATAGACACATTTAGTATAAAAAATGTCTCACATGTTTGGCAAGTTTACAGCTTACACATACTCTTATATAGACCTCTGTTCACAAGTAAGTCATATTATCACTAAGAAAAGTTTTTGATATAATTATGAACAGTAAATGTGTTAATATCTTTTCATTAATATTGCTACGTATAATAAGCCAATTTTAAAGTTAGGTGAAATGCGTACTAAAGTCTCGCATTTATCATGACGCATTCACCTTACTTAACAAACATTTTCTTCTTCGGTTTTGAAGTCAGTTTAAACAAAAAAATGTTTGTAAATGAAATCGTATATAAAGAAAGGTATATAAAGATTTAAAAATTATCTGGGAAATCTGATTAGTTTTCGTGATATAAAGAAAATGTTTTCGAAAGTTCTCTAAAAACACTTTATAATAAAATCAATAGTCATTAATTTTGACGAATTTAAGTCATGTTATCGAAAAAAAAAACTTTGTATAACAAACAAAATCAAACAAAAACAAAATCAGCACTTTTTGTCTTTTTTTTTTTAAAGTGAAAAACAAAACTACGAAAAGCAACTGAGTGAAAATGAACTTCTGTCTTCTAATATAAATATTATTATAATATAATTTATTGCAAGATCGTTAATTTAGTATAGTTGTTCTAAAATATTCTCATCTTATATTTTCAGAAAAGTTCCAGAAATTTATCACAAAATTATTGCTCAAACAGAAATTAAACAAGCATTTCATAAATGGAAACATATCATAACAGATCGAATGATAAATTTTATTCTAATAACACAAAAATTAAACCGGATAATTTTTGAGTTGAAGCAGTAAAAGAATAAACATAAAGTTGTAATATAAAAATTTAACTAAGAAGTATTCAGCCATTTAGCTACTATAAGCCATTTACATAATCAATGACATTCAATAGTTATTATAAATATATTTGGTAATATAGCATACATATTTGGTAATATTTAATAATATTTAATTTTTAATATTATTAAATATAATATTTGGTTATATTTAATAATGATACTAAAATAATATAAAATTTAAATATAAATAATATAATAATAATATAAAATTTAAATATGAATTTTGTTAAGTATGAAAATAAATTAAAAAGAAGCTAGTTATAATTCATAGAATATAAACCTAGATTAAATCAAAAAATATTCTGTATTGTGAAAGCTGACAATTCCAGTTTTGGAATTCAAAATCTTAGAGAATGAAAAAAAAAGTTCTTTTTCATTAGCATTGAAAGAAATTGTTAATTATATTTAATTGCATGATGTATGTCAATTACTTTGAAAACGCATTGATGATTGCTGACTAAAATTTGGAAAGAATATGATTTGCCTATGATGCTATTAGAATAAAACATTAAATTATAAAAATGGATAATGATAAAAAATTGGCTTATTACAGTCCTTTTCATTTATTTAACGTAGATTTAACGGAACTGAAATGTAATTTTATTTTATTTATTTTAAGTTATTAAAATAATATAATAACTTTTCTTTGTTTCCTGGAAGATTTGATTCGACTCAAGTAATAATACTGTCATTTGTTTACGCAAAGCATAAATATAATTCGATCGAACAGATTGAAGTTAGAAAATGCATTTCATCATGGTTTGTTGATAACTTCAACAATATGATTATCTCTTACAACAGTATTCGCATTGTACAAAACTTCATTGACATCCACAAATGGCATATACAATGATCATTTTACATAACTCTCATCTCTTAACTGAGCATATATTGGACCACGTGTTTTAAATAATTTTTTTTTACACATTATTGATATTGATGGAGCTAGGATCACCATCGTTATCCAATTTTAATCCATCTATCAATTGAATATTCTAGTGCGGCTAACCACCTGAAAAACAAGATAAAAAATATTGAGAAATAAAATAATTACATTGGTCTTGAAAAGTGAAAGGCTACGATGAAGAATACAAAGATAATTAAAAAGCATATCATTAAATGACCCAATTGTGAACTGTAAAAAAATAATAATGTATCTGAACACCAAAAATGGTGGTAACCAATTTACACTAAAGTGGTGTAGTTAAGCACCATATGTAACTCATGGATCTAATGTTTCATTATACCTATGTTCTTTTACACTACTTGGTGTGAAGTAGCCGCCACCATTTTTGTTATTCAATAACATTCACATTTATAATTACAGTAGGGTAAAATATACCTTAGAGTCAGTAAAATTATTTTTACAATACAATATAAGGTAAGAATCATTAATTGAAAATGCATGTAAACACCAATTTTTAAAATTAAATTAGTTCGTAAATAAACATGTGCGTTGCACAGGATAAATCCAAACCAGGCTTAACAAAGTGGATAGAAATTATACGTTAAAAAATCAATTAATACATTTCTAAGAGATTTAAAAATTGAAGTATAATTATCCTTATTACACATATAAAAATATACAAAATTATTTAACGGCGAAATTTTGTTTCTGTTTATAAAAATCAGCGTCGAAAATGACAAATAACTCTAGCTAGCTTATTCCAGATTCTAAACAAACTATTCTATTTGGCGTTTCTTGATATTCAAAGAGCGCCAACATTTCGGAATTGAAAATAATTCTGGTACAAAGAAAAAGCGCAAAAGTTTGGTATAAGTTTATTAAATATGAAGTGTTTCGATTTAAATTACATCTTTTAAATCGAAAGCTCGACTTGGTTAACCCGGAAGAGTGCCCTTGCACAATTTTTTGGGTTGTTTAACATCATATTTAGGGAGATAAAGCAATATAGTTTTTAGATTTAGTTATATACATATAGTAATATATACATATAGTTACATATATATATATAGTTATATATACATATAGTTATATATACATATAGTTATATATACATATAGTTACATATACATATAGTTATGTACATATAGTTACATATAGTTATACATGCATTGAGCTTTGCAAGTCTTGTAATTACCACCCTTAATATGTATTTATGTAGTCTTTGCCAAAACTGCACATAAGTGAAGGATCACTAATTAATATTTAAGAGGAGGAAACTGGACTCTGATTCGTCTTAAAAATAATGGATCCAGCTTCAAGTAAATAAGAAATCCCAAGCTTGGAAACAATTAGTCGAATTTTTATACGTTTTTAAATGAGTTATGTTCTAAAAGTTACACCTCCAACTGTCGCTTAAACTTTTTGTTCGTAAATGATGTAGAATAAAACTCTTCTTTATGAATATAAACTTATTAACTTCACGTATGCATAAACAGCCTCATTGATGTACATTTTCCGCTGTATATATAAGAAAATTAGGTTATTAAAAATCATGAAATGCGTTACCTTTTCTTATCAGTTTCTGAATCTGCTAGAAAATAAAGATGCTTCAGTCTGGGTTCCGGTGGTACTGCTTCAAATGTATTTTTCTTTCCTTGATAACTACAGCTTTGGACCTTGTAACCATGCAATTGAAAGAGACCTAAAATGGACATAAATGAGCATGAAAAAGTTATCTCGAAAATGAATCAACAAAACATTAAAATAATTTATTGCATTAACTCACATGATCACAAGAAGTTGATGAAATAAATGAAATGGGACTAAACGATGAAGGAATATAATTAACTTATTTAATTTAACAAGGTCTATGGTTAATTTATAAACAGCAGTCGTAATTCGTTAAGATGGAAACACTTAGCATAGATTTTCGCTTAAGACGAAGAAAAACAGTTCACCTATGACGTTACATGGAAAAACAATTGCATTGTATAGTACGAACATAGATTTTTAAGACGAAGTAAATATTAATCCTAATGAAAACTTTATTGTGACTCCATTGCAGCGACCTACCTTGTTGACGCAGGTTTGTAATTTTTTATGACCTAGATAAGTAAGGACAAACGCCTTTGTTCTTACACTCGGGACACAAAGATTCAATTAACAGTTGATTGTTTAAAAACCGTTTTTGAACCAAGGACTCGCTAGACTTGCATAGTAATGTGTCAAGGTTTAAAAGGATGAATTCGTTAAGAACTGAGTAAGCATTAATTGATTAACGATTGAATTTAGTTCAATAATATCATTCCTTTACGGAAGAAAATCTTGTTTAAAATAAATTAATGATTAGTTTTTTTTAATGAATTTCATCGCCCGGCTAGATTTACATTAGCTTAGGGTGGCACCTTTAGATGCAGAAATAAGGAATTTGTACATTTCGTTTACACAATATAAGCTAGTCGTCATTTTTGTTTTGTATTTTCTATTGAATAGTGATAAGTGAGCTAGGATGGCTCAGGGAATAGAGGGTTCGTCTTCCAATGAGGTGACCCAGCTTCGAATCCAAGCGGTGGCTAGTTGAGAAGGATTCATCTCCCTCCTCGCACCAACCTCAGTCCCCACGCAAAATATATTCAGTGTGGGTTAGAATTCCCTTTCAATCTGTCTAACCGTGGAAGGTTCTACTGGTTTTCGTCCCCATGTAAAGCAAATATGGGTTAGTTATATCAGAAAGTTTTTCGCGAAACTTCCCAATGCTTTATTCAGGAGTTCTCTTGTGTTCTAGGTTGCGTTCGAAATAACAAGGCCATGGAGTTGAACATTGACGCCGATTGTAAAATTTAAAATAAAAATGAATATTGGCATTACCTAAGGCAACTTTGGCGTTGCGGTCGGCGTAAAAGTAAAGTGATGCGCCTTTTAGGAGGAAGAAGCGCTTACGCCATGCTTTCCAACGCTGACTCAGCTTACTCAGTGGACCCTGGCAGATGACGTTTGGAATTGAAATGGGAGGCAGTTGGGCATTCCGCAGGCACTCGTCCACGTACGGGTCCGCCTGCAACAAAAATTATTCTTTGTGCTATAACTGGACACTAGAATAAGTAATAACAACTAGATGTAAAAACTAGTAGTAGATTGTTGAGTACATTGTGATTGCAATTTGAATCGGGCTGTATTTAAATTCAGACAGTAAAAATGTTACGAAATGCTACAGGTTCGTTGGAGGAAGAAAAATATAATAAGTATAGCACACTGAGAAAAAAGAGCAACGTTAAAACTACCAAAATATGGTAAAATTTACCGTGTTTTTTAGCTCTATGGGAACACCAAAGAGCTTGGCAATTTTTGTCGAAGCTCTTTGGCAATGGTCTTGTAATTATTATAAAATGAAAATGGTTTTGGTATAATATTTAAATACAGACCACAAAAATGTTCCGAAATGCTACAGGTTCCTTAGAGGAAGAAAAATTTAATAAATGTAGTGCACTGAGAAAAAAGAGCAACGTTAAAACTACCAGAACATGCACTTTGGCAATGGTTTGGCATTAACAATAAAATATGTTCTCATAATATATAAAAAAATTAGGTAAGTGTAGTTAAGTTTGATTATTTTATCATGATACCTTAGAGCATAGATTCTCAGCCTTTTTAACGTAGCCGACACCCTAAGCAGCAAAAAATTTCAACGTCCCCTTTGTGAAAATCCAGTTATTTAGAGTATTGGGATGGAGGGGATATGCTGAATTATAAGAGGCAACATTTTCAAGTAATTTTCTTACGCGTTAAATATTTTTTTTTTTAAATCAAACAAATATAATTAAAAAAATATAATTAAAAAAACACTCGAAAATGTTTTTTTTACTCTAAAAAGTAGTCGACTAGGTAGGAGGAAGGGAAGGCAATTAAGCATTTTTTGACGATAGTCCACAGTTCTGGGTTAAGGCGACTGATGGTACCTTGAAGGTAAAATTCTGTGAGACTATCACCATTTCAAAGTTTCATTAGTTGAAAGTTCGGCCGATTCCTTTTGAATCTGAACCTCTGCAGTTTTAGCATTCACAAAAGAGTTTAAAACCCATTGAGGGACTTACGGAGACAAAACATCCTTAAAACGCTCAGCAATGTGCAAAGACTCAAGGTGTTGACAATATTCTTGTATATCATCAGAGGGAATTTCACCATTCTTTTTAAGACCCAATAAGATTGGAAATTAGCTGAAATCATTTCGACCGAAATTTTGATTCAACAAAATGAGTTTTTTTAGAACGGCAGAAATAACTGATTTTCTATTGACCAAATCGAGCTCGTCTCCTTGAAGTTGTAAATTTACATCATTAAATTTTGCAAATAAATCCGTCATATATGCAACGTCAATCTTAAATTCCCGCAAATCTGTCTCAGAGCTACGTCTCTGTCTTCGAGGAACTCAAGCGCAGAGTCGAAAAGATTCCAAAACCTATTGAGACAGTCGCCTTGGGAAAGCCAGCAAATTTTAGTGTGTAGCAGTAAGCGATTGAATTCTTCATCATTTTTCTTACACACTGTCTGAATAATCGATTGTTAAGAGCATTACTGCGAATTTCGTTCACAGAAGAGATCAACATATTGCAATGACTGATGAAAACGGTCGCTGAACTTTTTTTCCAACTAAATGCTGTCTGTGAATGAAGCAGTGAACAGCTAAAATATCTGGTACCACCCTCTTCAAAAGGGTAATAAGCCCACGATGTCGACCCACCATTGCAGAAGTGGCAACAAACATAATACATATTCGCAAGAGGAATGTTTTTCTCTTTAAGATAATCTTCGACAGTATTAAAAATATATTCTCCTTTGGTAACTACAATCAAGTTTCTTGAAAAAGCATCTCTTGAATAATTTTTCTTTCCTTCACAAACCGGACGTAAGTCAACAGTAAAGCCTTATTACTTGTTGACTCATCCACTTGAAGGAAAAATACGTTGGATATCAAAAGTTTGCATAAGGAAACTTCAATGTCTTCAGCCATCTCATCAATCCGTTGCCACACTGTATTGTTGCTTAATGGGATATTTTTGATTACATTGGATGCGACTGGATGGTGTAAAACTGTTTTTAAAACTTTCCTGACAGTTGGCAGTGTTAACTCTTCGCCGATGGTATGAGCTTTTCCAGATTTAACAATTAACTTTGATATATTATAGGAAGCTATCAAACCATTTTCGCATTTTTGTGATGAGATTGCTAGTGAGCATGAGACCGAAGGTGGCTTCAGAAACTTGTTCTTGATGTTTCTGAAGAATGACAAATCTTTATTTTGCTTGTCAGAGTAAATTTTTTGCTCCGGTAAACGGAGGGTTTCATTGCCTCATTAGATAAAAAATTATTAAAAAGTAAACACATAGGTTGTTGAGAGTTAGGTACAGTTTGGACACAATTTTTATTTTCATGAGCAATGTTTGAAAAAAACTTCAAAGAATCTGTTTGAGCATTTTGAAAATTGTTTTTCTTAAGAATCTAAGATAGTGTTTCAGAAGAGTGTGTAATAATTTCTTTTAATATTTTCACAATAAATAGAAGTATTTTACAGTAATAATACTGAATTCCAGAGGAAATGAAAAATTTTAAAGTAAGTAATGCTTCGTTTAAATAAAGAAAATTAATATTTTTATAAGGTAATCTAGAGCTCAAAATGCTTTTATTTTATTTTGAAAAACAGATACGATTTTAATAAACTTTCTATTACTAGAGGTGTTAAGTTAGTTTATTTTAAAATAGATAAGTAAGTAATGGCAGTTTCTCATTAATCATTCAAAATAAAATAAAAATTACTGTAAAATAAGAAAAAAATTAAATTTAAAATAAATTCAAACAGACTAAAAATTAAACGAAAAATGAATTGAAATTAAAAACAAATTGAAATTTAACTAAAATGCTAAAAACTAAAATGAACAGTAAATTAAGAAAAAAATAATGAATGATTAGTTAAAAAAATAAATGAAATTATGAATGAAATTACCCGTGAAGCTGTTGCAGCAACTTGGTTCAAGGCACTGATCCATCTGAAAAAAAATGAATGATTTGATATTTATTGGCAGAAAATATTTATTAATATATTTATATAAAATGGAGGTGAAAAATATCTATCGATGTTTCTCATAGTAATATGATCAAGGACCTGATTGAACACTTCATTCGCTTTAAAAATACACAAATATGAAACAACAGTCGACATGTTTCACGCACTTCAAAAACAGACGCCCATTTTCAAGACTTGTCAGACGCTAATTTAAAGAAACTAAAATGATTTGAAATAAAGAAAAAACTAAAAGTTGTCAGCGAAAAATGGTAAAATTAAGGCGAGAAACGTAACTCGAAGAACCATAGAAGCCGAGAGAAAGAGGAAAAAGACAATAAAACAGAACAGGAAGCAAAAGTTTTTATTTTATTCATTTGAATTCTGATTCCCTAGTTAACGACATTAGTTACTCCCCTTCTCTCCATAATGCGTGGAAATGTATTTTAAACTGATTTGCCTCTCGGCTACGGGAATTTTTCTTGCTCTGTTATTCATCTTTTTTCGTACCACAGTTGACGAATCGTAAAAACACGATTCCCAGTAGAACAGCGAAGTCAAGGCTGTGGTCAGTGTGCGCGTGGGTGACCACTTTGATCAGTCTGTGAAGGGTACGAGGGTGTGCGATATTGGTCCTCATTAAACTGTTCTACCGTAAAGTGCCCGACTTCGACCGCAGATCGTCAGGCTACCGAAGAAAGGGTGCCATCCGCTCTACAGAGGATCAAAATTGTGATGGTATGTCCTCGGATTATCCTCAGCGATGCTTCCCGGCCCGTCGCAAATAGATCATTGTGCAGCTCTAGTGCATCGTAAATGAGCTACAACAACTTTTCCCCTTCTCTCGTTTTCTGTGGTTTTTCTAGTTTTGTTTCTCACCTTCATTTTTCCATTTTTAGTTGGCAACTATTACGTTTTTTTTTAAATTTCGAATAATTTTTGTTTCCTTACATTCACGTCCTGCAAATCTTAAGAATGAGCGCCTATTTTTGAAGTGCTTGAAACATGTTGACTGTTATTTCATATTTGTAGATTTTTGAAGTGAATGAAGTTTTTAAGCAAGTAATATCTAACTGCTTCAGTTTATTGGGATTATTTATTTTGATCAAGGTGTGTTTGTTTGAAAATTTGTTTGTACAATAACATTTATTACTGAAAAAAAAGAAAGCCATATTGAAATTGAGAGCAGGAATCAGGTATTTTCGGCATTATTTTCGCAGGCAAGAAAATTTTTTCAAAAAGTCTTCTTTTTAAATATGATTTTAAGCAAAATCAAAAATGAGAAGTTTAAAAAAAAACATTTCCTTTCAGAACTTCTTTTTTTTTCTTTCAGTGCTTTTAACTTGTTTGCAATGAATATAACAGATATGAAATTTTTCTTGCAAAATTAGCATAAACATAATTAATTTTATTGCAATAATATTGGGCAGTTTTTCAATTTATCTCATTATTTTGAATGCTCAATATGTGCATATAACCTCATTATTTTGAATGCTTTTGAATGCACAATAGCTTATTATTTTGAACGGCTCATTAAATCCTTGATTGACTTTATTTAACAGAGTTTTTTATACAAGTTGTTCCCAAATTATCGCCCTTAATATAAATTTTTGAACTCAAAAACGAAGTAGAAGGAAATTTACAAAGTTAAGGAGCACAAATTAATATTAAAATGAGGGAAAAAAAACGTCATCGAATTCTAACGAATCATTAATAAGAAAGGCGGGACAAAAATTAATTATTTTGTTTGTCAAAGAAAGCAGGTAGGAGCTGAAAGGATGCTTATTAGAGACGCCTCCTAGTTTCATCAGGCAATCGTATTGGTTTCAACGCTTTTCCTCCTACCTTTCTCATTTGCGATTAACAGTTATTCATCTTCACTTAATTATTAATTTGTGACCCTTTCTTTACTTATTTTTAAGAAAGAAAAATGTTATCGAAAAAGAGATGTATATTAAGGGCGTTGATTACAGAACACTCTGTATAAATCGAAGATTATCTTTTCTCAAAGATAGTAATAAAATATTAATTATTATGAATTGATTATTAATTAATTATTATGAATTAATTATGAATTAATTATTATTAATTGATTATTATTTATTTATTAATTATTTATTAATTAAATATTAATAATTAATTATTTATTTTTTTAAGTTTTCGAAGTTTTGGAAATCATATGTTTTTGTTCTTTGTTACATATATAGGTCAAAAACTCAAATAATTTATGAAACATAATTAATCAATTATTTTTATCTTGGACATAAATTAACTATGGTACTTGGATTGAAGCTTAAAGAAATCAGTGAATTGTGATTACCTTGTGGCGGTATCCTCATCGTCGGCAGAAAAGAAAAATGGGCATTCGCCGAACTTGGACACCTTGAAGGCGTGTGGCGCCCCGGCCTCTGGGACGCGACTTATTGACTGATTTTGAAGCGCCAAAGCACCGAGGGGCTCGTCTATTTTCTGAAATGAATGATTTAATAAGAATGAAATATACCACTTACTTGAAAGCAGATGATATAGAAGGAAAAAATGCATGTGAATTGTTTCCTCCAAGTCCGAAAAAATAAGCGAAGGTAAAAAAAAAAATGCAATAATAAAATTTGTTTTGAAAAATAAAATGTTTTTTTCTCCAGTTGTAGAGGTTTTTCAATTCACTAAGGATTTTTCCGGATAAGGGGAAGAAAATAGCTTACGTAATCATTCCTCATCCTTCGTAATACGGAAAAAAAATTCAAGTTCATTTTTTGTTTTCTTATTGAAAACATAGTTTAATATTTCCTTATTCGTATCCCCATAGAAGAATATAGCTACAAGAAATCCCACTTTTGTTATATTAGACATAGCAGAATTTAATTTTACTTAACCACATTTTGATAATGAGTTAGAGCTCGATATTACGATGCCTAAAAAATTGCCCGAAGTTGCAAAAAAGTAGACATTTAAAAACTATTCAATGCAGAAAAATCAGCGATTACTCTTAAATGTTACTGCTAGACTGTAAAAACTTATTCATTGGAGTTAGAATTAAGGTATTTAAAATAAGACATGCAGGGGAAAGGGTATTAACGTAAAAGAAAATACATTTAATTCCCACTGAGTTTTAAAATATCAACCCAAAACAAGGAATTTATGGCAAAATCGCACTAAAAACTACAGTGTTAAAATCTAAATTCTAAATTTACCAATTATCATTGGCTTAGGTTATCCGAGTATCTTCAAGATCATGCTCAAAATGGTAGTGTTAAAATTGAAATCCTAAATTACCCAACCAATACTGGCTTAACCAATATTTCCCAACCAATATTGGAAATTTTACATAATATCCTTGTATCAAAAGTTAAATCGTTTCGACAAGGGCTTACCTCACAGGTTTTGTACCAATAAAGGACACCGTCAAGTTTTACAGCGAACCAACGCCGGCACCATTTGTGACTGTATTGGCTGCTCACACTTAACCTCTGAAGAAAACCAGAAAACACAGGAGGATTTAAACTATCACTTAGCACCGGAGTTAGAACATGGCAGGTCCGACTCACCTCCATTTTAAGAACTTCTGTCCCTGTGAAAAGAGATTTATAATTGGTGAGTTTATTTATTCAGAATGGACTAAGCAGGCATGGATTCGTAATTAATTTTGAATTAGTGTGATATTTCAATGGCAGTAACAACGTAGATCAGATATTTAAGCTTATAAATCTTTAGGGACTACGAGATTAAATAGAAAAATTATTCTTCGGTTATCTGAAAATCATATGTTACTTAGACTGTTTCATTACATTTTAGTGAAGGTAAAAACAAGTCAAACTAATGTGTCTTACTACAACAGCAGATATTACAATGTCTAGAGTATGCTACAATACTATATTATACAATACTATACTATACAATACTATGTCATACTATACTATACTATACAATACTATACTATACAATACTATACTATACAATACTATACTATGCAATACTATACAATACTATACAATACTACACTATACTATACAATACTGTACTATACAATACTACAATAGCGTCTTATTACAATAATGTCCTACTACAATCGTGGATACAGTAATATGTCGTACTACAATAGTGAAGAAAAACAGAAAAACAACAATAACTGAACTCAAAGGAAACTTAGAAAAAGTAGAATATCATCGACATATTTGTTTTTAATTCTTTTGTCTACAATTTTTGTTCTTATTTGTTTGTGTTTACAAAAAAGAAAATTTTAGAATGCAAACGGGTTTTGAAAGATTTTGCTCATACAAATTCTTTCCTGTAGATATCACCACACAATGACGGTATTGTCATTTCATGTATGGCTTTTAAAAAATATGACTTTCAAACTTTACATTGCAATCGGTGGAGGCATTTAAAAACAATAATGGTTTTCTTATGGGTGAAAAACATTTGAGAGCTTGTGTATTGATGACATAAGTGTTAACTTGTATGTGGCACATTTGCTAAATTAAAATTTCTTGTAACATATATCCGGGTTCACGCTTTGTCCTAAACACAGAGGCTGTAAAAGCTCAACCTAGCAACTCAACTATTTCAATAAATTTTTAGCGATTAGCATACTGCATGGAATTTCAAAATGTCTTGAACCATAATGTCATTTGCTACTTCCTTAAGAAAATATTGGCTAGTTTAAAACGATAAGTTGAACTATATTGTTGTGATAAATTTGCACTATATTTCAAAATGTATCTCAAGCCATCGAGATTATGGTTAGACGTTGGACCGATTTTTTTAAAATGTGGGTAAAAGCTTAAAGTATGAGATAAAAACTTTTAATCAATCCGATGGCTAATATTTTTTTTCAATGCCCACCCGGATATTGAATTTTTGTCTTTCGGCTATCAGAAGTTCAGATTTGTTGATCACTCTCTCGGGGGTACCATATTAAGTGGGCCAACGTTGCTCCCACAGTAAGAAGAACAAACAGTTCAGAGAAGAGAATGAAATAATATCTAAGCCGTATCCGGGATTCGAAACCATGACTTTTCTGACTTCAAGTAAGCTCTCTGACCACTATACAGCCGATCGGCTATTGTAAAAACAGAAATCAAGGGCAAAACGAAGAGTGGCTGCAGCCCTCTTCGGATTTAGCAAATTTATAATGTACGTAATTAATGATTCTGAGGATTTAGGATTACTTACCTGAATGAGCCAGTTTTACTACTTCCGAATGATTGGCATCCAAAACATTAAGACCATTGATAGAAACTATAATATCTCCTATCTCAAGGCCACAGATGTCTGCAGGAGTTCCTAATTAGAAATAAATCATGTAAATTTGGAGTATACAATCAGTGACTCGTTATTGAGTATGTAGGCTCGTCATTATAAACCCATTAAGTAATGATTAATAGTTTCATTAAGTGAGTGTTTCTCAAAAGTATCTAGATAAATAAGCGTATTTAAAACAACTGAATGATTTTATGGAGACAGATTACACAGTAAAAAATTTCGGTAATAAGCATCGGCACCCTCAGTGCCGGTACTTTTTACTGTAAAATCCATTTTTACCAGAACATGTTAAGAAACAAAAAATCTGATATACCGTAATTACTTAGTAATAATTACCGTAAAATCACTTCATGACTATAATTAAATAAATGCTAAACTAAACTAAACTCAGTGGCGCGATAGCTCTAAAAGGCCAAGGCCTACTGTGCCCACCTCAGTTTTCTTGACCCACTGAAGGGATGAAAGGCTGAGTCAACCTTGCCCGGCCCGAGGATCGAATCAGGGAGCGCGAAGCACTACCGCTCAGCCACCAGGCGTCATAATTAAATAAATATTACTGTAAGAATTACGGCATAACATTTTAAGGTAAAATTGAATTTTACGGTAAAATGGATTTTGCGGATAATGTGCCCTTTGAGCCGGTACTTTTTTTACAGTATGTAGATGCAAAGAAGAAGAGTGATATTTAAGCTTTCATGCATCATCAAGTAATTCGTTTGAAGGGAGCACTTTATTTTAATTTTACTGATTTTGATCTCATTTAAAAATGGTAAGTAACATCCGAAATTCAACCTCAATTACTTTCGCTTACAAAACCTACAAAAATATAGGTTCAGTATGAAGATGCAATAAGTAAAATTCAAAATTTATTTATTTTAAAATGAATTCTCTCATTTTTTTTTAAAAACAAATTTTAGTTTATTGTATTTATCTTTTAATACTCACGAATATTTGAATACTTTCAAAGTCATTCAAATACAGATTTTTTAAATTAATCGAATTTTAAAATCTTTCTAGATGGAAATGATAAAACAACATCTTATTACCATATTTTAAATATCCCACGAACCGATAGATTTTTACGTTTTAATTAGCTTCAAGAAATTAAAATTGAAATATGGTACAGCTTCAATAAATGGAAATTACACTATGGAATAGCACTGTAGAATAGCTTTGGAATAACACTTTAAAATACAGTGAATTTAAAATGAATTGAAATGCAGTGAATTTGAAATGCATTTTAAATACATATTTGAATAAAACGAGAAAATTAATAAACATAATAATCGAAACAATGATAGTATATTTGAAAGTGAAATATATTATATGCTTTATCTATTTATGATAATTGTATATTTGCAGGCGAAGTCACGTGTGGGTCAGCGAATCAGGTTCGGCACGCAAGTGCGACGTGACGTCGCTTGCAAACATACCTTTTAATTTGATCCGAATATTGAGTCAACCTAATAATAAACCCGAACCCTAAAGCTATAAAGTAAATATGTTCGGCACAACCACGTGATTTGTTGGGAGTACGTAATGGGATACCTGCAAGTGACGTACTGTGGGTATCTCGATCCTGATTGGTTGCTGAAACATGGCCTTTATTTACGTTAGCAACTGCTCTACCCATCCTAATTCGAGTACGCCGAATTCTCTTAACTGATAAATTCTATATTCTTTAACAAAGATTTGAATTCTTTCCCTATGTATTTCTTACTTTAAAGATTGGCATGAAGCCATATAAAACATAAACAAACTACTTATGCATCGAAGTTGCCAGGTGCACAAAACAAAAATTTATCACTGTTACAATAAAATACATCAACAAATAATTAATCTAAGCTAAGTAAAAGACGTAGACGGGAAAGAATTATACTTCAACAAATTTGATGTGCGATGCGACGTTAAATATAATTAACTTCACGTTAATCAACATTCTGACTTATGTGGAGAAATTTTGTACGTTACAATTACGCCATTACGTTAGTACGTTAAATGCGCCATTTTGCTTATAAGTGATCAGCTGGCGCTGACGTCTTAGGTCCCATGTGCGGGTATTCGCGATCTTCTTCTTCTTGAAGAGCAACAACCGAATTAAAAACACGGAATGTGTAAAGCTTAAATTCAATGTAAATAAAAAAAAATACAGATTATTCCTATTCTGAGAAAATAAGTAGTCTATTAGAGAATAGTAAAATTTCTGGCTCTATGAGAACATCAAAAATCTCAGTCATTTGCATACACATTACAAATTAATTTTATTAACAAAAATTATTCAGGGCATTCTTTATATTTACCTTTTTCTATGTAAGAAACCACTACAGGCTTACTTCCATGAATTCGGAAGCCGAATTCCCCGTTATTTCTGTGAATTACCATTCTTTTGTCTACCTCTAAATATAAGAAGAAAATAATTAGAAGAAATAAATGTTATACTTAGGAAATTCAAATTATTATGAACTCAAAAAGTCTGAAAATATTATTTAATCTTACTCAGTGTAATAAGTAAAAAACTAACTCCCTAACCTTACAGTCCATGTTGGACCATGGCCTCACTAACAATTTTTCTCCAAAGTCGCCTGTCTCCAGCTCTTTGTTTCCAGTTTCCGATCTTTAGAATCTTAAGATCTTTCTCCACCTCATCTAACCATCTCTTGGTCGGCCTTTTTCTTTTCCTTTGGCCCTTGAACAGCCCCTTGAATATCTTCTTAGTGCCTCTGTTTTTCTCCATTCTCTCAAGGTGTCCTAGCCATTGAATTCACACTCCGATTCCCGACATGACTGTACCCATAAAGCCTCCCACTCTACTTGTCCCAGTTACCTATCAGAACTTCAACGCCTTAAAGCCAATAACAACTTCAATTTCAACTTTTAGGAGAAATTTATCTTTTCTCACATTTATTTTTCCATTCAATACGTAACCATTTTACCGATTTTCTACTTTAGTCTCTTTTACGGCCTTTAAGTTTATTTTGTTTTTCTTTTTATACTTCTTTCTTTCTTTTTTTTAATTTTGTGTAATTAACTTGTATTGTATTTAATCTTTGTATTTTTAAACATTGTGACTTTGTAAATATCTAAATTGTTAATAAATTCTTGCTGACTGGGCTCGTTCCTAGGCTGGTGTGGAGCCGGACCAGTAGTCAAGCTTTGGGCTACATGGTAAAGGGTCCATAATGACCAAGGCACATGTCCAAAGCTTGGAGAAAAGAAAAAAAAAGAAAGCCATTGAATTCTCTTTGCTTTTACATAATTGATTACATCTTTTTCTCTAAATAGTTTTGAAAAATTTCGAAATTGCGTCGCCTTCTCCACAGATCACCCTCTTTGACAGGTTCAAAAATAGTTCGAAGAATTTTTCCTTCCCAGGTAATCAGCATTGTTTCTTTTTTCTGGGTTGGAGTTCATGCCTCTGATCCATAGATAACGGTTGGTTTTATTATAGTTTATAAACCCGAAGTTTTGTTTTCTTCTTTATTACTTTTGATATTAGCAATCTCTTAAGTGCACAAAAACTGCGATTTCCAGCATTTAGTCTTCGCTTAATCTCTGGTTTTCAGTGACAGCTGAACCCAAGTACTTAAATTCCCTAACTCTTTCAAATTTTGTCTTTTCATTAATTTGTAGTTCTGTGTCCATATCCGTTCCCTTACAATCCATTATCATGTATTTGGTCTTATCAATATTTATTTCTAAACCAAAAAGACTAGCTTCTTTGGTTAAGTCTTTAACACTAGATTGCCTAAGGAAGTCATTTTGAATGCTTTTAATTTCAATTAGAAAAACAATGATGTATATAATGACACAATTTCTTAGAATTTTGTGACTTTTTGAAAAACATATGATTTTTTTTATTCTTAATATTTACTAATAACTTGTTATATAACTGTAAATAATATAAAAATGTTAAAAATTAATTTTCAGCAAATTTATTTACCCATTCACAATCTAGTCATTTTGACTGCTTTTAGGCAATATGGGTATATACTAAGTGTTAAAAAGGTCAACAAGTGCATTTTTGCTTTTTGCTATCAATATACATCATCGGCGAAAGCAAGGACTTGTTTCGTTCTATTAAAAATAGTACCACCTCTATTTGATATTGTGTTACGCATCACTTTTTCAAGGCATACATTAAACAACAAGGTCGAAAGAATGTCACCCTGTCTCAGTCCAGTTACCATATCAAATTCCATGGACATTTTGTTTTGTACCTTTATTTTCGCTTTAGTCGATGAAGTTGTCATTTTAATCAACCTGATTAATTTATGAGGGATGTTAAACTTGCGCAAGGTCTCTAGAATCAATTCTCTGTTTACTGAATCATACGCAGTGCAATAAGTACCGAAAATTTTATCAAAAATATCACTTCTAGTTTTTAAAATTTTGGAAATTATCCCAACATTTGTGATAAATAACTATGTATCAAAGAATTATTAAATTTTTAATACAAAATTGTTTAGAGAACAAGTTGCCAACATTATTACGGTAAAGACGATTACTAGTACTAGCCATTTCAAGATAATCTGGGTATTTGATTGTTGGGCTCAGAACAGATTCTTGATACTGATAATTACATTGTTCAAAACTTTTTTGTGTATATTGGATACCAGATTTGGCATTAAGAAAAAAAACTAAAATTTTCTACAGTGCATTTAGTCACAGTTTTATTTAATTTTACACTGTTTATATTTATCTACTTATTCAATATTTGTTTGTTTATTTACCGACAATACATATTTTTATGCGCATACGAATAAATTTAGTCCTTTGTCGCTCAGCAGCATCTTTACTTACCGAAACGATTGTTGGCAATACGGTGGTACATTTCAACGCTGGCTTTTCGATGAACCATCCGATGGGTGACACTAATGTACTGATTGAGGAAACCATTCTCGGATTCTGTAGAATCTGTAGAGTCGGTACGAGTCAGCGGAGGACGGGATGATGAATCAGGCTTCTCTAGGGACAAAGAAATCACTCAATACTATTGTTATTAAAAATGTCTTTTGTACTTTATGAGTGTAAGTGACTCTAAATTGAATATATTATTTTTGTCTCCATTTAGCCTAGCTCTTGAAGGATGTGTTTCCTCAGTGCAGTTAGACCAGAAAAATAGTATGTATCATTGTTGAAAATTTTTTGAGTTAATTTTGAAAATAGTACAAGAATTAATTTAAAGTTAGACTAAATAGGAAAAGTATCCAACGAGAGAGTTTGGTCAAAAGTACATGAACTCTACCTAAAAATGTGGATCTGTTTTATGGTGTTTTCTTGGTTTGGCCTGGGTCCTTTAGTTCTTGTGACTGGGAACAGGAGCTTAGAGATGTATGTGGATTCTGTTGCTTTCCGAAATCTATGGCAATATTTCTGGGATGGCCCTAAGACTATTCACGCATTGAGACTTGCACTTAGTTCATGAAAATCTGATCATCCAAACAGAAGTTTTTCTGGATGATATCTTTTTTGAGGGACAATGTATTTACTTGCAATTCGATTATCCATCTAACATACATGTCGAATTCTCTACAAATGTCTTAATAAAAAATAAATTTTGCTTGCTAACAATCGATTTCATATTTAAATTATTTAGAAAGTTTAAGTTTCCTATCAGAAATATTGCTCAGTTAAATTTGAAATGTGATATTTTATGGAAAAAAAATTACTCAGGTGAACAAAAATGAAAAAATAAACATAAACTGATCCTCAAACTCATTAAAAAAATTAGTTCAATGATGAACTATATTATTTTACATCTTAATACGGTGCCAATTTGTTCCAATCTTAATACATTGCTAAAATGAACCTCGTTCGACTCACGTTGAACCACATTATCGTGTAATCAAATTTAAGAGTTACGATAGTATGATTAAATGTAACAAAATAAAGTTAAAGCACATTTGAACGATGTTACGGCACAAAAGGCTCCAAAATTTCAAACTGTATACATTAATAGTTATAGAGAGTACAATGAGGTTAAAGAAATTAGGTTAAAGAAATTATGGGGAGATTTCCGTATCGTGATCTGTGACCGAATAATCGTCAAGTCTTGACAACTTCCGGGCAGCGGCCCACGAGAAACAAGAACAAAAAAAAAAAATCACAGAAAGGGACTAACTTGAAGGGTATAACTGTTATCCAACCCCGGGCAAACCTCTACATGCTTTTATTTTTAAATTTTTCCCGTTTGAAATCAATTTGGCACCTAAGCGATTGTAGTTGGTGTAGCAGATCACGATACGGAAATATTCCCGAAATTATCATAGTTTAATAGTGGTGAAAAAAACATTTGTTGTGTTAAAAAAACTGAACAAAAATTAACTATTCCTTATAAATTCTTTATTTGCTCCATATGGTATGTTAAATAAAATTAAAATAAACACGAACTTACTCTTAGATGCTTTCTAATTCTGAACAACAAAAGAATTTGCACAAAAGCATTTTAATACAAATGCAATTTTATTTAATTATTCTTCCTAAAAACTAATATTCAGTCCTTTATGAACTATGCAATACCATCTAATGAGTTTTTTTCCACAGAAAAGCTTTTTTTCAATGCACGAATCAGTTCACTTCAGTTAATAACTGAAGAAAACAATTCTTAAAAACCGATGACGGAAGTGAAAGGAGTTCGTTAATTCGTTTTTCTTATGACTAAAACTGCTTTGACAGTTTAACGAGTTGAAATAGTCACTTGCATTGAAAAAGAGCAAAATGATTCTGAATTTTTTCGCACTTTTAAACTGGTTTTTACGATTTCTTTGGGGTAAAAAAAATTTATTCGGGAAAGTCGGATGTTTAAAAATAAAAATGGGACATTATTTAATGTTTCTAACGACTTTTTTCCGTTGAAATAAATCTAGTGGAAGTCCAAGAACAAGCCGATTCATTTTAGTTCCATGAAATTGAATCGGAGTGTTGAACAGAGTTAACGCACTTTACGTTAAATTAATTTTGTATTACAATAGCTTATTCTTAACAATTCTTTTTGTTAGAAAAAAAATGCAAATAGTGATTATATTCCATTAAGCAGTTACTGAACAGTAAGCTTTTCAGCCAACAGTCTTTTATATGAACTTTTTAAATGAAACAAAGCAAAATCATGTTATACATCATTAATAAAGTTCAATAATGTTAACATCAATATTTTTTGAAATTTCTTACTGTGCTTTGACTTGAGAGACAAAACTCCTACTTAACAAATGGAAAATTATTAAGTTTCAAGAACTTAAATTAAAAGTAATAAATAAATAGAGTAAAATAATAAAATAAATAGAATAAATATAACCATATTACTTAATAAATCAATAATTAATTAATAAATAATTAATTAATAAATAATTAATTAAATAATAATTAATTACATTATTAACAATTAATTAATAAATAATTAATTTATAAATAATAAAGATAAATGCTCGTTTAAAATTATCTTTTTCTATAAGTAGTTGAAACAAGAATTATACTAGCATCTAATGATGTGCAGCATGCAAAGTATATAAAACGGAATTAAAGGTTGTTATAAAAAAGTACCACTTCAAAAACCTTTGTATTGGATTGAGTGCAGCATCTCCCAAATCTATTTTACTGTCAAGTTTTAAACCATAATTCTGTTCAGTAATGTTTATTTAACTACAGAGTTTCAGTAAATATAACTTACAGTATATACAGTATATCAGATTTTTTTGTTACAGTATATCAGATGTTTTGGTTCCCTAAAATCCTACGAGAAAAATGACTTTTACGATATGAAAAACCGGCATTTTAAGTGCCGGTACTTTTTACAGTAGTCTTATCTGGAATTTTTTATAGTGTAGAGTTTCAATTGAGGCTCTACACTGTAAAAAATTCCAGATCCGTGTGCTCCATGGAAAAATCGAATATTATATTTCATGTGATTGATCATTGGTATTTTCTAAAAAGTGTAATTGAGCAATTTTATGTAAGATCACTTTTATGAAGTTGGTTTGTATTAATTATTTTGTTAACATTCGTTGTTTGAGTGATTTAGGCGTAGAACAAAGATTTCTCTTAAAATATATTTATTTATTTATTTCAAATGGCAGAGGTAATTGACATGAAAAAGCAAAAACATAGGAACAAAACAAGAAAGTAAAAAGTCATTTCCTTAGGAGCGCTCCTGCTTCCCAATATCGCTCGGTAGACGACGACCCGCGGAGGGCCCTGCAGCACAGGATGTGGCTGCCATCCAAAACAGCTTGGCTCATGCATAGAGAACAATAGGGATCAGGTGCCAGCCCTAAACGAAACAGGTGCGCGGCAAGGCAGTCATGTCCGGTATGTAGTCGAAACTGAGCCACCGCTTCGCGGCGCGGCCAGTCTGGAATGGTGTTCTGTCGAAGATCTCTCCACACTTTGGTTTTTACCCTTTCTGACAATTGTTGGTGGAAATCCCCATGGATTTTTGATCTAATAATCCTTTTTATCTTAAAATATATACGCTAGTATATATTTTAAGATAAAATAGCCTCTTAAAATATATACGCTAGTATAAATACAATTTGAAATTATTTTTCTTGTTTCCACCTTACCTTTTGAGTTTTTTTTTAATCAGATTAACCTCGAGTTTTTGTAATCTGTAGTGCATTTGACAGCCAATTTTGATAAAAATTGGAGCACTTCTGTAATTTGATTATCATTTAAAAAATCATTCAAAATGCCCGAATTATAACAGAATGTTAAGATTTAATAGCATGTTTAGGAATTATAGTGAAAATGTAATAAAATATTTTAGAACAATTAAAAAAAATATTGATCCATAGTAGTTTTTGCGATTAAATAGCAAATGCTTTACTAGAAAAAAAAATTTGTTTAGCTGCTTGTTTGAAATCATGGAACGTTTTAGTTCAAAAAAGCTCTCGAAACATATAAACTATTCTTCCATTTTATCTATGAAGCAAAATAATCTTTTATTTTACGTTTTTTTTCGATTCAATTTTCTTGAAATTTTTCATTTCAAAATTTTACTATTTTGGTTGTTTTCGAATTTCTAATATTTTTAACTCGTGTTATTTTAATCGTCGGGTACCTACTAGTAAAATAAAGCTGTTATATGGTTAAAATAGCTTACCTCGTGGTATTTTTGGATTTCTCCACGCTTCGAGCTCTTCTGAGTCTGTTATGTATATCCAAGAGGAAGATCTGTAACTTTCATTATGAACTCCTGAAAAAAAATTAAATTATTGACGCTTTCCTTTATTATTATTAACACAGAACAGATATTTTCTTACTTCATTTTTATAATATCGCCTTTGCGTTTAGGAGGATGGAATCTAGCAATCAAAAGTTTTAAAACTTTCTGAGTAGCTAGAGCATTGAAATCTCTGTTGGAGCTTCGTGCTTGAAGACAATGCTAGTTTCAATATTTTTCGAACCTCGACTTGCAGAATTTTCGTCACTTTAACTCTAAGTAGAATTTATGATCAATTGAAATTCCGAATCGTATATTTGAAAAAGTCGTCTATAGTATATCTGACATTCCAATGAGAAAATTCCATTCGTTTTTCTCTCATCCCACTCGAAAGGTTCGTTATAGAATTTTATAATGTCGACAGTGACGTTCCATCTGCTTCGAATTATCAGTATACAAAATTTCATAACTTTAAAATAAATAAAAATTTTTAGTTATGTAGAGAGAGATTCCGAAGCGTTGTTATTCTGTCCTTTATTAAATATACGGACTATAACGCATAAACTTTTTTGACTAGGATTCTAAAGGTATATATTGAAGAAGGTCATTGTGGAACCTCCCGAACATATTTTATTATAACATATAAGAGTCGCGGTGGCTAAGAGGGATTGAGCGCTCGCCTCCCAATGACCCAGGTACGAATCTCAGCGAAACAATTGCACCCAGAGTTGAAAGCTCAGGGGATTGAGTGTTCGCTTTCAAATGAGGGGAACAGGGTTCGAATCCAAGCGATTAGGGGTCGATAAGAATTCTGCACCAGGCTCGCACCGACCACAGTGCTGACGTAAAATATCCTCAGAGGTAGACTGATCATGAGTTAGAGTTCCCTTGCCGTCCGTCTAACCGTGGAAGGTTTTTTTTGGTTTTCCTTTCCATGTAATGCAAATGCGGGTTAGTTCAATCCAAAAGTCTCCTACGAGGGCAAATTTCTTCAATACTTGATCCAGGAATTCAATGGTCTTCTGGATTGGGTACAAAATGACAAGGCTGTGGAGTTGAACATTAGTAGTCGTAAACCCAAAAGTTAGGTAGAATTTTGTGTCTTATTTTTTAAAACATTTTGCAACGATCCTGTTTCCGTGACAGCAAATTCGAAGAATGATATTTTCGTGATAGCAAATTTAAAATATTTAAATTTTTTTATAAATAATTTAAGAAGATAATGGTTTCTTTTTTTCTATATCATTGATTATTATTAGAATTTACGAAAACTGAAAACCACAACCCAGCAATATTAAGATTATTTACTCCATTGTTTGATTTTAATAATTTATTGCAAATTTTAAAGGTATTTAACATTTCCAATTCGTTGAGAATCATTTTACTATTTAAGGCTCAACGAAGATGCAATAAGAAATTTAGCTTGTCAGGAATGATTCGAAACAGGATTAAGAAAGAAATTGATAGAGTCTGAACTCGTAGCGCGTGAGATTCCCTTAGAGCACAGCTAAGTTTGTAAATCCTCAAGAGAAAAATTTTTAGTTCTGCCTTCTTCAAAAAGAAGAGAAAGAGTTGGAATTATCAGGGACAGCAAGGGGATACCTCTGGGCGGCGCTTCCACCAGTTGGTGAGAAACTCCCAACTAAAAAAACGAAAAAGAAATCTAGTTGAAAATGCGCGAAAAATCAAGGAAGCGTAAAATTGCGAAAGCATCTTTTCTCTAGTTCTTACTTGGTAATCTAAAGTTTGGGCGAATGTAATGTGCAAGTTATCAAGGAAGTTCAGATTCGTAAGTATGCTGATTAGTCAGTTCAATTTCCAGGACAACAGTTAACAGTTGCGGTATTGCCTTAGTGCGGTATTTGGTTACACCGCACTTTTCCGATGAACAACGCAAGCTTTTCCAGATGAACAATACAAGCTTACTGATTAACGCCAGTTACGTGAATAAAGTCTTTTCTTACATTCAGGTTAATATATATATATATATATATATATATATATATATATATATATATATATATATATATATATATATATATATATATATATATATATATATATATATATATATATATATATATATATATATATATATATATATATATATATATATATATATATATATATATATATATATATATATATATATATATATATATATATATATATATATATATATATATATATATATATATATATATATATATATATTCTTGAAAAAATTATGTAATTTAATTTAATTTCTAGGATATAATATGTATAGAGATAGGAGACGAATAAACTATTTTTTATTAATTTCTTCAATACTTCTGGAAAAATGAAATTTTAACGAAAAACACCCGCATAAGCGTTTATTAATTTATTTACTTCCCTTTATTTTATTTATCAAGAATAGCCGCAGAGAAGAAAACGAATATCGAATTGGGGTATTCGTTTTTTTTTGTCGTATGCCTGTTTAGGCAGAGGGGGTGCGATTGTTCTTGTTTTTCAGTGGCGCCATCTGTGGCCAAAAATTCGACTTCTGCCACACCATTCATTCAACAACAAACCCGTTTATAGGGCGGGTCACACTCACACGCACAAAAGAGAAAGGACATAGAACACACAGAGAGAAAGAAACATCCATGCCTTGCCCGGGATTCGAACTCAGAACCATTCTGATGCAAGGACAGTACCCTGCCCCCTACACAGGCCGGTCGGCGGGTATTCGTTTGCACTTGATTAAAGTAATTTATTCGCTCTCCCTTCACATTTAGGCGTTATCACCCCCAATGCCATCTGCAATCGCCAAGTATTTTATCATGGATAGGATCTGCTTATACTCTCCCGCCGTCTGCCAAGTGCTGAAGTAAAATATTCTCAGCAGTAAAGCGATCATGGATTGGAATCCCCTTGCCGTCGGGCTAACCGTGGAAGGTCTTTGTGGTTTCCTCCTCCAGATACTGCAAATCCGGATAATTTCCATCATGAAGTGGTCAAGTTAAATTCCTTTGCTTCCTTCCTAAGTTAAATCCCTTTTCTTCTGGTTTGGGTTAAAATTGACAAGTCTGCAGAGTAGAACAGTGATATGGTTCACCTGACAACGGGTCTGCTGTTCAACTCAAGTTATAAAATAAAATAAAATGAATCGTATGAAAGAATACTTTGCTAATTTATAACATTTATTACCAGCTATATTATGCATGTGTTTCAAAAACAATTGTCTTCACAGAAGACGGAGAACACTATCCAAAAAGTAAAAACTCTAAGATGACTGATAGCTCTGGCCAAAAAGAAAAAGATAGTAACCCTTCACCTCCTCTCTCTTATTGGCTAGAGCTATCATTCATCTTGAGGCTTCTGCTTTTGGCTAGCGTTCCTCTTCTTTGGCGGAGTGAAATACCACATTCGTGTAATTTTTTAAAGTTTAGAGGGAAAATAAAACATTTAAACAAAACTAATTACCAGCATCTTCATCATCTTCAGGATATAAGTCTATTTCTGGCGCCGCGCTTTCCGAAGACCAGGATCTTGGCATATGACAGTGACTTCCTCCATAAGGGCCTACGTTGTATCGACTATGAGCACTGTATCCAACAGGAGCTACTGTGTCTCTGTAGCTTCGTGGCTGCCTGTACATCATGGCGTGATGGTGTGGTGTGGGCATGTCCCAAAATCTCGGATAATTCCTGTCCCAATCAGCTGGTGCAGAAAGGGGTGGATGAGCCAGTTTTTCGCCGCAGTGAGAACACAGAGGTCCTCGGCCTGGATAGCGTACCCCAGATTCATCATCACTTAGTTTGAATTCGGGACTTCTACTTTTGGATCTTGCCGCTCTTTCCAGGCGTGAAAACTGAATTGTGATTTAAAACAATTGTTGAATATTTATTTGCAAACTTATACTAGAATAATATAATATTTATGGGAAAACTGAATTTGTTTTACTGCAGAGAAAAGAGTTATCTCTTTCTGTATATATATATATATATATATATATATATATATATATATATATATATATATATATATATATATATATATATATATATATATATATATATATATATATATATATATATATATATATATATATATATATATATATATATATGTATGTATAGTCTCCAGCCAAATTATTAGACGCACTATAAGATTCTATGCAAAATCTTAATTATCAGGTGATACTATACGGCTTTATTGTTCTTACACGACTGAAACCGGTTTGCACTTGTTTACGCTCGGGTATCAATTGCTTAACATTGTAATGCATTACATTGCAAATAAATGCAAATAGGAATTATATAAAAAATCTCCTGAATAAAAACCCATTTCATGTATGTTTAAGTATAAAAGTATTGCATATAAACTCGTGCAAAACATATGATTATTAAAAAACTACAGTGCGTCTAATAATTTGGTCTAATTATCATAATATATTAATATAATACCTGACATAATAAGTATTCTACACTTATATAATTTATCGTCTAATTTATCTAAACGTCGAATTTATATTATATATCGTCTAATTTAAACAATTTAGCAAGTGCAAACAGGTTTCAGTCGAGAAAAAAGAATAAAGCTGTATAGTATCAACTGATAATTAAGATTTTACATCGAATCTTAGAGTGCGTCTAATAAGTTGGCCATGGACTATATATGTAAGTGTAAGACATTGATAGTTTCATATAGCAAATTTATTCAGATTGACTAAAATATCACTTTAAAATTGTTTTTCAACAAATTCTTGGAATCGACGACTTGAAATTGACGTTTCTAGAATACAACAATTGGTTAATAAATATGGGTCGGTGATTTATTTTATAATACTAGTTTTCTAAAAGTTATTCTGCATTATTTATAGTTTATATAACAGTGCAACTGATCTAAAAATGAAACGAAGAAAGAAATAGATCTAAGTTTAACGTATTTTTACAACGTTATCATGCATGGAATGGGAAAATGTAAACACGTTATACAGTCAATTCGCTATAACTCGAAGTACGATAACTCGAATATTACTATAACTCGATTTTTTTATGAGCTCCCGACCCTTTTATCTTCAATTTCATGTTAATTATTCTCGATTACTCGAATTTTACTCCCTTTAACTCGATTTTTTTTGGATCCTTTAAAGCAAGAAAAAAAACCTAGGAGCTGATATCTTGCCCCTTCCTTTGCAACACACACACAATGTCTTTCGCACTCTTCGTGGAGAAGATAAAGCTGTCCCTCTTGAAGTATGTGAACAGTGGTTAAATGAAACGTTACCTAATTTACTTCAAGGATACAGTTAAAATGATGTTTTCAATATTGATGAAATGGGTTTATTTTATAAATATCTTCCAAATAAGACTATGATGTTTAAGGATGAAAACTGCTCAGTGGGTATGAAATGAGCAAGGAACGTTTGACTGTCCTAGTTGGAGGAAATGCGTCTGGGACAGAGAAATTGCCCTTACTTGTTTATCGGAAAAAACCGAAATCCCCGATGTTTCAAGAATGTAAAAACGTATCCTTTGGATTACAAGTCTAACAAAAAGTTTTGGATGACGTCAGTTTTATTTGAAGACTATGTAAGAAAATTGGATCGGAAATTCTTCGCTAAAAAAAGAAAAGTGATACTCTTTATGGATAAATGCACAGCACATAGTGATCTACCAAATTTGAAAGCAGTAAACTTGCAGTTTCTCCCGCCAAACACCACAGCAAAGTTGCAGCCAAAGGACCAGGGTATCATAAAGTGCTTCAAACAGTCTTATCGTAAATGGCTTGTCAGAAAAATGATTAATAAGCATTATGTAAATAATCCGACAATATTTTGAAAGTCCAAAACCGATACTAACGGTAAGTTGAACTTCCGATGTGTCGAAGTTTTTCGTCAGTCCTATCAGATTCGAATTATCGCGAATTCACTGTATGTAATATTTAAAAATATTGCTCGATAAGATTATGACATTAAAGAACTTGTGTAAGCTTGCTTTATTTAAGGCATTTTTATGTAAATCGGTAGCTTTTGCTATGGTAATTTATTTATAGCTAGTTTAAATATAAGGGGATAGGTTATAATATAATTTATTTATTTCATGGGACAGTTTAGTATCGCGATTTTGTAAAGTGCACGTCAACAACAAACTCAAAAAATATTATTGAAAAAAAATGTAGCATAGCTTTGTTTTTCATATGTTTCAATATTATTATTCAACATTGAAAAAAGTTCTTTTCCTTCAGGAATTTATGAATTGTTTAGCAATTGAGAACCGGACACATAGCGTAAAAATGTTTTTTTTTAAAATAAAATTATTGATTTAACATAGGAATGTAAGGAAAATTATACATTCCTACATTCAAATGAATACTTAACACGCCGAACTAGTTCCACGGTGGTCTGATCGTAAGACACTGTTGTATGTAGATAACCGGAGTCAAGCATCATAGGATGCTGTCAGTGTGTGGGTGTTGGATCACCGTGATCAGACTACGAAGTGTCCAAGTGCATGCGGTATCGGTCCTCGCTAAACTGCTCTAACGTACAGTGCTTGACTTCGTGAGTAGATCATTAGACTACCAAAGCGGAGGAGTCATGCCCTTCAGAGAGAATAAAATTGCGATGGCACGTCTTCGGATCATCTGGCGAGATCATTCCCAGACCTTCGACAATAGCCCATTGTGCAACTCTAGTGCGACGTAAATAAGCAACTACAATTACGACAACCACAATACTTAACGGAATTATAAATCTGACATATTTATACGAACCTAAAAAATAATTGTAGGATATAAAATAACAGTTTTGATTGCTATTTCAAGACTTTTCTCCTTGGAACAGTTTATAGATAATTTTTCAATTCATTCATTTTATATCAAACGTTAATAAAAAAAGTAAAGGAATAAAATAAAACTGAGAAACGTTATAAAAAATGTCTGTCTGACCTGAAGTGCTGAAACATGCTCTCTAGGTTCAGATCTATTTCGTATTCTATCTTTTTTCCTTCTTCCTTCTTGCCTGGGTTCTTCTATATGTCTTTGTTTGGGTATGGCTCCCTCACTGAACCAGGTGGACAATGGCTGTGTTGGACTGTGCTGCCTTTCCCATGATGTGTCCGAGTCCTTAGGAGCCTTGTGACTTACCGAGGAGGAGGAGACTGTCATAGAAGTCAGTTTTTCGGATAAATCGCTACTGGCACTGTAGAGAGGAGATGATGCACCGTGTCTTTCTGGATCACTTTTCGAGTCTGAAAAGAAAAGAATTCCATTTCGAAAATAAGATTTTGAATGGAAAAAAAGATAATGCAACGTAAGTTTCCTTTACCAGTCTGTCAATTTGAGTACACTAATAACTGCCCTTAAATCACCTAGTTCCTCATTAACAAATAATAATTAATAATCTATACTATAAAACTAATTTAGATAAATTAGTTTTATAGTTGTGCATCAAAATTATTGGATTATTTTAAGCAATTGCTGAGATAGAGGAATACTTTCGTTTCCCCATATTCAGGGTTTCAAATTTTTGATTGATTTCTTACCTAAATTAATAGGTCCATATTTTCTATATGGCCCTTTCCCTTCATATTTGAGGGTCAATAATTAAAATTCGTCATAAAAAGAATTGTTTATTTGAAGAAAGAAGGTATTTGCTTCTGGTTTTTGCTTGCATATCGTCTGCATAAATATTATAGCATATTTAAGGTAAGTCTCAAAAATCATCAAGACATAGAAGTAGAGCTACGGAGGGGGGCTAGCACGTATCTATCAATAATTTTCAAATATTTTAAAGTTATTTTCTTAGCTTTAGATAGGCTATTTTTATATAGTTAGAAATTCAAGATACCTTATATGTATTTTAGCTATATAATTGCATAATCCTAGTACACGAAAATCAAATCATTAGATCAAAGGTTTACAAGGTGCTCAGTTTGTTTTCTATTTTGAGCACTGTACCTCACTTCCGTAAAGCAAGATTTTACTAAATTCATAAAGTGTCTCTTCTATAAAGTGTTTTCATTAATTACATTCTTTTTTGCAGAAAGTAGTAGCAAAGCTTTTTGCGAAACACACAAGATATTCAGTAAGAATAACTTACGTTTCCCCAATAGATCTTCGTCTGTTGGTTGCGGCGTTTTAGATGACTTGCTATCCTTATAGCTTTCACTAGCTGATTCACTTTCAGTTCTTATTTTATCCTAGGAACGAAAAAAAAGACAGTTTAAACCTGATCACACAATTTTATTTGAAAGGAAATAAATTCCAGCAGCTTATACCTCAATTCATACAGTTTGTTAATTTTTAAAAAAGTAACTATGGTAAGTAATTGGTTAAGTACCCCAAACCATTTTACTTTATTTTTTAACCGGCGTTGAAGAGCTAACCCAATTCTGAGTTTACTTCTACCAATGTTCAACTCCGTAGTCCTGTAACTTGGAAATCAACACAGAAGACAAGGGAATTCTTGGATCACTCATTGGTGCAAATTACCCTTCATGGAGGACTTTTTGATAAAACTAACCCAGAATTTGCGTTACACGGAGAGAAAAGCAACGAGAACCTCCCTTGGTTAGACTAATCGTAAGGGAAGTCTAACCCATGATCCGTTTACTATTGAGGATATTTTAAGTCAACACTGTGTTCGACGCAAGCTGAGAGTAGAATTAGTGTTAACCATCCACGGCTGGAATTCAAACCTGGGTCACTACATTGAAGGCGAACGCTCTATCACCTGATCCATCTCACCTCACTTCAGGCCATGCGGACTCATTCTCAAAATTTGGTGCAATGCCCGCAAGAGAGTTCGAAGTAATTGTGAATTCATTGGCACAAAGCCCCGAGTTATGTTCGATTAAAAAACTCACAAATGATCCGAAAGAAGCTTTCTAGTGAGCGGAAGATCCATTTTCAATCCATCATCCACAAACGACTTGGCCACTTTTTGGTCTTTCTCCTTTTCTGCTGCCCTGAACTCTCCAATCAGAAACTTGTTTAACTTTAAATGTTTCGGGTTTATGTAGAACATAACCAACCCATTTCCATCAATGTTTTTTATATTCCAGATAAATCGTTTTCAGAAAGATGGATCAAAACGATTTCAGTTTCCATAACAAGTAGGTTTTTACGAGGTGGGGTTGACCTTATGCTCAACCTCCAATCTGGAGGGCCAGGGTGCTACTCTTAGTTTGATGTCTCCCCACTGACCTGCCCAGTTTGGGAAGTTGTAATTAAGAATCAACAACTTTTAATTAAAATATCTATTTATCAATCACTATCATTGCTAATAGTCTAAATTTGGAGATAAATGAAGAAAAAAAAAGATTTTTCATAAATACACTGGTGGACAAAATTAAGAGATGGAAGGCATTTTCGCACATTTCTAAGACGCTATATTCTTCTATGTCGCACATTTCTATGACGCTATTTCTGGACGGCTATTGATATGGAGGGAACCTGGAACCGGATACCATCTCAGCAACATTATCGAACGGGACCATTATGCTGGTGGGGGACATGCTTTGGGCAGGGACCATGCAAGATACCCTCACATCACTCAATGTGTTTAACAATTGTTCCATGAATGCTCAGAGGTACAGGCAGGAGGTCCTAGAGCTCTATGTGCGTCTTTTCAGGGGCGCTGCTGGCCCTGAGTTAATTTTTATGGACGACAATGCGCGACCACATAGGGCTCTCATGGTTGATGAGTATCTGGAAAGCGAGGATATTCAACGAATGGATTGACCAGCCAAATCCCCTGACCTGAATCCTATTGAACATGCTTGGGGTGCTTTTGGGAGAGTTATTGCGATGCGCCAACCTCCCCCCAGAACCGTTTTGGAGTTAAAAATTGCTCTGGTGGAAGATTGGGAGGGTCTTCCACAAGTCCTCCTTAACTCCCTTATTAACAGCATGCATACTCGTTGTGCATGCTGTCTGTCTGTCAGGGGTGACCATGCACCATACTAAAGGTAACACACACTGCACAAGTCTCACTTTTACTGTCATCTTTTATTCTTAAGTTCAAACTACATTGTATTTATTAGCAATAGGTCTTGCCAGTGAACGGCACTTTCATTTTTGTTCTGCATACTTTATTATCATGGAATAAGCTATATCCATACCAAATTTCATTTATTTATGTTCAGTATTTTTTGACATATTTCGGAAAATGTCTTCCATCTCTTAATTTTGTCCACCAGTGTATTTTCACTCATTCACCGAAGCGTTTATAAATTCGACATTAATTATTTCGGTTTTTAATGGTAATCTATATGCAGATATGTATATAAGCATATAGAAATTACATTATATTTTCGAGACATTGAGATCTGAAAAATTCGCAAAGACGTTTGTTACGCATAACATTAATGCTAAATTTCAATTTACGTGTCAGCCTTAAATTCAGTATCATTAATATCAATCACTTTTACTTCAGCAATAAAAAAGAGGATGTAATTAATTTCCTTTATGAACATAGATATTTTTTTTCTAGATTTTTTAAAACATCAATTTTTTTAAACAAGAGCAAAAAAAACTAACATTAAAAGTAGTTTAAGTGAAGGATTATAAAAGCTAAATTAATATCTGCTGAGCGTATAAATTCCTTCAAAATACAAAAATAAAATTGACGCGAATATTTTTGCCGTCATGAAAAGAATAAAAAGAGTGAATAATTTTTTTAAATGAAAGCCCAAATTTCAAGCTTTTTTTTGTTGAATTTCGGAATTGTAAAATATTTGACCAAGACTTTTTTTTCATTCACAGAGTAAACTGAATTGATTAGTTTTAAAAATCGATAGCTACTGTATTTATAAAATTTTTATGGTGAGATGTAGTTTTAAATGAATCACTCTTCACAAAAAGTTTACTTTTTTGCATAAAAACTCTGAATCACATTATGCATCATTTAATTAATATTGAAAGCAGATTTTTTAATTTATGATGATTGATTAATTAGAGAAATATTCTTATTACATTATATTATTACTGTTCAAGCACGTATGCACAAAAATGACGTCCTTTTTTAAAAAATTTCAATAATTTCACAGATGTTTAAAATTGCGTGATACCAATATTTACAATTTTTAAAAAATATTTGTGGTTTTAATGTTCTCTTAAAATTTCTTTTTTTTTTAAAAAAAAATCGAAATATTTATAATTATAATAAGAAATATTAGGAGAGTTAGAGTTCACATGTCAGGATATTGTATAATAAATAGATAAAAATGAGAGAAATTAATGATTTAACTGAAAATGATGCTTGATGCGTTTTCTTAATCATTTTTAACAACTTTTTAAAACTTTAACTTTTCTATTTATACTGTTGGATATTATACTGTTGGTAATATGCCACTTGCATTCCTTCCGGGCACTTCAGAAGGAAATGTAAAGAGCAGAATGGTATTTATTGGGTATTTTTATTATGGTGGAAAGAGGGAAATTAAGAAGATCCAGAGAAATCAGCACCAATAGTTATCACCTTTGGCAGAAATAACAGCCTTTATCCACCTAGAGAAGCACTCAAAACGATATTTCTTGGAATTTTCGGGGACCTCAGTCAATACAGTTTCAGACTATGCCATAGCTGATATACTATATTAATTGATGAGTGGTGAAGTGTCATTCACACAGCAATCATTAACTTTTCGCGTTAAGTTGTTCAAAGATCCGGAGAATGAGCTGGTTATGGGGCCCATCAGACATCTTTTGGATTAAAAAAAGCCCCGATAGTAGCATGCAACATGCAGTCGTGCATTATCTTGCTGGAAAATAGCGTCGGAAAGAACTCGGTAGGGCAGAGCCACGGAATTTAATACGCTGTAAATGTAACGGCTAGAAATCTAAATGAATTCGAACAATAAATGAATAACTCACATCTTCGATTGCACCCATGCAATCACTGTTGGTGATGACAAGTACTGCGATGTCGAATACAAGTTGGCAATGTACGCTCTTCCTGATTTCGCCAGATACGGATGTGCCCTTGATAGTTTTGCATATAGGCGTAGTATTTGTCGGCAAAGATGACGTGCCGCCATTAATGTGTCCAAGTTGACAACTGATCCCACCACTGAAGGTGCTTTTGAGTTTCAAGAGTAGCAGAAGCCTTGATTATCAATACCGTTGATTATCCATTAAGCTGCAAACGTTTACTGTTTGAGTTGTCCTATAAACGACTCCATTTCTTTTCTGGTGATTCTCAATGACGTTGTGAAACCCCTTGTGGTCACGTGGATAAGACGCCTGCTTTCTTGTTTATTAAAAAAGGAGGGACAAAGGCTAAATCTTGCTACGTTCCGAATGACTGTCCCGAAACCATCGAGTCCATATTCTGTGAAAAGTTGAAGGATATCGGCCAAAGCGAACAGTGGCAATGCAATATCGTAAACCACAAGTCCGGTTGGTTGTGATCTTTAATCAATGTCAGACACGAACAGGTAGGATATGGAGTTATACCACTTTTAAACTAAGCGACGGATATGGCTTTTCAGTTTCCAAATATGTTTTTTTTCTGTTTACCTACGGATATCTACCTTCTAGAAGATGAGAATTTTTAAAATAAGCACGCACACAGTTTATTTCACAAACACGTTCAAGAAAATAATATCATAGCATTCGGTTTAAATTTTGAGAGAGAATTTTTTTAAAAATATGGATTGATAAAGGGAAAAAATGACAATTCAAGTAATAAATTGGAGGTTAATATGATTAAAAAAAAATAGCGGATACACAATCATATGGTTTAAAAAGATAAAAGAAAACACGTAAAAGCCCCAAAAAGTAATATAAGTTTCGTTTGGAATCCTGTTAACTTTGGAATGCAAAAAAGTAAACAAATCGATGCTGTTCTTTAGCTTTCTTTACCTGTTTTTCTCCTTCCAGTTATAGAACTTTTCTTGAAGAACTATCTAGCATTAATTTAATGTGGAAAAAGCTGTCGTATGATCGCAATGAAATAATTCAAAAGAGACAAAAAGGCATCACATCAAAGCCTAAAAAGTGAGTCAAGTTTCCTTTCTATAAGCCTGTAAACTTTAGAAGGAATTAAAGTAAATTAATCAAAATAGTTCTTAAGTTCCTCTTTATTTTTTGTTCACTTCGCAGCTCTAGAATTCTTGCCTAAAAATTGTCTGATTTTGGCTCAATATGAGCAAAGTTATTGGAATCATTATCTGTACTGGGTCCGTTGTCCAAAGCAACGCTGCGCTATGTTGTGCTGTTGTTTCCGATCGAACGTTTTCTAAAGAAGATGGTCATTTAGGGAGCTATCCCACTCTGCTAGTTTCTACTTAATCTGCTTCACTGTCCCATAAGAGGTTTTTCAAAAAAATATCATCACTATGCCAAAATGTCGATCCATTCTTCCTATCCCTTTCGTAGAAAACATTTTGAAGTATTGGAGCGATGCAAAATACAACGAAATCTTTAGATAAACAGTGGAACACTACTGTTAGAAAATGAAGAATCTTGCTTACACTTCTCTTTGGAAATGCCATCACATTCAAACTACAATAGATGATGAAGTTGCCTAACAGTAATGGCACTAACTCTCAGTGCTCACTGTAGTTGAACTTATGAATATATAGCGCCATATGCCATATTTTATCTTTTGTTTGCGCCAGTTTTCCCTACTTCTAATTTATTTAATAAATAGGCCCAGGAAAATAACATCATAAATTTCAGATAAAAATTTTACGAGAAAAAGAATTCCATAATGCGGAACGATGAAATGTAACTAAATAATAACATTTCAAATCAGAATTGAGGAGGACTAAAAATAGCAGGAACATAATCAAATAATCCAAAAAGATAAAAAAAAAAAAAAGAAATCACGTCCAAGTCCCAAAAGTAATTCAGGTTCCTTTTTTGGAAGCCTGTCAACTTTGGAATGCAAAGAAAAAGAGTAAATAAATCGATAGAGAGTCCTTACCTCCTTCTCTCTTCCCAGCTCCAGAACTCTTCCAGAAGAACTCTCTGACCTTGGTTCAATATGAGCAAAGCTATTGTAGGAGTCGTTCTCGGTAATGGATCCGTTGTCCAAAACAAAGCTGCCCGACGTTGTGCTGTCTGGTGTTGTTGTTTCCGATGGAATGTATTCCGATGAGGATGATCTTTTAGAGGACAATCCTCCTCTGGCAGTTTCGAAGTGACTTTGGCGATCTTCGGAGAGCGAAGAGGCTTCTGATGCTTTGCGATCTGACTTCTTTCTATGGCAAAGACAGAACGCTATTTAAACATGGTAAATAAAAAAGAGTAGAAATGTTTTTTTTTCTTTTTAATTTCAAGCACTGTTGTACAAAATATCTTTACCAGACGTTTTATTGGAATAGTTTTAAAAGGGTTAGATATAGTTCAGGATTTTTAAAAGATTCCTAATCTTTCTTTTTTTCTGAAAAGGTGCAGTAAGCATTTATGAGGTACATAAATTTTAATGAACAATAGAAATATCTAATTCTTCAAATAATGAATATTTGCGCAGCCCCTCATAGTTCATTGAATGCACTCAGAAAACTTCAAAAAGGTTTTTCTTGACTTTTCATTTTTCAAGCCTGGTATTCTCATAAATCGAATGAGTTTTCTCCTATTGTCTGCAAAAATAACAAGAAATATAAAATTTTATTTTTCAAAGTCAATTCCTACTTGGGTTAACAAAGAAAAATTTTTGTTTTAGTTACTTTTTATTAAATAATTACAATTAATATAAATATGTATATACATATTTACACATTATTATTATAATTATATGTAATTTATATCCTGCTAAATATCTTTTATAAGAAATTTTTTTCCTCTTATATAAAACTAACATTGATTAATTAAATTTAATTAATGAATTTATATTTGAAAAAAAAACTGTATTAACATCTAATGTCATTCACCACATGCTTAAAAAATGCATTTGAACTTCAGGGGCTGAATAAAAAGTATTTTATCAACGATTTAAAACTTGAACGAGATATATAAATATATATATATATATATATATATATATATATATATATATATATATATATATATATATATATATATATATATATATATATATATATATATATATATATATATATATATATATATATATATGTATATATAGCTGTATATATATATATATACAGCTGTATGATATAAGAATGTATAATAGTTTTGCACTTTGTGGATAAAGGATTTCAGTTTTATCATTGTTAGCATATGATATAAACATAATATTGAAGATATTGGTACATTTTATATTTTATCTCTAAGGATTAGATTGAGGATAAAGAGTGGTTAAAAAGGGGATAGGCTTAAATTTTGCTCACTAGACAAGGAAGGTATTGCTTCTTACGTAATTCTTACGTTAAATCAACCCCCCAAAATATAAAAATTCAGTTGATATACTAATATATACTAATATAACATACTAATATAGATATACTAATATTTTTGCAGTAATGAGGATTTTATGTATAAAAATTGCAATTTTTGACTCTTCTCTTACAAATTGAAACAAATAGTTTTATAAACTTTGTTTTATTTTATTCGATTACGTGTAAGAAAATACCTTGAGAACAATACCTCATTTACCTAGATAACTACGTAAGCGCATGATGATTGCAATAATGTTTTTTTTTTTAATGGCGGGCACTTGGAACTATTGTCCATTGGCCACAGAAAGTGCCAGAACTGCTAACTCTCTTTTCGTTACCCAGTGGGCACCTATGGCGAAGCCACGGCGGTGGAGCAGCGTAGCCCACGTCACACTACCACAACCCGTTTATAGGGCGGGTCTCATTCACACGCAAAGGAGAAAGGACATAGAACACAGATAGAGAGAAAGAAACATCCATTCCCAGAGCGGGATTCGAACCCGCAGCCACTGACTCCGCAGTCAGGCACGCTAACCGCTCGGCCACCTGGCCGGCGGTTAGCGGTAATAATGTTAAGCGTATGATAACTATGTAATAGTACAAAACTGTTTTTTTATTACATAAAATCTAAATTTATAAAAGTATTTGTTCTATCGACATGGAGTTGGTTTCAATTCATTCAGAAAATAGATCAGAAATAATACCTCATTTGTCTAGATAGCAGTATTTAAATCTATCCTCTTTTTCCTGCAATTTTCTTCCTAAACTGACCCTTATTGTTGGACAATTATTTTTTTAAGAAAAAACGAGCCTTATTTACAATACTTATCGGTTCATCTGGAACCCCTATATTTTTTTTTGCAGCTTGTTGCAGGTATCCAAAAAATTTGGTAAATTTCTGAGAGCTGGCCGTTAATTCACACCCTTCTCTGAGAAAATAACCTAGTGTCCGTAATTGTAATGAGCTTCAGAAAACTTGGTAGAGTTGTCAGTTTATTTGTACGGTCATTATGTTAAGCTTCTTTAATCAATTCTGGGGTGTACAGTGCACAAAATAACAAACGGACCAGCCTAACTAACTTTTGATCTAATGATCGGATCTCAACGTTCTAGAACTAAATCTTAATTTTTCGATGTGGTGACTTCAAATATGTTAATTTATAAGTGCAGACAATATTTTAAGTTTGGTACAAAAACGTACCTTCTCTGAATAAACAAACCATTTTTCGGCGGATTTGGATTTCTGATCCTCAAAACATAGGGGGTAGCCGCAATCTGGGAAATATGATCCCCATAGTTCAGTCAGGAGAGTGCTGCAAAGTTTAGTCCTCTTAACATTATTTTTACTTTTTGCGTATTTCGCTATATCTCAAGATATTTTTAAGCGAATTTAAGCAATTTTTCCGCACAATTATAAAATTCGTTTATCCAAAGATAATTCCCTGTAAAAAATAAATGCTAGCAATTATTAATTGTTTTTTATTGTTTTATTAAATATTAGCCAAAAATTTTGAATTTTAAGGTATAAAATGTTAACATTTTAAAGCTCGTAATTTTGCATGGCGAAATACAAAATTCGAGCAAAATCGGTCGAATAGTTCCTGAGAAATCAAATTTTAAAGATGTGACTTTTTTTAAATTTAATTTCTCTGGGACTTTACAACCGATTTTGCACAGATTTCGTATTCTGCCATGTGAAATTATATTCATTAAAATGATTCAAAAAATTAATACCTTACAATTCAGATTTTTTTCTACCATTTATAAATAAAATAATAAAAAATAATTAATATCTAGAGAAAATTATTTTTTCCACCTAATTATCTTTGGATAATCAAACTTTATAATTGTGTGCAAAACACTTTCATTTCGTTTAAAAAAAATCTCGAGATATAATGAAATACGCAAAAAGTAAAATTAACATTAAGGGGTCCAAGCCTTGGAGCTCTCTCCGGACCAAATTATTTGGACCATATTTCCCGGATTGCGGCTACCCCCTATATTTTGGTGGTTAGAATCCAAATCCCTCAAAAAATGTTTATTCAGAGAAAGTACGTTTTTGTGTCTGATTTCGCTAAGTGAAATATCGTTTGCAATTTCTAATTTGCATATTTGAGATCATCTTCTTGAGACATTAAGATTGAGTCCTAGAACGTGAATATCTGATCATTTGATCAAAAGTTAGTCTTTTTTTTTTGGCATACTGCACATTCATTTCTAAGGTAGTTACAACAGTAAGTAATGAACACACAGTTCCCTGGTTCGATCTCAGCTACTCTACATTGATTATCGCGGAGAAGGAATGAGCAATTTTCTCATTCCTAAATGAATGGCAGCACTACAATATTCCGCCTTGTTCCACGAGTCTTAAACACTGTCAAGGTTGGAATTGAAGGTAACTTTTAGCAGAATAAAGTCAATTTATGGTCAGTGGTCATATATTTTACGAAACATTTTTTCGGGTTTATCTGTATTTTTATGGTCGCGTTTTGCTTTACGGTCCTAAATTCATTTTTACGGCGAAAGACTGAAACACTCTTTACCAGTCCCAGATCGTAATCTAGCTGTATAATTGTTTAAAATACATGGGATTTTTTTCATTCTAATTTGAAAGAGTAGATGTTGCTGGTTTAGTTATAGATCCTTCCTAAAGAGAGAAGTTTCGTAAGAAAAAAAGCACTAGAGCTGCTATTTTGTTTTACATCGCTTAAAAGAAATTAATTTTCAGAGTTCACTGGTTTAATAATAAAGGATCTTAAAATTTCAATTTATTTTATTATCTTTGTGAAAGCAATTCGCGAAACATGTCTGATTTTTTAGTTGCTACAGATAGCTCAGCTCCATAACCAATTATTTTGAATATTATTATTAAATGTCATAACATCAACTTATAAATTAGTAAAAAAAATGGAAACCATTTTTAAAAATATAAAACCGTGCTTCATGTCGAAAAATGTTATAATAAGCACTTATTTTACATGGATTATTTTCTGAACAAATATGTAAGTCGAAACAAGAAGTGTATAATTTCATTTTGCTGCCTATTTTTAAACAAAATAAACAGAAAATTTTCCACAAATAAAAAGAATTAATCAATAGATAAATATTGTCATGTATAAGAAGTAAATAGACAAAAAAGAAAGAAAAGAGCTTACGTTTCAGTTTTAATTATACATATGTCAAAACGACGAGAAAAAATAACTTCTTTAATTAAATTTCTTTCATAAAATTAGAAATATTGCTAATTACAATATTGTGAATGAAGCATCCTTATTTTCTTGTTTACTTCTAGGAAACTCTATATGCATTGCTTTATTATTTGTTTTATTCACTATTCTATTTGTTTTCATACACTCACTTAGATGAATTCCTTTTGGGAAAAACGAATTAAGTCAGCTAATTGGTCTCATTTTTCAAAGGTAATTATTTCTCCCCGATGTATTTATTAGGAGAAATATTAGCGGAGAAATTAAGTTTCAGGATGCATTTGGCATTTCTTGCTATCACCGTATTGAATACTAAATAAATATGCATTTATTTTTAACTTCAATAACTCTCATTAGGAATTAGTAACATGAGTATTTCAGGAAATTGAGAATTTAATTGGGCATAGGGTAGCAAACTCCAGCATTCTTAGATCAAAGAAAACTATATTTAGAAATGTTATCATGATTATCATGTAAGACAAAATCTTTTAAAAGCTATTATTAAACGATTTTTGAAATTAAAGACATCACATTTTGCTCGCTTCGCCCATAGCTCCCACGATTGCTTCACAGTCATTTCTGATTTTTCCAACAGATTTAATTTTTCAGTTGACTGAATTATTTTCAAACAGAAAATAATTAATTTAAAGAAACCATTTTTTTACTGTATTGATAATAATTGGATACATAAATTTACTTTCCAGCACTTTGAGATAAAATTTCAGCTTAATCATTTTGTATCGTAACATCCCCTATATTGTTTTTAAAAATTAAAATTTAAATCTATTTACTTTAAAAATTTGTTCTATGCTTTTTTTAAGAAGTGATTATTTAGTTAATTCTTAATATTACCTACTTTAAAATTTTTAAGTGTTTATTTTGTATTCATTACGTTTTAATTACTTACGCTGTTTCAACATAATTTTACATAAATTTAATTTTAAAAATAAATATAACTTAAAAAAAGAAACTATTATTTCTTATCTGTTTTATATTTTTAAAAATTTAACTAAATACCTTTAATGTAATATTAGGAGATTACTTTATAACAATAACAAAAGAGTAGCACTTTTGCGTTCAAGTTTTCAGTTTGATAATCATAATTCGAAAACGCAGTGATGACATAGAGACATAGAATAAAATTAAGAAGGAATGATAAATATATATTATTGGTGAATGCTTCTTAAATAAGGATAAACAAATTCTTTACATGTTAACAGAGTTATAAGTTTTGTTTGATTTTAAGATGATAATTGTCTAAGACGTAGGATCCTCTTATTTAATTAAAGATCACATCGTACGTTTTTCTCCCTCCAATGAGAATGCGCGAAACAGTCATTGTTATCAAAAGATTTTTATAGCTAGTTAGAAATCGTCATATATTTCACTTATTAGCTGGATATACTTACTTATTAGCAAAAAAATGTTTTTAATTTAATTTAGATATTTACTTATTAGTTGGATCCGCGTAATTCAAACAGCAAACATAAATTAACCAAATCTCTTTTATCAGAGTAATTTTCAAAACAAATTTTTTTTAATACAATAAACCTTGTTTTTTCTAGTTTATTAATTTATATAAGAACTGGAGAAATTAATAACACAGCAAGAATGAAATTGTTTCTCAAATATTTGAAACTAAGAACTCAGAGACGAAATAAATTTTTTTAATAATAATATAAATAATCCATCTGTTTCTTTTAGATTAAATTCATAGATAATTTTTATAGATAAATATTTAAATCAAATTTAGATCTACATAAGAAGCTGAATTCCAGGCATGATATTTAATCAAACATAGACAATTTTCCTATTTAATAATTGATAATTAATTTGGTTAATATAAACTTGTGCAACGTACGGGAATTTCTGAGATTATTTTTCTCTCTAAAATAAAACTGAAACATCAGCAAACAGTATATTTTTCTCATTTTATTTATTTTTGTTTCATCTTAACGCAAAGTCTAATTTTTTTCATCCCAAAAATTTTAATACATTCATAAACAATACAATAAATAATGAAAATTTAATTATTTTTTTACATTTAAAATTCAGCTTTTAATCAAGTAGCAAACACATAATAATATTTAGAAAATTAAGAATTTTTTTAAGAATAAATTTGATGTTATTCGTATGTAGTCTATCAATTTAAGATGCAATTGAAAGTTCTGAGGAACATACAGGATGCTTCTAAAATCATAGGACAAACTTTCTGTTACTTCGTGCACCTTTGAAACGGTACTTTTATTTATTAAAATTATCTTAATTTGGTGTAAATTTTCTGTTTCATATTTATGTTTTCTATTTAATATTGTCAGAAATAGAATTCAAGTGCCTAAGAAGTAACTATTTTATTATAAGTACAAGTTTAAGTTACAAGTAAAAGTTTGTGGCAACGTACAGGATGCTTCTAAGTTAATAGGACAAACTTTCTGTTGCTACGTGCACCTTTGAAATGGTACTTTTATTAATTTAAATTATCTTAATCTGGTGCAAGTTTCATGTTTCATATTTATGTTTTCTATTTATTACTGTCAGAAATTGAATTCAAATACCTCAGAAGTAACTATTTTATTATAAGTACAAGTTTAAGTTACAAGTAAAAGTTCGTAGCAACATACAGGATCCTTCTAAGTTAATAGGACAAACTTTCTGTTACTACGTGCACCTTTGAAATGGTACTTTTATTTAGTTAAATTGTCTTAATTTGGTACAAGTTTCATGCTTCATATTTATGTTTTCTATTTATTATTGTCAGAAATTGAATTCAAATACCTCAGAAATAACTGTTTTATCATAAGTATAAGCACAAGTTTAAGTTATAAGTAAAAGCTTCTAGGAGCATACAGGATGCTTATAAATTCAAGGGACAAACTTTCTGGTACTACGCGCACCTTTGAATGTTACTTTTATTTATTTAAATTATCTTAATTTGGTGTAAGTTTTATGTTTCATATTTATCATTGTCAGAAATTGAATTCTAATACCTCAGAAAGAACTATTTTAATATAAGTACAAGTTTCAGTTACTAGTAAAAGTTTGTGGGAACATACAGGATGCTTCTAAAATCATTGGACAAACTTTGTTATTACGGGTACCTTTGAAACGTTACTTTTACTTATTTTAATTAGTAACTGTTAAGTAACTGTTTTGTCATAATTTAATGACTTGGGAAACTTGTCTAGTGAGTCTCCGAATCATTAAATCAAGATAAAACAGTTAATACTGAACAAATTTGAATGCACTTTTTGGCAATAACTATCAGAAAGTATTATAATTAAGATAATTTAGATACATGTTCAAAGTACATATATGTTTAAAGGCAAACGTATAAACAGTTTCTAATAGAGAAGCGCTTTTAGCGACGTATGATGGCATTTCTAGTTTTTAATCCTTATGATGTGCCCTACTTTCCCTCCTCCTACGTTTGTCTTATCATTTTGGAATTGCTCTCAATATATGAAAATAAGTTTATCTTGAAACAAACTATTTCAACAACCTAATAAATGTTAACTAATAAATTATAGAGAGTAGTAGTTTATGACGTAAAGGAACATGTAATGAAGTAGTATTTAACTTAAGCACTATTTTAATTAGGTACTTGTTAGTAATTTTTATTCCAGAAAAGAGGTGCAGCTAATCAATTTTTAACGCAGTTTATAAGGTTGAAAATGTGCTATATTTTCATTTAATGATTTAATTTATACGATATTACTTTATGAATTTAATTATTTCATGCATCTAGTTTTCCACAGTGGCAATTTTCTGTCTAACATAAGAGCAAAAAAGTTCAATTTGGATTAACGCTTTGATGACTTCAATTTTGTTCATATTCACATAAAAGTTATTTAAGTTTACTATTTTGCTTACTTAACATCAAAGCGTTCTCAATGAAGGAATGGAGAAATTTAGCGAGGAAAGTTTTACACTATTAGTTTTAGTAAATTATTAACAACAAGTTTTAAATTTAAAAGTACTTTGGAGTAGCGTCATGCTTTTGAAATCGGTCAGTCTATACGCGATGAGCGTTGAACCGTAATATCGTTACCTTGAACTACGTCATCATTATGGCATGATGTCGGCTCCTTTAAATCAAGAACCAAGAACATACTAGGTGCTTCACTACGCCAAGTTTGGTGTAGTGGAGCACTTTGTGAAACGCTACTTTAGCGTAAAGTAGTATAAACAATTTCTGGTGTTGAGATACGAGAGCAGTTTTTGCAGTGTAAGTTTATAATATAACAGCTTGTAACTTATAGTATAATTTATAATTATGAGTATTATTAGAATCAAATTGAAGCTAAACATTAACCTTTAAGCTCTTTTTTTACTACTTTACAAAACTTAGTCTTAACGTTAAGGTTAACGTTAAGAACTTAACGGTCAGCTCTAATTTTACAAATCTCTTCAAAAAATTTGGAAACTTTTGATAGTTCATCTCCAGTTTTTCTAATATCTAAGGTGGTGGACATTATAAAAACTGTCGTCATATACTTATCCGAATTTGGTGTTATAAACTCTAAAACTATATGTTCTTTAAATTAGGTTTGAGCGTTCACACAGTTTTTAAAAAAAGTAGTGAAATCTTAATTTTAATATACGAGAAAGCTCACACTAAGATCGATTGCATTTATTCCCCTCAGGAATTACTTTCACTTTGGCGTACTTTTGCAAATCGTCAGAAGACATCCATAGTTTGTTTACAATTCGAGCACGGGAAGGTCAAGGTTCGTTTTCGCCTCGCACAACACTGAACATTCCACAGAAACAGTAGTACACTCTTATAAAAGTTTTTATGCTTTTGATTAAGTAAAAAAGGTAATTGCATTCTTATAAAAAGATTTACAAAACTATGTCAATTTTGTTAAATAATTTTACATTTAATTTCTACCCACTTTAGTTTTGTTAAACCAAGTTTTAATTTATATTTCCATTGTGCTGTATGAATGTTTGATTAATAAACTAATTTCATTTTCAGAAATATTGTATAGATGCATGCCAAATCAATAATTCTTGCTTTATATTATATCATGAAAATAGCTTTACTGACTTTTATGTGTATCATATCTTACTAATATACATTATAGTGTAACTGAATAATAAAAAAGGTAGCGGCTACCTCACACAAGTAGTTTCCATGCATCCATATTAATGTTATGAAACATCTAGCTCCAAGGTCCAAGTAAAATGTATTACATTTCCCCACACTATCTTTGTGTAAAGAAGTTGTCTCCATTTTTGAAATTGAGATACACTAAAATTTTTTACATTGAATAAAACCATTCAACTCGATTAAACCTTTAACGATCTTATTATTTTCCAGATACATTAAAAATACTCTGCTGCCATTTAGAGTGTAAAATAAGAAATTAAAAATTCGGAGCACAAGAGTTGTATATATTCAAACCTTCTTGGTATATTACTTTTAAACATTTTATCTCGAAATGTCGCGGGCACGAGAAACAGGAGACGGCAGCTCATCCCATGATTTTGAGGGATTGAGGGGAAAGGGGTTAAAAAAACTTTTCTTGCTTTGTAGAATAAGAGCTCTATGAGCCGCGATGGCTCAGGTAGAGCGTTCGCCTTCCAAGGAAGCGAACCGGGTTCGAATCCTAGTCTATACGAATTCCGCATCCGGCTTGCACCGACCACCGTGCTGACGTGAAATATTCTCAGTGGTAGACGGATCATTGGTTAGAGTCCCCTTGCTGTGAGGCTAACCGTGGGAGGTTCTCGTGGTCTTCCTCTCCTTGTGACGCAAATGCGGGTTAGCTCCATCAAAAAGTCCTCCACGAAGGCAAAATTTCTCCCAATGCTCGATCCAGGAGTTCCCTTGTTTTCTGGATTGGGTTCAAAATTGCAAGGCAACGCTACGGAGTTGAACATTAGTAGTCGTAAACCCATAAAATTGGGTCGGCTGTTCAACGACGGTTATAAAATAAAATAAAATAAAATAAAATAAAATAAAATAAAATAAAATAAAATAAAATAAAATAAAATAAGAGCTTTATGCTATGTGAAATATGTATTTTTGCAATTAAACCAAAGATACCAAACAAGTTTGATCAAAAAAGATACGAAACAAATTGGACCAAAACACTAACCTTCGTACACGCACAACTCCATTTTTACTACTCTCTTCAGAAACTTCGGAAACTGTTGATAGTTCATCGCCGGTTTTTCGAATATCCAATGGCGGGTAGGAACCCATTTGTAAGCGGTTAGGATCCATTGTAGCTCCTAACTTGGCGCTTTCAAATTCTTGAAGTCCTGATAGCACACTGGAACTTTCGGATGATTCCGAACCGCCACGGTCACTTCGACTGCCACTTCCTTTAGGAAAACTAACAAAAAAACATCTAATTACATTTATAAAGGGTTTCATACTATGTAGAATTAAATTTATGCTATATAGAATAAAACATCTTGCTATTTAAAGTAAATTGTATTATTTTTGTTGTCATGTAGAATAAAATAATTTTTTTTTCTACATGATTTCGCTATGTAGAATTAAAAGATTTTTTTGGTACGCTTTTACGTTAAAGTGGTAAAAGATTGATTAATGGAATATAATGTTATCAGTATTATTCTATTGATTACAAATACAATTTTTTTTATCGTGGTTCCAACATTAAAAACTGATTGCATTTTGTTCTTAGAGGACTGAAAGTATAAGATAGAAATCTTAAAAAACGCAAGTAGAAATTAATTCCATGTTCTAACGAGTTATTACTTATTTAAGTATAATTATTGAAATATAACTTAAAAGGTTTGTTACGTGAGTATATTTATAAATAATTTATGGTGACGGCTCATTCAATACTTTCTAATTTGCACCATTATCTAAAATTATTATAATTTGCAAGCTTGTTTAAAAATAACAGTTCAGTATTTTGAGTTCAGTTAAGCTCACTTTTAAGGTTTTATATATATATACCCATTGATATGCAATACATTATTGATCTTTTCTCATTAATATCGAAGGTTTTATTCAGCAATCAATCAAAGGTTTTAGGAAGTAATAAGGTATTATGCATAAAATGGCCTATTTTTTTAAATCTTTTATTTCATTGTTTATCTTTTCTCAATAATATAAAAGGTTTTATTCAGAAATCAATCAAAGGTTATAGGATGTAATATGGTATAAAGCATAAAGTCGCTTATATTTTTAATCTTATTTTTATCTTTTCTATCCATTAATGTGTTATTCATTGTTGATTTTTGTCAATAATATCGAAGGATTTATTCACCAATTAATCTATCGGTTTTGGATGTAATATGGTGTTATTTATAAAGTAATCCTAGTTTTTTTTGTATTACGTTCATTAATATTATATTCAATTCATTAATATTTGTGTTTTTGAAAGTTGTGTATTTTAATTGCTTAGATCATATAGTGTTGTAGTATCTATTCTTTTATATGCCAGAGTAATTAGTTTATCACAGATCTAAACCTTTTTTTAAATACGAAAACATCCAAGTGCTTAAAGTATTACTTAATAATAAGAGTTATGTTTTCCAAAGTTAAATTGAAAATGATCGACATATTCCAAGTCCCTAGTTCAAGTCAATGATAAAAGAAATAGGTTAGAAAGAAAGGATATGCATATTTGCTATTCAAAAATAGTAAAAATAATGCTTGTAAAAGCAAAGCAAGAGAAACCGTGGTAGCCGAGGTGTGAGTGGAGGCTGAAGGTGACAAATCAGGGCAGAATACTTTAATGTGCGCAATGCAAGATAAAGGCAGAATTAATATCATTTATCTGAAAATAAGCGTTAATATGACTGAAATAATACTCAATAGCATAGAGATGAGTTAATATGTCTGGAGTCAGATTTAGTATGTCAGAAGTTGAGCATTAATTCCCTGTCATGAGGACGGAAAAAGTACATTATTCTGCGGAAATGAAAAACTAAGCAAGATGTTTGCTCCTAAATTAAGAAAATATTTTCAAGTGTTATCTATCATCTCAGTTTTTACAAAAATAGTTGTCACATGATTATTAATATTTAATAATTATTAATATGTAATTATAAGTATATTATTATTTATATATTAATATTATTATTATTATTAATATAATATTATTATTATTAATATATTATTATTATTATTATTATTATTGTTATTATTAATATATTATTATTAATGTATTATTATCATTATTGTATTATGAAGGACAGTAATGTATTGTTTTTCCAAATGAGTTATCTTTTTTCATTTCTTGAAAAAAGAATCTGTTTCAAAAATGGAAATTATGTCATTTTATGTCATATTATAGAGGTGAAAAAGTTCCCTTAATTTTGATTTTGAAAGAACATTCGAGTTAGTGCACTGAAAAAAAAAGAAAAAAAGAAATAATCAAGCTAAAAACCTTCAATTAAAGTTCATTTTGAACAAAAGATCGATTCTTTAATTAAATATAATAGATACTCACCTATCTTCATCATCCATTTTATACATTTCATCGTCATCGTAATCGTTTCCTGTTGATAAAATTTCCTCCGAGGTAGCTTCACTTCGAATCTCGATGACTGTCTGAGGTTCTTGTAAACTCGATAAGGGCTCTGGGGAGGGATCGAACAAAGGGGTGATGTCACTTGTTCGATCGGAGTCAGGAGTGCCACTTGTGTCATGATGAGGTCTGTAGAGGAAACATTTAATATCTTTTTAATGCTTATACGAAGGTTGAATGGATATTCTAATAAAAGTCCTGAGAAACATTTAATTTTAACTGCAATATAATGATTTATTCTCTAAGAAATGATTTATTATATTATTCTAACATATTTTTATTGGAGAATTATGATTTTGAAAATGTCAACAGCATTCATAATTCATTTACGTAAATCTTATGTAACGGTTTTTTATTAATTGATAAAGTTTTATTCTTTGGGTAAAATGGGTTAAGTCGGTGACGATTGAGTCACATAAAATTTGATTTCGAAATTTAACAAATTTGGTTATTAAATACTTTAAAAAAAATCCTCAGTTGTACAATACTGGCCAAATTTAAAAAAGGAGATTTTTCTCTTTAATAATGCTTTCGAAAGCCACAAGCTATTTTTAAAAAAGTTCTTTATTGGTCACATAATTCTGAAGAAAACGATCATAAAAGTGCCTATTTTTATTCGAGAAAATTATATAAAACTAAATGAATGTACGATATATGCAGCTATTTTGAATTTTTGAGTTAATATAAGATAAGTTCCAGTTAAAATTAACTATTTCTAAGCGCATTTTGAATAATTTGATATAGCTATCTGGTATTTAAATAGAGAAATAAACATGATTCTAGGCATAAGAAATATATTGTTTTAATCCTTTTGGCTCATTAATTTTGAGCACTCCAGCCCGGAAATATCACGGGCATGAGAAATAGAGGGTTTCGGGAGTGAGAAAGATTAACATATTTAGGGAATATCTGTAAATTTATAACAGGACCAGAATGCATTTAACAGAATTTTACTACAAAGTTTCTACAGTACTAGATTTGATAAAATTTTTCCAGTGATACTTGTAATTCCCTGAATAGGGCTAACTACAAGTAATAAACGTTAATAATATACATATAATCTTATAGTATCTTATTATACAACACGGCAACAGGTTCTACGAATTATTAAAATGGTCATATAGCACAGAAATGTTAATAAAATATTCTTAGAATATAATGAATTCTTGTTTTGTTATTTCGAAATTATTGAAAAAAAAAATTCTAACAGTTTTATCAATACTGTATTTCAGTAAGCTTCAAAATCGACTTTTGGCTTTAAATAATTTGCATCATTAGAAAAGTCTAAAAAGTTAATTTAATTCTGTTTTGCCAAACTTTAAAAATGAACTGTAGTAATATATTTAAAAAAAAACCGTTAAGGGACTTATAACCTTTGGTGTGTTCTTTGTAACCGTTACATAGTACGTTAATGCTTATTCAATAGGAAGAGAAATAGAAAAAATTCTGGCGCAGAAGTATTAATACTTTTTAATGTACCTAATCTTTAATCTTTTTAAATATATTTTTTTTCGCATGTTTGTGCTGTTCTTGATGTATCTTTGTCACATGAGCAATTGTAATGCACAATTTTAAGGTCTAATTATGCTTACATAAATCATGGAATTTGAATAATTCATATGCACAGTAGACGATTAAGCCGTTTGAATTTAAAAATAAGCTTTCAGAAATTTTGAGTCTTCGTTCAAGAAATTTGTTTGTTTCAATTTAAGTTTTAAAAACATCATCAGTTTGCACAATACTCATTTACTTTATAATTTAAAAACCAGCGTAACGAAAAAAAGCCACTATTTTGAATGTTTCTATAACTTGTATCAAATCTCGGCTAAGCACCAACGATTGATGTCTGTCCGCCTATTCGACTTGGTTTGTTAAAAGGACGCTATATTGTGAAAGAAATCCTTCATGGTGGATTCTCTTTCCCCTGAATAAATAATTTAAAGTGTTAAAGAAGTGAGTATAAGTAAACTTAAAATAAACCATGAAGTTTCAAATGATGAGCCATGAAGCTTGTTGAAGGGGGGAAAACTGTTCGTGTTCATGAAAGCTGATTTTGAGAAAAATGAATTCCAAGGTTTGAGAAATTTCAGAAGCAATCCTGTAGGCATGCGACTGAATTTGTAAGTATATACGAATGTCACAAGTATTTACATCCCTTAAAATTTAAAAACACATTCAAAAATTTTTGATATTGAAAAAAAATAATAATTGGGTAGGGAAAAAATTGTATTTTCCTGAAAATCACAAATTTGAAACCTGAAAATTAAACAATACTTTCTCACTCGTATTATTATTTTTTTTCTTCACTATTTTTTTCTCCTTTTTTTGTTCTCCTTGTTTATGCGTGGACAGGAGCCATAATCCCCTGCACGGATTATCTTAATTGAGTAATAACTCTCAGGGAGAACCGATTTGATCCTTGATTGATTTTCTCAAAGCTTAGTAAACCTCAAAATGCAACAGAGTAAAATCATCGGAAATACAATCGTCATTTTTGTGTAAATGGTTCTAAACAATTCTTCCTCTTGATGTTCAATTATCACAATGCAAGTCAATTATGACAGAATTACTCAAGAGGTTTTAGTGAAAAAGTAATCCTGTAGCAATTTTTTCGCATTCTGATATTTTGAAAAACTTTTTCAGCTTTTGAAACTTCATAGTTTAGATTTGCACGAATTCCCTTTTCAGAAATTTAAATTTCTATAAACTAATGAACGAGAAATGGAATATGACATGGTATAGCGTCTTTTTAAAAGTTAAACAAACGAGATGTTTTATGTCGGAAAGTAATCCTGAGATAATTTGTTCGCATTTCGCTATTTTGAAAACATTTATTCAGCGTTTGAAAGTTTCATGGTTCACTCTAAATTTACATGAGCTCAAATGGAGGGTAAATATAATATGCCATGGTATGAGCCGCAATGGCTCAGGGGATAGAGCGTTCGCCTTTCAAAGGGTTGAACCGGGGTTCGATCCCGACGATGGCTCGTCGATACGAATTCCGCATCCGGCTTGTACCAACCACAGTGCTGACTTGAAATATCCTCAGTGGTAGACGGATCATGGGTTAGAGTCCTCTTGCCATCAGGCTAACCATGAGTGGTCTCGTGGTCTTCATCTCCATGTAACGTAAATGCGGGTTAGTTCCATCAAAAAGCCATCCGCTAAGGCAAATTTCTCCCAATACTTGATCCAGGAGTTTCTTCTGGATTGGGTTCAAAATTGCAAGACTACGTAACCCCCCCAAAAATTGGGTCGGCTGTTCAACGACGGTTATAAAATATGCCATGGTATAGCATCTTTTTAAGAATTGAAGATGTTTTAAGTAACAACAAAGTTAAAAACCAACTGAAAATGCTAAGAGATTAAGTATATTTAATTAGAATTAGATTAATTAAATTCATACACCTTAAACGGAGTGTTATAAGCAGTTTAATTAGAGCTATTTTAAAATTTTAAGAATTTGCTAATCTTATGCTGGCGTTAATCTAGAATGCACAGAAGAATAATATAATTTATTTTTATTACTTTCAGAATCTATTTTCTAAAAAAATCAATCAGCACTTTTTCTTCTCCTAATCTCTTTAAAGATTGGTTGTCTTTATTTTTTCAATTTATTACGTTATTGGATTTAAAGTCAAACTAGCATTTTACGGGGGTGTTCTTAAAGACAGAAAAAATAATGTAATTTAATAATCGATATTTATTTTTATAACGGGATCGATGATGGGGCATACTTATGAAATGGGGTGTAGCCTTCAGATTCTGTGGAAGGTGTGGTGGGCGGAGTTTCTTTTTTGGTAGATTCATCTGATGATTCCAGGTCATCTGGTGGGAGAGCGGCTGTTGTATAAAAACTGATGTCTTCTGGATCATTTGATGGTTTTGGTGAATGTGATTGTATTTCTTCTTGAAATGCTTCACCTGAAATCAAGAAATAGAGAAATTAACTATTTTGTAAGATAAAGTGATGTACACTGTAAAAAATGTATTCTCAAATTTCGCGAAATTTTCTTTGCTTTTGACGAAACCGCTTCCTGGTATTTGCTCCGAGCAAAAATTTAGCCAAAGTGACGAAATAACTATCATCACTTTTTCGAGGAAACAAATTTTGTCATTCTATCTCCTAAAAAAAAAAAACAACAACTCCGTAGCACTAAATGTATCTAATTTTTCTAATAATTATTTTGTCATGGGCACATTATAGGTGGAGCAATGTCACCTAAGCAATACAAGAAGGACAGATGGAACAGTGAGATAAATTAAGCCCATGCCCGAAGCGGGAATCGAACCCGTGATCTTCGTGGTTTGAGGTTAGCTCCTTAACCCTCATACAAAACGGTCGGCTTGTCCCACCCCGTGTTATTTTCGATCATCTAGTCTTTGTTTTAGTTAACTATCTCTCAAAATGCACTGCGATGAAGTTTCGAGTTAAGAAAACGTTTTCGTCTTAATTTAAGAGTTCGTTGTACGTCAAAATCATGTGATTTTGAGGCAAAATGAAACTCAAAATTTATAAAATTTAACTCAAGGATTGTAGAATCGTCAAAAGTGAAAATTTTATTTCTGAGAGTATTATAAAGTGCTGATTATGTATAATTGCCAGTTACATCAGTAGTCTTTATGAGCACGCGGAATAAATGTTCAATTTAGTTAGTTCAATTAGTTGGTTTGCTTGGTGAATTCCTAACTCTTAATGTGGAATGCAATCAGTGCATTGAAAAAAACTGAGTGAGAAGAAAATGTAGGCTCCTTATTTTTTCTCGCTTAATCTCACTTGACATTTTAAGCTTTCAACCAAGCATAGTGATGAAATAGAAACTGAAATTACTGGAATCGAGGAATATTCGTAAAAAATAATCGAGTGGCAATTTCGAATCGACAGATTTTTAAAAGAAAACATTAAAGAAAGCAGAGAAAGTGAAGAATTATTTAATAGTACGCAAAGCGAAAAATCAAGAATACTGGAATCGAAGAATATTCGGAAAAAATAATCAAGTGGCAATTTTGAATCGACAGATTTTTAAAAGAAAACATTAAAGAAAGCAGAGAAAGTGAAGAATTATTTAACAGTGCACAAAGCGAAAAATCAAGAATACTGGAATCAAAGAATATTCGAAAAAAAAATCAAGGGGCAATTTCGAATGGCCAGATTTTTCAAAGAAGACATTCAAGAAAGTAGAGAAAGTGAAGAATCATTTAACCCCTTCCTTCTCGCTCCGGTGAAAATGACGGGGTGAGTTTTCGCTCGCTATTTCTCGCTCCCGTGATATTGACGGGCTGGAGTGTTCAGTGCTCCAATAAGAATAAAACTAATTCATTTCTTTTGCCCGGAAAACATTTGATTTTTCATTTTACACACTATATAGCAGTACCAGGATATTTTTAAGATAATTGTAAACAGTTAGTTTATTTTAAACTAGATACTAGCACTATTCAAATACGTGAATTTGCAAAAAAGACACTTTTATGACCGTTTTCTTGAAAATTAACCGATCATTAAGGGGTTAATAGTGCAAAAAACGAAATATCAAAATTTGTTTTGGATGTACTGAAAATAATGTGAAAGGCAGAAACTAAAAACCGAAACATGTGCGAATTTAAGAGAAAATCAATTAATATTGAAAAAAAAAACACTGAGAATTAATAATAATTAATTAAAAAAAACGTGTCCAGTCTTACACCATACAGAAAAATACTATAATGAAACCAAAGTAATTATATTCTTGAAGCTTCGAAATGTCAGGAAAAAAAAAGAACTTTATCGCATGTGAAACTAAAATGACCGTAAAATCTTTCTTTAAAATGTCCTAGTAAATTCCTGGGAAGAAACAAAAGTTTCTTTTATATAGCTTTCGAGTTTCAGAGAATAGGGTCATTCCTTTTGTTGTTAAATGAAGCATTTTTTGAGATTCGAAGAAATGGCGGATTGCAATGAAAACCCTGTTTGAGTGCAAACTTTTTATTGACCTAAAACAAAACAATCCACAGCGAAAAAAAGTACCGAACTAGAACACCAAAATCGTTCACTGCTGTACGTTAAATGGTACTCAAATACATATAAACTTTCCTTCCCTATATGTAGAGTTACAGAAAAAGTATTAACAATTTCTGGTAAATATTAATAAACAAAAAAAAATCAAAATCAAAATAATATTTTTAAAAACCACGTTTTTGTAGAGGAGAATAATAATTAAAAAACAAAAGTTTGAAAAACGAAAAACGTGGGGAGCATGAAATACATAGCAGTAACAGTATGCGCGCTCATGAGAATTTGTGTATGTATATCTGTAATTGCATCTGAATGTGGATGTGCATGTGTATGAGTAAGAAAATGTGTATATGTACTGTTACGCATTTCATGCTCCCCACCTTTTTCGTTTTTCAAAGTTTTGTTTTTTAATTATTATTCTCCTCTACAAAAACGTGGTTTTTAAAAATATTATTTTTATTTTGATTTTTTTTTGTACTCACTTCCAAAATCTCAATTTTTTCACTCACTGTACACAAAATTTTTTAACTGACATGTGACACTAAATTGAATTAATCGAATCGACAACAAAAGGCAATCACGAAAATATTAATTTTTCTTCGATTTTAATTTTATTTTACATTGTATGTATTTTTTCTCTACATTTTCATCCAATTCTGAACTATGTGCCAAATTTGAAGTCTGTAGTTAGTCGGGAAGTTAGTTTAAAATCGATTACAAAACTCCACCCGAACAGACATACGCGAAAGTAAATTGATATAAGCGTGGTAAAAAAAACGAAGGAAGAGATATAAAAGTTGATATTGATTCCTTAAAATAAATTTTTTTAGTAAAAATGTCTGAACAATATTTTTTGAATTGACTATAAAAAACGAACACTTTTTTTAAAGTTCTAATTTAGTTCAAAAATATATATGAGTGCAATAAAGAGGAATGCAGAAGAAGCTCATGATTTAAAATTGAGAATAAGAGAGAGCAATAAAGTTTTAAAAATCGAAGAAAACATATTTTCAGAACTACTGTAAAACTCGGAGTTTCATGGTTATTTATTCAAAATTTTATTAGAGTAAAAATAAGAATTGTATAAAACAGTAAACTATGCAAAACCCAGAAAAAACGATATGGATTTTTCCGTAAAACTTCGTCTGAACAAAATATTCTTAAGAAAACTCTGTTTACGATAATTTATTTATATAAAAGTTATAAAGAATGTTATGGAAGAAGGGAGAAAATATTTATCAAAAGTTTTCTACTCAAAAAAGAATATTGTAATTTTTAGATATATTCTTATGTAAATTTTCTCATAATATTTGATGATTGCTACTGATATTAAGCTAATATTGTTCGGTAATGAACAATCAATGAAATATTATAGTTAGATATTACAACTGTAATGAAATGATAGACATTATACCAGTTAAAGATTTTTCTCATGCGCTTTTTTATTGTTTTCTGAAAGAAAAATGCTGAAAATATTAAAAGATAACTCTCTATGTATGTAAACATTCTTTCAGCAAAATTAACCTTTAAGCATTGTTTGTAGTGTGATATGCATTATTCCAACACTATAAACTAGTTAACTTTATATTATTATTAATCTTCTTAAAAGAAAAGGCAATAAACAAATAAAAATTCTATTGATAAAAATAATTGTAATGATGAAGAATTTAATCAAAAGAACAGAAAAACCTCCTTTAAATTTATATTACGAAAGAAACTTTATAAGTGTTCGCTGATGAAAATAAAAAGATAAACCAGGTTGGCACACTTATTTTAATCTGTTACTTCAGGGCGCTTTTATAGCAGCACTTTTTACAAAAATCTTTCTGTTTTTTTAAAAAACTTATAACACATTTGTCTTTGTCTATTTATTAAAGATGCAGTATAGTATGTACAGATTTAAAAAGTACTCACAGTCTTATACTTCATTTAGAATTTAAATTACGTATTTAAATATTTTAAACGTTTCGCCCGACTATTGTTTCATGGCAGATGAAAAAATAATAATAATTTTATTATGTTGTTTTATGCATTACATATGTAACTTGTTTGAAAACTTAATCCATTTCAAAAATGTACAAATTGGAAGTAGCAGTCCACATAATTCACGATTTGTCAAGCGTAAATGAGACGAAACAGAAATGATTTGGAATAAAAACGTTAATTAGCCAACAAAAAATGGAAACATAAAGGTGAGAAAAAAACTAGATAAAACCACAGTAGCCAAGAAATGAAAAAAAAGATGACAACAGTACAAAAAAAGCACAGTGGGCCGAAAGGGGCAAATCAGGGTTAAATGCATTTCCGCGAGCTATGGAGAGGTAGTGAGGAACTAATATCGTTAACAAGGTAATCAGTTTTTATATGAATAAGGAAAGATTCCAGGGCATCAAGGTCAGCTGATGGTACTGCATTGTATATGTATTAGCTTGGTGATCCAGCGGTTGAATGCATTTAAACTTTTCATTCTTTCTGTTTAAAACTTCATCGAAACTTCATTTTTATTCTCAAATCGATCGAAGACAAATGTTGAAGAAACTAGAAGGCAATAATCAAGCGATAGAGGACGATTAATGACGTAGTTTCATCGCCTGGATGAAAATGTATTTTGGAGCGTTTCTTCTCGTTCTCAGTTAGGAAATTATTTCTTTAAGTTTTTTGTAACAGTTATTTGAACTATTAAATAGTTAAGCTTTGGCTAATCTTGTGATTTCATTAGATTAAGTGTACTTAACGGAGAAAATTATTACTTAAGGCACCACCAGCCATTTCTTCATAATAGGAGGATTAAATATCTAAGTTTATAATGCGATTGATTGATCAGTGATAAGTTACGAAATTTTTTTTTGTGCCATAATAATGCCATACATTTTTTCCTCTAAGAACTAAGTCTGATAAATGCTTGCATTGTTATAGGCTCTATCTATAATCAGGGCCTGATATGTCGGGTCATAACTTTATACCTAATTTGCATTTTGTTTATTTGCAAAATGCTTTTAAATTATTTATAGCTTGAAAGAATTATGTATTGATAAGTTTAAGCTCATATTCATTTAAGTTTTTGTTGACTTATAATTCTGATAGACAATTCTTTAAGAAAAAACACTAAAATAAGATTTATAATATTTTAAGGACTACAGGACCAGATCTCTCAGACTTTCTGATAAATCAGATACTGTTTATAATGCTAAGAAAAAAAATGATAAAGGATCTAACTTGGAAAGAATCCTACATTCCGAAAAGTCAGGTTAGTCATACGTATTCAGTTAAAAAATTATAATGGATTATAATTGATAATCTTAAGATTTATTCGTTTTTAACATAATCTATAGATAATCTATAATATACTAAACCCCATAACTATTGCCCAAGTTAGGGATAGTTCAACGATCTAACTTGAATAACTAAATGTATACGACAGTTCAATGGCAAATTTTATGCGGCATACATATTCAGTTTCAAATTCATGTGCATACATTTTCAATGGCAAATTCATGTGGCATACATATTCAATGACAGTTGAAAGGCAAATTTTATGTGGCATGCATATTTGAAGATATATCTTTCCCAACCTTCTAGTTGTTGACTAGATGGTGTCGTGGCACCGTCATGAGGAAGTGGAGATGATGAGGATGTTGAAGATCTGACTTGAAGATGACCGCTACTCTTTGATGGTGAACTGAAGCTTTCAAATGAGGTGGGGACATCACTTTCTTCTCCGGGTGTTTTCCTCCGGATCATGGAGGCTAATCTGTAGGGTGAATGAGGGGACTGATCTGTTGCGGTGACGTAGTCTGAACTTTCATCTTCTTCCGTTTCACTTTTAGCCACTCGATTGGAACTGCTAGTTGATACCTGTCAATAAGAAAAAAACACACACTGTAATTCATTGAAAAAACCTTTTTTTTATCTATGAGTTTTAATAGCCTCATTAAATAGGATTTATTTTCATTGGAATTCTTAGTTAGTAAAAATAGAAATACAGACAGTGTCCTCAAACAAATCTTTCTCAATCATAAAGTTTAAGAGAGATAAAATAAATAGTATTTCGGTTAGAGTTGATAGCTGATATGTATTGTTAAAATTTTAGAAATACATTCGGGTGCCATGGTTGACAATTTCTCAAAAACTTTAAAAAATTATAAATTGCTAGTTGTAAAAATATCCCATTTATACCTTCATTTCAGAAGAAATATTTTCTTAAATATGACATTGCTTATAAACAGTTAAAATGCAAAGGAAAGTTACATAAATCTTATCGTTTTCCACATTTGAATTTTCAACAGAAACAAATCGCAGCCAATTCTTTTTGAAATATTTAAATAATGAAATATAGCTTTTTGGTCACTTGAATTATTATTATTTTTTTTCATTAATATTTGCGCAGTAAATGCTGATAAATTGTTTTCGAAAGGTCTGCTAGTAGTACGATTTAGATTGCCTAATTCGTACCACCTGCTCACTTAAAAATATTCAGGTAAATTTTTGTATTTTAATTTTTATTTGCTCATTTTTTTTAAAAACTTGAAACGATTATTGATAAGTCCGACTGTTTGAAAATGTATAATTATTCTACTTAGGATTAATCATATGTTTTTATTGCGTATTAAAGTAGCAAGTTCTGTAAATAAAATTACCAATTTATTCACCAATACTATTTATTGAACCTTTACCATTATGCACCATTACCATTTTGCTCAATTACCATTGTGCCCTTTAATACAATTTATGCGCCATTTCATTTCTTAAATAAAGTATTATTTTCCAAGCATGATACGTTTTTTGTGTCTTCTGTGAATGTTTGAATTTCATCGTTTTATGTGAATGTTTGAATTTTAACGATGAATAGCGAATAACGACAAATAATGAATAACGTAATGAATAACACTGTCATCTGTTGCAGTCTTATTTTATACCTTAATCATGAGATGAGAAATTTGGTAGTAGGAGAAAGTAAGCCCAGAAATTGTTCGCTGCCACAGCTACTTTTTGACAGTTTGAACGTAGTGCAGTATAAATGGCTAGAAAATCGATCTGTTCTGTAATGGAAGTTGATACGTTGCTCTGGAGTCGAACTGGTATAATTTATAACTGCTCACAAGGTATGTACAATTTAAGCAATTACTGAAAGTACTGTTCCTGGCCCAAATTATTAGACGTACTATTATATTCTACGTAAAATCTTAATTATCAGTTGATACTTTACAGCTTTATTGTTTTTACGCGACTGCAACCGGTTTGCACTTGTTTACGTTCGTGTATCAATTGGTTAAATTAGACGATATATAAAGTAAAATAGACGACTGGATAAATTAGACAATATATTATATAAATATAGCATATTTATAACATCAGGTATTATAATAATATATTATAATAATACGACCAAATTATTAGACTAACTGTAGTTTTTTAATAATTACATGTCTTGCGCAAGTTACATGCAATACTTTTATGTTCAAACACACATGTAATGGGTTTTTATTTAGGAGATTTTTCATATACTTCCTGTTTGCATTAATATATCATCTTTTTAACGTATTGCATTACAATTTTAACTGATTGATACACGAGCATAAACAAGTGTAAACCAGTTTCAGCAACCTGAAAGCAATAATGCTATATAGTATCCGATAATTAAGAATTTACATAAAATCTTACAGTGCGTCTAATAATATGGCAATAGTTAACAAAACAAAACAACAAAAAACAAACAAACAAGTAGATCATAATAGAATAAGTTGCTTAACAATTAATATATATAATAATCTGTAAATCACTTTAGTTCTGCTATATCCTTATAAAAGGATATTCAAAAATTACATTGTAAACTTATAAAACCTATTAATTTAAATATGAACTTAACACATGAACGGAGCAACTTGATTCTTTTGCATAGATTTCTAAGTGAGAAAAGCTATTTAATTTATCAGCAATTTAATTTATCTCTATACAACGAGTTTTTAGAAATTAAATGTGGTGCGAGGTTTAGGCGATTAGGCATATATATTTGCTTGAGAAAGTTCACAAAATATGTATATAAATATGATGCTTATGTATAAAATACTTTTTCTCAGAAAAGAATTTTCTTTTAGAAGTAATTTATCAGTGAGTACAACAGATCTTAATATTTGCGCACTTTAGACAGTAAATATAAACATTTTCTCTGTTAATAAGTAGTAAGATATCCATTAGTAAAAAGAAAAACACATAAAGTTTTATCAAAACATCTTTTTCTATTGATGAATTTGAATGGCAACTTTAGAGGTATTTTGATTAGAACTGCTATTTGAGAATGTTTTAGTAAAAATTTGATTCATAAAACAGATAAATCTAATAATGATTTTTAATGACGTTAATTAATGAACGTTGGTAGGAATGAAAGCGTTTATGTCATGATGACTAGGACAAGAAATTAACATTGAGATACACTATATCTAACTTTAAATGCTTTACAAGAATTTTTTTTAATATTCGCCACTTAAAAATGATAATTTTTAATTGAATGAAAAATGTAAAATTATTAAAAACAAGCACTGGTAAAAGTACTAATCTAATAATGATTTTTATTGATGTTAATTAATGAACGTTGGCAGGAATGAAAGCGTTTATGTCATGATGACTGGAACAAGAAATTAACATTGAGATACACTATATCTAACTTCAAATGCTTTACAAGAATTTTTTTTTAATATTCGCCACTTAAAAATAATATTTTTTAATTGAATGAAAAATGTAAAATTATTAAAAACAAGCACTGGTAAAAGTACTAATCTAATAATGATTTTTATTGATGTTAATTAATGAACGTTGGCAGGAATGAAAGCGTTTATGTCATGATGACTGGAACAAGAAATTAACATTGAGATACACTATATCTAACTTCAAATGCTTTACAAGAATTTTTTTTTAATATTCGCCACTTAAAAATAATATTTTTTAATTGAATAAAAAATGTAAAATTATTAAAAACAAGCACTGGTAAAAGTACTAATCTAATAATGATTTTTATTGATGTTAATTAATGAACGTTGGCAGGAATGAAAGCGTTTATGTCATGATGACTGGAACAAGAAATTAACATTGAGATACACTATATCTAACTTCAAATGCTTTACAAGAATTTTTTTTTTAATATTCGCCACTTAAAAATAATATTTTTTAATTGAATGAAAAATGTAAAATTATTAAAAACAAGCACTGGTAAAAGTACTAATCTAATAATGATTTTTATTGATTTTAATTAATGAACGTTGGCAGGAATGAAAGCGTTTATGTCATGATGACTGGAACAAGAAATTAACATTGAGATACACTATATCTAACTTCAAATGCTCTACAAGAATTTTTTTTTAATATTCGCCACTTAAAAATAATATTTTTTAATTGAATGAAAAATGTAAAATTATTAAAAACAAGCACTGGTAAAAGTACTAATCTAATAATGATTTTTATTGATGTTAATTAATGAACGTTGGCAGGAATGAAAGCGTTTATGTCATGATGACTGGAACAAGAAATTAACATTGAGATACACTATATCTAACTTCAAATGCTTTACAAGAATTTTTTTTTAATATTCGCCACTTAAAAATAATATTTTTTAATTGAATGAAAAATGTAAAATTATTAAAAACAAGCACTGGTAAAAGTACTAATCTAATAATGATTTTTATTGATTTTAATTAATGAACGTTGGCAGGAATGAAAGCGTTTATGTCATGATGACTGGAACAAGAAATTAACATTGAGATACACTATATCTAACTTCAAATGCTTTACAAGAATTTTTTTTTAATATTCGCCACTTAAAAATAATATTTTTTAATTGAATGAAAAATGTAAAATTATTAAAAACAAGCACTGGTAAAAGTACTCATCTAATATTGAATTTTATGACGTTAATTAATGAACGTTGGCAGGACTGAAAGCGTTTATGTCATGATGACTAGGACAGGAAATTAACATTGAGATACAGTATATCAAACTTTAAATGTTTTACAATAATAAAATGAATTTTTAATATGCGTCACTTAAGAATAATATTTTTTAATTGAATAAAAATGTAAGACTATTAAAAACAAGCACTGGTAAAAGTACTCTTACAGAAACTTTCAAAACTCACAGAGCAATTAGTTCATAATTTCTGGAAATCCTTCAGCGAACCCTTTAATCAGTTGCTAAATATTCATTTATTAATATTTCAAGATACTAGTATTATTTCAAGATGTTAACGTAATGAAAAAATAACTAGGTATGCCATTTTCTAAAAAATATTTCAACTATAAATTATGTGTCCTATACAGAGTTTTAAGAAAATGTTTTTAAGTTCATAAAAAAGTTAAGATTTTATCTAAAAGGGCCCAGTCGTAAAAAGCTAAAATATAATCTTAAAAATATTTTTGTTACTTAAACTAAAATGTAAGCTGATATCAGTTGAGAACAAAAAAGAAAAATTTACGAATCTAGATATTTGCAATACTCCTTTAGTTTCAAAAACGAAAAAAGGTATTTTTTTTATAGAAATTATGCCGTTTCATACTTTATACCAAATAATGTGTTTCATTTATATAAAATGTCATGGCAATTGGCTCAATATTTTATTTATGTTTTGTAAGCACAACTACACAGAATTCATGCAAGAAACTAAGAAAATATGGAAACCATTTTTCATAATGTGGATTCGAACATTTTTAAAGACAAAACAAAAATGTCCGATTTGCAGCTTACCTCACTTCTAGATGTTTCTCTTTCTGTGAAAATGCTGCTGGAAGATTCGCTATCTGGAGAAGTTGGATCATCCATTCTCGCCTCACTTTTTTCCTTCTTTTCCCGATACTAGAAATAAAACATGTCTTTTCATGTTTTGATCGAATACGTCTGAAATAGAGTTTCTGTTAAATAAGCATTTTCAGGCTAAAGTTTTGATTTTGTTTTAAAGTTATTCACGGAAAGATTTTGTCCAAAATGTCCAAAAAATGACAAAAAAATAGAAAAATCAATAAAGAAAGAGCGAAGGAAGTAATGTAAAGTTTGCTGCTTTCTTTTTCAGCAACCATTAAGTTCCAAACGTAAAGAAAATAGACAGTGTTAAAAGGAGCATATTTATGCACTGCAAAAATAAGGTCGAAATTGCTAGAATATGGTAAATTTAGCGTGTTTCTCGTCGTATGAGAACACCAAAAAACTTGGTAATTGCACTACAGCACTTCGGTAATAATTATGGTAAAATTAACACAAAATATAGCTTTATAATATGGGATAAAATTTAGTAAATCCGGTAAAATTTGATAATTTTATCATGATACTTTTAAAGCTTGGTATAAACAACCATTTGTTTAGTTAGAATTACTTTCCAGTTTTGTATTTTTTATTAAATGTGCGGTAATAAGAACAATAATTTTACAAACCAGAATTTCCGAGAAATTGTTAACATATTAATGAGAAATTACCAAATGAATGGCTTAAATTCCGTAAATCTTTGTCTTTAAAACCAGTACTATGCTTTTTTTAATTAGAAATATCCTTACCTAACCTGCTTTTGCCAGAATATTTTTTCCATGTATGTAAAACTGTCAAAAAATAATCCTACGTCGTTCATGAGAAATTTAAGAAAAATAACAAACTTTCTCGTTCTCCTGAAATTTTTTACATGAATTTTTCTTTTAAAACTCAATTTGGTATCATTAAACTTTTTTATTTTCTCTAAGAGGTTTAATTCCTGTTTTAAATAGAGATAAATAAAGTTGACTTTCAAAAAGTATTAAGTCTATATTTAGTTTGTAGAAAGTATTTATTCAAACACTTCTATGATTAACTTCTAGGTCTTTAATCTCAAAAAAGTATGAATTCAAATCTTTCAGACTTTCATTCTTAAGGTATCTAGAGCAGCGGATTTCAACTATTTTCAGCTCTGAAACCCTAAATGGTCAAAATTCTTCAGGTGGAACCCCGACTTCTTAAATAAAGTTCATCAGCAGCTGCGAATATGCTAACAAAAAGGAATACAACTGAACTTGGTCATGTGAAGATTCGAATTTTTTCATTCTTTTATAATTAACAAACTTAAAATTACAAGCCATTGAATTTACCAGTCTGGAGCGACTTTCAGTTATGAATTTGTTTTTAACGTACGAATTCAATTGAACTTAAATATAGTAAGCTGAATTATGGATTTCCAAAAAGAACTGTTCTGCAACTGAGAGAACGGTAAGCAAAGAAACATAATTTTCTGTCTTTGAGTTTAGTTATTTTAAATTGAAATGTTTCATGAGAAATACTCATGCATTATTTGTAAATGCATAGCTTTTTCGCAATTTACTTGGAAAATACGTAAATTTATTTTTTTAAAAAATTTTGCTATATTTTTTCATTGGCATTTTGCATAAATAACATCATAAAAATAACTGAAATATTAAATAAATTGTAGATAATTGATTGGGTAAAAATATAATTAAAAAATGAAGTGAGCTTGATCTCAGAACTTTCGCTACCTTTCCACGAAATCCTAGGGTTCTACGTGACAAGTTTTATCAACCGCTGCTCTAGAAAGTATTCATTCAGAAAAGCACCTTGATATGTTTTATTTTTGCAAAAAACAATGACATCTTGTTTTCTTTTTCTTTTAAGTACAATCATTGTACGTGGATAATTTAAAATTCTGTTAAATCTACTGTTCTTTATGAGACCTTTTCCGTTGAAAAACACAAACAAATCCTGGAAAACAATCAATATATATGGTGTTTAAATCGTTCATTTCGTAATTTTTCTGTTCATATAGTAACGGTTTACTGAAAATTCTTGCTTTCAAAATTGCAGTTCTTATATCAACACATTTAGAAAAAATACAAAGCTTCAAAGTAATTTAAAGTGACTAAATGGTTTTTACTCCATGGTCTAAGATCTCATGAAGAAATTTTTAAATTTGCCAAATTTACTAAATGTTATCACATTTTACAAAACCATTTTTTATGGTCAATTTGCGAAAATTATTTCTAAAGTATTTCGGTAAGAATCACCGAGCCTTTTGGTGTTCTCAGGGAGCCAGCAACATAGAGCCACATTTTGTAAAAAAACTAAGATAAGTGAATTTCACTGAATAAATGGTTTTTATTCAGCACTGTAAGGTATTAAGATAAAATTATATTTCGCAACAGTTACCAAATTCAATTACTCATTATAAAACCATACTTTATAGCTAATTTTACCAAAATTTCTAAAGCATTTCTGTAAAAAATACCCTGCTTTTTCGTGTTTTCATAGATCTAAAAATATGATAAACATTAACATATTCTGGTAGTTTTTATCATGCTTTCTTTTTTTCGGTGGATTAAAAAAGAATGTTAGAGAAAAGTTGCTTGATTCACCCCTGTTTTAAATTCTTTAACGTTTCCTGTTTTGAATATTCACCAAAACAGCCTTAATATTTTTATTACAAAGACAATTTTGATGCTTTCTTATGTGATACATATAAAAATTTATTTCCTAAGCACAGAAGTATTCATTTGCAATGGACATGGATTAAGTCTATTTGAATTTTTAAAAAAAAAACCATTCTTTTAAAAATTTGACTTACTTTCACCAAGTATTCTTGTCTTCTCTTTTCGGCATTTTCTAGGGCTTGTTTGATTTCAGGATGCAGTGAGTCATCAGTGATGGTCAGTGATTCATCATTAGAGATGTAATCCTGGCAGGAGCAGGATCCCTGAAACATTGACCCGTTTCATGACAAGCATTGAAATTTTAAAAAGTGCGGTATTATTTTCCTTGAAATATGCTTAAATTACATTCATTAAAGCCCAAAAAATTTCGTGCATTAAAAAATACTATTTTATAAAATAATACTATTTATCACTAATATTTAAGACATAAAATGGTGCATAAATGGCAATAAAATGCATAATGGCAATGATGCATAAATGGTAAAAAAAAAAGGCACAATGATAATGGTGCATAGATTGTGATGGTGTATAATATGGTAATTTTATTTCCAGAAATTGCAACTTTAATCCATATTAAAACATATAATTAATCTCAAATTATACATTTATACATTTTAACAAACTTTGTCAACAAAATTTGTTAATAAACTTTGGATTTGCCAATAAACTTTGGAGTTAAAAAAAAGCATATTTTAAAAATTTCGCAACAGAAAAAGTTTAATTGAATACATAATATTTTATGAAATGGGTTAATAAAATGCATAAATAATATTTATAAAATTATTATTTTATTAAGTAATAAAGAAAATGGGCATCGAGAACCCTTTAAAATAAGGGAAAAGTAAAATTAGTGAAAAATATACAAGCGTCAGTGAAAAAATGTCACTAAAAATATTTATTGAAATAGTTCATCACGCACCTTTGACCGAAAATGGGTTAAAATTCTGCGTTTTTAGTTATTATTTTCCAAAAAATTACAGAAAACAAAACACAGTAAACAACATATTTCTAAATAAATTACAGAAACATCGTTCTGTAATTTAGTTTAAAAATTATGAATACTTTGAGAGCAATTTAAACAGAGTGAACATTAATTTACAAGTTAAATTTTTCGAGAAAACCCCGAATTGAATTCTAATTAAAATTTAATTAAAAATTTAATTAGTTTATCTTACTTTGAAACTTCAGAGTTAAACGAGTGGAGTCCTATGCATTAAAACTTAAACTAGTAAACAAAAAAAAACGTTAAATTAATTATCCTATTGATTAAAGTTTTGATTTTTCTTGTAGTTTTGCAGTAGTTTTTGCAGCTTTTCCAAAGGTTTAGAAGCTTCAGTTTAAATTGTTGTACTCCCACGCTAATAGTAAATAAAAAAAATTACACAGAGCTTAAAATGCTTTCGTTTAAGTGAGTTGAAACAGCTAAAGAAGTTTTCTTTGATTAAAGTTTTAAAGTGTTTATGTTTCTATTTAACTTAAAGTGTTAATTTTTCTAAAAAATCTTATTTTTACAAGATTTAGTTTGATTGAACAAAGTACGAAAGTCTAAAACATCACTTATTTTATGTTAATTTTTAAAGAAACAAGAATCTTCTTTCTAAAGTTTTAAAAGGAAAGATTTTATACTCTTGCTGATTAAGAATTCGTTAAATCGAATAGTTTGTTGTGTTAAATGTAAATGTACGTATGTATAATATACAAGGCTTATGTACTATGCATAACTACAAATATTTCTTAGACCTAGCAATTTAACTATAATTTCCAAAATTAGGTTAATTTAAGTTTTATTGCTAACATTATTAATTTCTCAACAGTTGTGTTAATCATAGATTCACTAAACGACTAAAACTGAAGTAGAGTTCCAGTTTGATAAATAATATTTCGAATTCAACTGAAATATATCATCAACACCGGAAGAAACTCAACTTCAAAGTTAATTTACTTTTTGTAGAAAATAAAGCAACGTTAGAAACATGGTAAATTTAGACTCATGAATAATATAGACTCATAAAGGTGTCTACTACATTTTCAGTCGTAACTACTGATCGACAGCAGATATATTTTATTTTCTTATATTTTATCACCGTCGTTGAGCAACCGACCCAATTTTTGGGTTTACGACTACTAATGTTCAACTACGTAGTCTTGTAATTCTGAACCCAATCCAGAAGACAAGAAAACTCCTGGATCGAGAATAGGGAGAAATTTGCCTTCGTAGAGGATCTGACGTGCGAAATGACTGCCTTTTATTCTTGAAGACGATACTGAGGTGATTTTTAGAATTTAAATTCAATTAGTTGCTTACAATGTTGCACACTTTACTTTCAGGAATATTATTCAAATTTTATGATTACTCAAGATTTTCGAAATTGATTACTCAAAATTTACGAAACTGATTACTCAAAATTCCTAAATTTTATTACTTAAATTTTATTTCACAAAAGAAGGACCAAACTTTTTATGTCAAAATACTTTTGTTGAAGAAAATTCAAAATATCTATATAAAATGCGCAATTTTATGTTTTTTTATGCTTTTGCAACATTTGGTAATTTCTTCCTTTGTTATGAAAATTATAAAGATATTACTAAGAGGTAAAAGAAGACAAATTCGCATGTTTTATAATTTTTTCGATTTAGCAATGTTAAATGCTTGGATACTATGTAAACATGTGCATGTAAAAAGGGGTAAACTGTGACGCTGTTAAATTTTGCAGACTTCCACCTTAAAGTTGCAGGAACTCTTTGGAAAATGAACATCAAGTCCAAAGGCATTAAAAAAATTAATGTGCAAGGCTAAGGAAGAAATAAAAGTAAAAAAAAAAAAAAAAGAAAAAAAGAAAACACGAATGTTCAACTCGGCACTTATCACCCAAACCTGTGGGATTAAAGGAAATCAGACACTGGCCTTATTGGACTGACAAAATAATTCGTGCAAATATCCAAAATGCAAGTTGGTTGTTAAGCTACAACTGTCTTAAAAATTTCTGCAAGTATTGAAGTTTTTGAATCTTTGCGTCATTTCAAAATGCAACAATTAGTGTTTTTCCATTTTGTATAATGTTATAGAAATGCTACAAACCACTTTTATCTATAAATTTTTAATTTCTATAAAGTGAAATTTTTATTATATTCTTATGTGCTTAAATAAATTAGTCTAAAATACTAGTAATTTTTGGTATTTATATATTGAGGTAGTGTATAGAGCTTCACAAATCTTTTGAGCATTCGTAACTTTAAACAATATGTTGCAACGAAACGTTACATGGGAGAAAAAAACTGACAGTCTAGATAATTTTACTTTTGAAACTCATAGTTCTTTCAATCATTTCGTTTTTACAACGATATACACTAGATTTTATTCGTAATAAATTGATGATGCTTTGAAACTTTGTAAATATTTTTTTCATCTATTTCTCACAGTTTTTGATATTGAAGCGCTAACAACTTTAGCTGCCAACAGGTGGCTCTGCTGGTAGTCTAATTAGATAGCACATAGTTTACCTATATACTATAGTTGCAGCTGTTTGGGTGTAAAGAAGAAAAGCACTTAGGGAGGAACCATGTACTTTATTTTATAACTGGCGTTGAACACCCTACCCAATTATGAGTTTACAATTATCAGTGTTCAACTTCGTAGCTTTGCAATTTTGAACCAAGATAACCGGCAATTCCCAATTACTTCAATTTTCAATTACCAAGATAACCGGCATTTTACCGTCTAGAACCGTTCTATTAACTATTTTGTCTATTGTATTAACTTCATTCTTTTAGGCGATGGAGAAACCTAACTGAGAGTTGAGGAATAAGTGGAAGAAGTTGGGGAAGGAAATTAGTGAAATGAAGTAAATTCAACTATATAGATCAGCAAATCATTGTAGATTTGAAAAGGCACAACTTCACCTTTAAAAACGTATATAAAATTTAATACTAGCCGCCTTCTCTTAATGATGTTGCTATCTAGTGACAATGATGAAAATAAAAGTCTTTCATTACTTTTTTCAAGAATAAAATAGTACAAAACTCGATTTTTATGTCATTCATGAGTCATTAAAATAGTTTTTACCCTTTTTCATGGAAGAAGGGAGGAAAGAGAGCCAACTTTATAAAAAAAGAAAATTTAATATAGTGAATCGATACCTTTGATTTCAATGAGTAAAAAGCTTCATAGAACTATTATTTATGGTGCCGGTACTATAGTTAGACTGGTATTTAACTAGTGCCGAAATCTAGTGCTGCTAACAGAAAGTAAATGTTCATCATTTACTTTCATTTTACCATACTCATTACCTTATTTTGGTATTTTTAGAAAATGCACACTTTTGGAAATATATATCTAAAAGTATTCGGCTCAAATATTATTTACTCATATTCCAAATAAAGAAATTGGGTACTTCAACTTCAAGACGAAGAAGATCAGAGATACCTACACATTTGACTTATGACATCTGCTCCAGCTGATCGTTTATAGTCGAAATATTGTGTTAAAATTGTGTTTTAGTTATATTTAATTAACATGAAGTTAATTAAATATAACGCCGTATTGTACAACGAAATTGCTGACATATAATTCTTTCTCGTCTATGTCTTTCACTTAACTTAGATTTATTATCTGTTTATATAATTTATTGTAACCGTGATATATTTTTGCTTTGTGTGCCTGGTAACTTTCATGCATAATTAGTTTGTTTATATTCTACATGGCTTCATGCCTGTTTTTGTGTTAAGTAAGTAGGGAAAGAATTGAAATCTTTGTGAAAGATTATTAAATGTGTCACTTAAGAGAATTGATACTTGGTGGGCTTGTATTACTCGAAATAGAATATAAAGTACATTTGCTAATGTAAACAAATGCCACATTTCAACAACCAATCAGGATCGAGTTACCCACAATACATCACTTGCAGGTATCCCATTAAGCTGCACGAGACTTAAATTACGATGATGACAATGGGAAAATATCGCAAAAAGTGTCGTGGCGCTAGTAGAAGGAAAGGCCCAGGTGTGTAGCAAAGTTGCATCCCTTTTTTGTAAAGATATTTTAGCTAAAGTGGTTTATCTTCCACTATATGTCTCTGAGGTGCACATCGCCTAGGTGAAGCGTGGAATTTCTTTGATTCCACATTTAAAAGAATCACCCTAATTAATCTAGCAATTTAATGAGCTTATTAACGGCTTTTGATTTTTAAAGGTGATATATATGTATCTACCTCAGCACTTGATGAAATCCATTCTTGTTGTGTGAGTTTATTTACAAGTTTTGAAGACTCGCTGCTAGATCTAACGGATGAACTTGTCTCTGAGGTCTTACTCCTGGATCTTAGCATTGAACGTCCCGTCGGACTCCTTGTACCTGACACTTCCGATATTTCTTCGGGAGAAGTCTTTTCTATACTAGACATTTTCTTAAGTTCTTCTGATTCTTTCTTGGATGTTGATTTAATTTTCCTCGTCGCTTCTGCTGGTTCTTGCGTTGGCGCTATCTGTGGCTGCTTAGGAGAAACCTATGAGAAACATGTTTTAATTTAACAGAGTATGCTACTACTGGAGAAATTATTTATACTATCTAACGTTTTATTAAGAATAACAGCAAATACAGATTGACAAAATACTTGCACAAGTAAAAAAAGCAAAAATAAATAAATCATTGAATAATAAAAAATAAAGCCACAGCCCTAAAGCTATTGAAATCACAATGATACTGGTCTATCCGAAAATTTTTTCTCGTAAGATATATCGCCATGGAACATAAATTAACGTTAGGTTCGTGAAAGTTATCTTCAATTGGGATTTTGACCTTGTTTGACACTGAGGCGATTTGTTTGTCAAATCAATGCGTGTTGTAAAACAGGCCAAAGTTGCGTAGTGCTGCCATCTGTCGGGGAGTTGGTGAGAAATGCTCTTTCGTTGAACTGTTTTCGAAACCGGGACCTTTATTTCCGTGTTCTGATGAAGTAACCACCATAGAAATGGGTGCACAGTGTGTAAAAAAACAAAACAAAATGAAACAAACATATAGTCCAATGATTAGATTTTCAACTAATGCTACTCAATCTTAATGGTTCGTGGGGATGCAACTTAGTAATTAGTTAGTGCACATGACATTTTAAGTTACGAAACAAACACAGAAACGTAATTTTACTTATAAGTTTTACGAGCTTATTTACGAAGAATAATTAAATTTAACGAAAGATAGTTTGATAAAAAACCTGGTACCCGTAATTTTAAAGAACTTCAGCAAATATTGTTTGATATACCGTAATTTTAACGAACATCATTGAAATATTGTATAATAATAACATTGACCGCCATTTTACATTGTATGAGATGAAAAGCTGTATGGTCATTGTATGAGGTGAAAAAAAAAGCTGCGGGTAGTGAGTTCGTTCTAAACTTAATTTAAACAATATACACGAGCAAAAAAAAAAAAAAAAAAGAAGGAAAAATGAAGCACCCTGAATAACTCTTGATCTTATACGCTATTGTCTCTTAACTGATTTAATATTTATTGAAAGAAAAATAACACTCAATAATGAATAAGATTAAAGCATTGTTTGGCAACTCTCTAGAGAACAAGGGCGGAAAAGGGCATTTTAAAAATACCTCAGCGGCAGTTAATCCCCAATTATATTCTATTCATGAATTTCAATGATTAAGCTTAGTGACTAAAATGATTTATTAGCGTTTCATCAAGCAAATCCAAACAAAACAGAAAAGTTTTAAAAGGAAAATAGAGTGCCAATATTATCGAAATGCCAAATTAAAGTGAAGGATGAAAAACACTTCTTCGATAAATGTTATTTTAAATCAAGGGAAAGGGATATCCTTACTTTCTTTTCCGGTGATTTGGCTTCGTCTTTGGCTGTCTTCTCCACTTGTCTCGAAGACTGAAGTGTTCGGATAGTTATTTCCACCGCGTTTAATCTTTCTAAAAAAGCTTCCTGAGTTTCTCTGGTTAAGACGGGAGACACTTCACGACATATCGAAGATATTTTTCTATTTTCCCTGTCAACATTCCTTGAAACAGGACGGTCGCCAATTAGAACCTGAAATAACAAATTCCTTTTTCATTTTTTTTGGCGACATGACATTCATATTTAATTTGAATGCTTTTCCGTCATAAAAGACATTGATGGAATTATGAACTAGGGTGCATTTTTATATTTTTTGCAATAAAAAGTGAACTAGTTTGTTTTGATTTATGTCCAAAAATTACTTTATTTTAAGAATAAATACACTGTTAAAAATCTCTCTGAAAAAATGGTTAAGTAACAAATTATTAAATGGTTATTTTACCATATTTAATCAAAGCAGTCAAATAACCATAAATAAAATGGTAATCAAACTGTTAAGTTAGAGAAAAAACTGTTTATTAACTGCTTTCACCAAATGTGGTTAAGCAATCAGAATCTTATCGCACCAACTAGAACGACCTAATGAAGCTACCTAATTCTTTGCAACTGCGTACATATAATAGCCGAGTAGGCTTATCTGTCAAACTCACGACCGACAGAACTGGAGTTCGAGTCCTAGGGCTGACACAATATTTCCTCCATTCCCTCCAACACATGAAGAATTTTAACAGTCCGGCACTCTCCAATGCCCATTACCTTACGAAAAGACGAGCTCCTTTGTCTAGTTAAATACTAATTTTTTTTTACATTGTTGAAAAATGCTAGTTGTGAATGGTTAAAAAACCGTATGGTTTTGTAATCATGGTTTTATAACCATACTTTTTGTAAATTGTTTCAAAACCATAAAGGGAAAAAATGTTCTTTCCCGTAAACTTTACGGTTATTTGGATGGACAGACAGCTGCTAGTCAGTTTACCATAATTATAGAATGAAAATTTTAACAGTGTACCATATTGATAATTATTTTTCTTGTCCGAATTAATGCTGGTTCAGATTTTTAATAATTTATTCACTTTGTGAAAAATTACCGAAAGAAAATGTGGCGAAAGAATACAATTGTTAATGAAATTTCTAATTATTTAAAAGTAATAAATTTTCGAACAGTAAATACTTATTTACATTTGAATCAGTTATTTTTTCTAATAAAAACTACTTGTTTTATTTAGAAACAAATTATTCAGATTGTTTGAGAACTATGTCAGCAACTTTAACAAGCCGTGAGGTATAATAGAAATATTGGAGTTAAGTTACTGTGCTTGTACGCTCCTTCAAGTACAACGTGTGCAATGTATAAATAAGCTAATACACAGGTTTCCCTATTTTTCCTTTGTTTTTTATTTACTTCATATTCTTTATGGTTTTTTATTAGTTTTTCACAAGAAAAAAACCTTTTAAGCATTCTGTTACCTACTCTGTTAGAATTTTCATTCTGAAATTACGGTAAAATAACCGGCAGCAGTCTGTCCATCCGATTAACCATAAAGTCCATGGTTGGAAATGTTTTTTTACCTTTACGTTCTCGAAACCGTTTATAACTGGTACGGTTAAAAAACCGTGAATACAAAACTTTACGGTTTTGTAACCATTTACGACTAGTACAGTTTCTAAACCATAAAAAGGAAACATAAACGGACATTGGAACTCTGTGGCTGTTGCGCCATTTGTGAATGATAGATTGGTATTCTCATAGTTCAGAGTCACCGATTGAAAAGTGCAGGGCGCTGAAAACATTTCATGTATTGAAGGAATGAAAGAAATAGTGTACTATCACAGCTAGTATTGAAAACCTGTTCAGACAATCATGAGATTGACCAATTAGCTTCTCAGCTACAGTATGTACCCATCTGCACGGAACAAAATGACTTTATAAGGCTGGTCCAGTTAGTGTGGATAGAATTCTGGTTCTGTAAATGTATTATGGAAAAACTATCAATAAAATGTTTTTTTCCCCGCTTAAGAGTTTAAATATAATCTTTTTGATGATAATTTGACTGTTTAGTTGAATATGGTAAAATAACAAATTAGTAAATTGCTATTTAAACATTTTTGCAGAAAAATTTCGAACAGTGTAATACTTTCCAATATAATATTTATTTTGCTCACTTGCAACCTTTAATTTTTCATATAAATACTTAAAATTATATTCTCAAACTGTTCTAAACGCAAAAGATGCGCTAGACGAAAACAAATTGAATGTTTATTAAAAGAGAAAAATGATATTGCTGCTCAATTACAGCCCACTTAAACATGTTATTTTCTGAAATCGCTCTTAAGTATTCTTCATATAATCTTTGTACGTTTCAAAGAGTGATTCGCCAATTTTTAAAGGAAAACGAAAACCTTTTGCAATCTTTAATTATTCATATAAATACTTAAAATTATATTCTCAAACTGTTCTAAACGCAAACGATGCTTCTTGGGTCGCGCTGAGTCGAACCAAAAAAGTTAGTAATGCACCAAATAATAAGTAATACCAACACCTCCTAGAAGAAGTCATTGTGGCTTACTCAGCCTAATTTTGACTTTTTTTTGGGTCGCGACATGAACATATTTCTCAAATTTGGGTCGCGGCTTAAAAAGGTTAAGAACCACTGCACTAGACGAAAACAAACACAATGCTTATTAAAAGAGAAAAATGATATTGCTGCTCAATTACAGCCTACTTAAATATGTTATTTTCTGGAATCGCTCTTAAAAACTCTTTGTATAATCTTAGTACGTTTCAAAGAGTGATTCGCCAATTTTAAAAGGAAAACGAAAACATTTTGCAATCTTTAATTATTCATATAAATACTTAAAATTATATTCTCAAACTGTTCTAAACGCAAACGATGCACTAGACGAAAACAAACTGAATGTTTATTAAAGAGAAAAATGATATTGCTGCTAAATTACAGCCCACTTAAACATGTTATTTTCTGGAATCGCTCTTAAATATTCTTCATATAATCTTTCGTACGCTTCAAAGAGTGATTCGCCAATTTTTAAAGGAAAACGAAAACATTTTTCTTTTCCTCTCTATCATTCCCACGTTCCTTTTGACAGCTGTTTAGGAAGAGTACATTTCATTTTTTGCTTTAAAACTTCGATAATGGCCAGCGATCGATGTTTCTTTTGCCAGACATTTTTCTTTTCTCCAACGTTTACGAACGATTTCTTTGGAAAAGTTCGGTGGAAACTAACGCACCTGTTATTTCGCGGACACTTTAGGAAATTACTTTGTATTTGAGTCTGGAAGAGAAAAAATGAATATTCCTTCACATTTTTGAAGAAGGAGAGAACAGCTCATTAGCTTCTTTTACTTAAAAATATCAATATATTAGCTCTTGCCACTTAATTATGGTTATTTTATTCCTTTTTTTTAATTCCAAAAGGTTTAAGAATGACTTTGCATGCATTAAGTATCGTAATTTATTCATATCAAAAATTTAAAATGCATTTTTTTAAAGTTTCGTTTATCTTTAATAAAAAGTTTCTATTTTTTTAGGAACATTATATTTTCCAAAAGATTTTTATATTTAAAGTTTAAGTACCCTAATTAATATTTTTTTTTGCATCTGATTTTTACAAAATATTATCTTTTTTCGAAATAAAGTTACAATTGATGCATGTCAAACATAAGGAAATTCGTTCAATTTGAGCCAATGAGAGTTAGGTCTCAGTTTTAAAATGTTTTGTTTATGAACTATAATTGTACTTCACTAATTGAGTCATGTTAAAAAAAATATTAAACTACCCAGAGGAATATATCTGTAGTAGACTAATTGAAAATAACTGATTCGGCTCCTTGCTAACCATTTTGCAATAAAACATGCCAAGTGGAAAAGTCTCCAGTATTTCTTAATAAGCCTGACATTATTTAGGATTGTTTTTAGAGAACTCGCATGATGTTTGGCTACTAAGAAAACAAAAATTCATTTTTTAATTATCTTCACTTATTTCAAGATATTAGCAATAAACCCATAGTAACGAAAGCTTATTTAAAAGAGATCTTATTAGGAGCTTGTTATTTCAATGGGTCTTTAAAAAATGATTACGAGATTAAATGATTACGAAAAAATAATTGCTATATGAATGATACGAAAAAATGATTATGGTATGAATGATACGAAAAAATGGTTACCAGAGTGAATTACAAGCTTAGTAAAAGAGAATTTAAACAAAGGAGTTAGTCAATCAATGGCCAGTCAAGAAGTGGTCTTTTAGGGAAAGTTATCTATACGGAAAGAGTAGCAGCATATTTATTTTGCACTGTTTCATTACCAGTACGACAAAATTAAAAGACTTGTAGAGGTCACAAAGCGAAATGGAATTTAAACAGCAAATAGGAAAGGATGTTCCAATTCATTAGCCTTCTAAATCACCGGATTTACTTTGTCCAGACTTCATCTGTTGAGATTAAATAAAGACTTTGTATGAAAATCTGATTCAATTGTAGACGTTGCTGGCACCTCCGTAGCTGCGATACACCCTAAAATTCTCCAACAACTTAAAGCAATTCACGCAGCGTCACTTTTAAGCTTGTCTGACTGTTTCTGATTGGAATTTTAGACACATTTTGTAATATGTAACTGTTAGGTTAGGAAAAACATATCATTCAGGAAGCTTTGGGAAGGCTCTGTCATATTATTTAATGACGGTTTTTGCAAATCATGTGCTATTTTCATAACTACTGTGAAATTGTAACAGCTATTCATGACTGATAGGCCAAGATTAGCCTAGACTATCTTCAGACAGCGCCCTCTACGCAGATTTTGAGAAATGGCGTAGAAAGTCAATATGAAAAAAGCCACAATTTAGTGAAAATTAAAAGCGTTTGATTTTATTTTTTAATATTTAAAAAGTTACTCCAATGTTGAATTATCTCGGATTATAGAGCTTTGTAAAAATATTAGATAGTTCAAAGATTTTTTTATCATTTTTATTAATATGGAAAAATATTGTCAAAAGTGATTTAAAAAAATTAATAATATTTGTTCGTTCTAAAGCCCAGATAACTCTTTATGACAACATTGCATAGATAGCTCAAAATTATGGCTTTGCCTTAAGTGTAAGTTACTTAAATTGTCAACTTTTTTTAAAAAACTTTTCTTGGTGAAAAAGTTTTGAAAAACATTGTCAAGATGACGTTATACTAACGAGTAGCAGTTTTTTTTATTGCTTCTTCGAATCAGAGACTGCGTAGATTCATTTTGAAATCTCTAATGATTTATTGATCTAATGATTTATTGAAATCTCTAATGATTTGCTTTGATTCTTCTTCGAAAAACATTATTAAGAAACATTATACTAACAGCAACGATTTTTTTAAAAATCTTTTTTGTTGCTTCGTTTAATCATAGCTTGCGTTGATTCATTTCGGAATTTTTAATGCTATTTGTTTTCCTGGAGCCCTGTGCATCTCGTGCAAGGTTGTCTTATTCGCATTGAAACACCATGTATTTTATTTGGATTTAGTTATGAAGGAGCATTAAATATCACTATTATAAATGAATGCGTCTTCGAATAAAAAGCTTCCTTGCTGCCACGACTATCAAAAGAATAATATTCATTTGGACTTATTATCGGTCAGAAAATATGCTAAAGCATACCTCAACATTCCCTTTGGGTGGAGATGGTACAGGCTTGAAAGAAACCATAATTTCCTCTTCAACCGCTCTCTGCCTCCGAATGGAAGCCCTACTGGCAGTGGAACGGATCAGCCTTTGTTGTTTGGTTGACAAATCAACTTCCATCACCTTTGAGTTAAAAAAAATATACAACTCAAATTCCATCCAGTATTGGAGAATTGATGTTCAAATTTTCATATATAAATTGCGCGTTGAAAGTAACGCAGTATAGAGAAAAGTTAATTCTAAGATATATACAAAATAAATGGAGTAAGAATTAATTTGGAAATTGAATTATCTTTCAGTAATAAAAGACATAGTTTTTGCTTCTATCCATTGTTTTCACTATCATTTAAAAATATTTTTTTGAGAGTTTTACACTGAAGAGCCAAAAAAACTGGTATACCTGCCTAATATCGTGAGGGGCCCCCGCGAGCTCGCAGAAGTGCCGCAACACGACGTGGCATGGATTCGATCAATTTGTGAAGTAGTGCTGGAGATAATTGACACCATGAAATCTGCAGGGCTGTCCATAAACCAGTGGGAGTAAGAGGGGGTGGAGATATCTTCTGAACATCTCGTTTCAAGGCAACCCAAATATGTTCAATAATGTTCATGTCTGGAGATTTTGGTGGATTTCCGATACTCACGGTATACTCGTGAAATGGTCGTACGTGAAAATCCAAATTTCATTTCTATCTCGGAGATACCATGTCCCATCTCCCGTGCGCCGACTATAACACCACGTTCAAACTCACTTAAATCTGCATAACCTGGCATTGTATCAGCAGTAACCGATCTAATAACTGTGCTAGACACTCGTTGTCTTATGTACGCGTTGCCGATTGCAGCGATGTACATTGATTGGCTCCATACCCATTTATTTGCATACTCATGCCTGTACCAGTTTTTTTTGACTCTTCAGTGTAGTAACGCAATGTTAAGAGAAGTAAATTGAAATAGATATGCAAAATTGATACACTTAGTGTAAGTAACTAAGGAAATTAAATTATCTTACAGTAATAAAATAAATAGTTTTTGCTTCTATCCATTGTTTTCATTGTCTTTTAATAATATTTCTCGGAGAGTTTTAACAAATCATCCTAAAGAAAAATCCCATTGCTATAAATTATATTTTAATATTTGTAACCAAAATGGATGTTAATCTAAACATAATATATTCGAATGGAGTGTAATTAAGCAGTAACTGAAGCAAACAAAACGTGCCAATGAACGAAGATGGAAAGTAGGTGTTGAAATAAAATTCTTTATGAGTGTGGTGTTTGGTTTTTAATTGCAAGCATAAACAGATAGCGTAAGCTGAAAATAGCTGAAAATTCTGTAAGTAACAACAATTGACGTAAGCAAAGCATTCTACGTTACTACTTGCAAATGAAAAGAATAACTTGAGAGGGAGATTTAACTTTGAACTGTACAAGATTTATAAACAACTATTATTATTAAGTGCATAAAAATAAATAGAAGGAATTGGATAGCCCACGTGATTCAAACCAATGATGACAATACAATAGAAAAATATATAGCTTTTTAGACCCATTAGAACAAACAAGCGGGGAAGGCCGTAGTTGAGATGGCCTAATTCGGTTGAGTCTGATTTTCTTTCAATTAATGAAAAAAAATTGGAGATCAAAGAAAAATTGGAATTCGTTATGGAGAAATCTTCAGAGAAAGGCATTGGCCTACATTGGGCTGTCTGGCCAACTATGATGATGACGGTGAGAGCATCCTACTTAAAAAGTAGAATTCAGCATTTTATAGTTCGCTCTAACTATGATCATAATATTTCACTATAGGAAAAATTGATGTTCTAATCAAATTTACCTAAACAATAACAAAACTTAGAAAAGCATTGATTTGTAAAAGTGGAGCTATTTTATCACTTTTCAAATGTAATCATAAGTTACAGTTAAAGTATCATAGAGGTTTACATCATGCAACAAAAATTTTACATGTAAAAGTAGAAAGTACTTCCAAAAACTGCTGTATGTTATGATGTTCCGTAATGACCACCCTTACTAAGAGAAAACTAAAATGAAATACACTTCTAAATTATTTTTTTTTATTGTATCAAATGTACAGTGTACCAAAAAATGGCTTACCCTGAAAAATTTTTGATCTAATAATCGGATTTCTGGTTCGAGAAAGTGATTTGTTATATTCTAATAAGTGCAGAAATTATACACAAAAACACCTCTTTTTTCTGAATAAACATACTTTTTTTGTGATGGATTCACCGATTTCTGACTCCCAAAATTTTTGGAGTATAGCCATAATCTGGGAAATATAGTTACAATAGTTTGGTAAGGAGAGGGATCCAAAGCTTGGACCTCTTAATGCTAATTTTACTTTTTGCGTATTTCACCATATCTCGAGTACTTTTGATTGAATTGAAATTTTTTTGCACGCATTTATAAAACTCGTTTATCCAAGGATATATTTATGCAGGTTTAACTTTCAGCAAATATTCATTATTTTTTGTTATTTTATTTAATAATTGTTTAAAAAAATTTGTATTGTAAGGTATACAATTTTTTGCAATTTTGAATGGCAAAGTATAAAATTTGAGCAAAATCATCAGTAGAATAATTCCTGAGAAATGGATTCTTATAAACACGACTTTTCACCCTTTCTATATTTTTCAGATTGCGACTATCCCTATATTTTGGAAGAAAGAAATCCGAGTCCATCATAAAAAAGGTGTTGTTGCTTAGAGAAAGAACGTTTTTGGGGCTGATTTCGTATTTTAAATTTCCGTCTTCACTAATTAATCATTATATATTTAAGATCACTCCCTCGAATCATTAAGATTGAGTCCTAGAACTTGAAGAATCGATCATTATATCAAAAGTTTTTCTAGGTGGTTCATTTATTTCTTCGGGATCATGTGACTGGTGAATCATAAGAAATAGGTAGAATTCGCAAAACTCAAAAAAATCGTTATGTTACTTCAAAAAAATGGAAGTTTACAAATCTAGAAAAGGCGTTCAAATATGTCATAGCTCAAAAACTTATTAACTACTCAAGTTATAATAGTTTCTTCTTGGATTTTTCTTAATTTATAGACAAATTTATGTCATAAAGAATAGATAAAGCTTAAAAAAGTATTCATTCGTATTTAATTAGAAATGATGCACTTCAGTGACACACTTAAAAACTGATGAAACGAATTTTTTCCAACACTATCCATGGTAGCATAAAAACGAAATTGAAGATTCTGTTTTCTCAATGTTATCTTTATCCAACCAATAAGTGTTTAAGATTTGTTTTTGGTTGAGTCCACTACTTTCTTTTGGTTAAAGTTGCGGGATAACGTGTAAAGAATCTATTGTTTATTCGGCAATTTTTATTGATACATTTTTGGTATCATTGTTAATTATAAATATAACTTTGGAACTTATAGTAAAACTTCGCGAGTGAGTGACGCCTGTGCACATAAAAGTAAAACAGCATATTTTAGAGTGACATTTTGTTTTGGTCTAACAATAATGCACATGATATGCTGATTGAACCATCATAATCGAAAAAACCGCATTTTCTGTCATCTTTTGATGGTTGTTGTTGGCCCAATATTAATAAAAGCAACTTGTAGGTAGACCATCAAAATAGCCAGGCAGTATCTTCCATCTTTTGTTGATGATTTTTGTTGGTCCAGCAGTAATAAGCATTATTCCCTGGTTAACCACCATAATAGTAAAACAACATCTTCCATCTTATTTCCAAAATTGGTGTTGGTCCAACAATAATAAAAAAGATAGCGTGATAGTTTAACCATCATAATAGTAAAACAACATCTTCTATCTTATTTTGATGGTTGTTGTTGATCTGTTTTTTAAATTTCAATTCCTCTCTTTCTCGCTATAACGATAGGTTTTTGTTTCTTTCCAGTTTAGATTTACGAATTTGAAAATATACATATTATGGGTTGGTATTACAGAACACTTTTTATAGGATAACTTTCGAAAATAATTGTGCTCTTTTTCTTTTTTTCAAAGTACTCTTTTTTGATGAAATAAAATACGTGAAGATACTGCATGGTTTTGAAAATTCGATGATAATATTGGACAGTTTTTATTTTATGAAACTATTTCTTACATCATATCTTCTATCTTAATGTTTTCGTATACTTCAATATTGAGAAACGACATCCTTAAAAGAAATTATTTCTAAAGAGTACTTCGTGAAAGCCTTATTGAAAAAAGAAAAGAAGTTTCTCAAGAATTTAAACTATTTCACCAATATCCTGCTTCCCAAGGGATGCATTTATAAACTTAATGACTAAGGTTTAGTTTTAAATAAATATTGCACGTTGTTATGCTTCAGTTTTCAAACTTAAGAAGTTCTTTTGTACAATAATTAAAATAGAACATATTTCGCGATGTTTAATTATCTCTACACAATATTGAATTCGGAGAAGGAAGCACTAAATTTTTTATGAGCGCTGTGCTTACTGGAACCTTAACAGTTTGTAAAGTTCAATAAAAGCATATTGTCTTGGGAGCAATGCAAATCTTTCTAAACTAAATGCAAAATTGGTTTCTGAAAATTTTATTTATTCACAATAAAAAGGATATATTTTATTCTGTAAAACCTTTTTATTAGATTAAATAACGTTTTCTTATTCATTTCATTTGGGAAATCAAAATTATTTAGAAAAAGATCAAAACTGAGTAATTTTAATCTTGTGTCTCACAAGTTAAAGCGTCATTTAATCTCTTATTAAAATATATAAGAAAAAAATGTTCTAAATTCCCAGTTTTTATACCTTAAATTTTCTTAATAGAATTTTTAAAGGTTTGAATGAAATGTTTCAGTTCTGATACGGTTCAAGTACTGAATTATAAATAACTAGCGGGTTGCGCCCCCTGCTCGCTGACTCACGAAAATTGCTACGCAATCTTGTATGGTTTGCTCCGCAAACAGAGCTCGCTTCGCTCGCTACTAACTTAGGTACATTGCAAATGCACAAAATTCTAAGAATTCAAAACAATCATTCAAATCCATGTGCTATAGTATAATTCGTAATATAAATCAAAAATCGTCAAATAAATTCGTAATATATAAATTCGTGAAAAAAAGCGCTTTCGACAAAATACTAAAATAGAGATCTATCGACAAAGACTACTCACTTTTGCCTAGCTTAATAGTATGAGATTGCCGCAGCTGATGCCCTCTGGTTATTTCAGTTTCCGTTTTTAAAAGTGCTATATGTTGAGCCACCTCAGCTAGATTTGGCATGTGACATTTTTAGCGGCAATCATTGGTCGATTCGCCGTGTAAGAGAAATAGTAACGTAAACAAAACAAAGCAAACGTTGCCACAGGCGGAAAAGAAACACAACCAAACTTTGGGAGCCACGTAAGAGAATTATCTATATATTAGATTTACAGAGTACAAACATTTTCGAGTTCGTTGAAACATTTGAGAGTTCGCGTCACGTGATTTTGTGACGAAATGACTCTCAAAATCAATGAATCATTACAGTTCAAGGATTGCTGAATCGCCAAAAATGAGAATTTTATTTACGAGAGTTTATGCCGAAGCGATTGAAATCAGTTTTGAAGCTGAAGAAAAGTCACAATGTTAATGAAGAACAAAACGTATTATTTTTTTCCGTAGAATTTTGTCTTCTAAAATATACGTTAGATTAAGCCGTTGCTTACGGCAATTTTATGCGAAAGCCTGTCATTTTGGTTCACTTGTAGCAGTCTTAAGCAAGAGATTAAACTAATATGTTTGTTTCTGAACCTGAACCGAGAACATAATTTTAAACATCAACAATTTATAATAATTTATTTTTATTTGTTAACTACTTTATATACATTACCTCGTCGTCACTGTCGCTGCCCAAAGTGTTGTGCGCTGATTGGCTTTTACTTGCTGATCTTACACCTCCAGCAGAGCTAGAAGCTGCTCTGTGCCTAGATGTTGTTTTGGATCTATGTGGTCTTTGGCAAGGTGGGTATTGGTTGACTGGCAGCAACTGAGGCATGGTTGCCCTGGGTGAAAGAGTGAGATATGCTGGTAAAAGGAAACGGGCTTTAAATGTTAGCTCAGTCTGAGTGGCCTGCGTTTTCATCAAAGCTCGATGAGTCCTTTGAAGGCCTCGATAGCCTATGAAAGAAACAATAAAAGCAAATATTATACAAACGAACTAGACTTGAAGTTTTTGAAACATTAAAAGTTTTAGTAACCTCATTTCAAATTAATACCCAGTTTTTATTTATTTTGTATTATTATTTTTGAATGGGTATATCAAGCATATGGGTATAATAAGAAATATATGGGTATAATAAGAAATCTAGACTCAAAAGGTCATCTCCCCTTCTGTTTGACAGGGCCATCAGAGAAAAAATTCACCTTAAACCCGAAGACTGTCTTATCAGAAACGAAACTCCCGCTATTGGAGTTGTTCCGGAGAATACGACAATCTGTCTAGAACTCATCGAGCCCTGCTCGAAAAAAGACCATGCGAATAAACTCAAGGAAATTGGGATGAAAACTATCGACTCTCTATCTGGCCTCAATCATGTCAGGGCTTTTACTGATGGATCTTCTGACTCCACCTTCACCAACGGAGGTGCGGGAGTGGTACTGCTCCTACCTGATGATCAAAAACGAGAATTCGCAACTGGTGCTGGAAAAATCGCATCTAATTTTACAGCAGAATTGATAGCCATTTCTACGGCTATCGAAACGTACATCAATCTTGAACCTTCGGAGCAGCTTAGTGGTTTCACCATCTTCAGCGACTACAGGTCTGCCTTACAGGCCCTCAGCAAAGGTACCTCAAGCCTTGTCCTGAATATCATAGAACAACTTGGACAACTTCAGCGCCTCCGGAAAAATTGCTTCTTGCAGTGGATTCCCGCCCATGTGAACCTAGAGTTTAATGAAATAGCTGATTCCTTGGCTAAAAATGCCAGAGATCTAAATCAAAACTCAATCCCAACCACGTTGGCAGATGCAAATGCTTATGCAAAGTCAAGACTATTCACCCCTTTAAAAATTAAAGCCCACGATCAAATAACTAATCTTGACATCGATAGGAAGACAGCCACTACTCTCATCAGACTAAGAACAAAACATCATAAAAACATGAAAATTTCTACAGATAAGACTAGAAAATATCAAAACTGTGGCAACTGTCTTAATGTGGAACTGACACCATATCATGTTTTTAACTGCCCTGCAGTCGCTGCAGGCCTTCACTTCTTAAACTACCCCACAGAAGAGGATTTGTATTCTTTTAATGCCATAGAAATAACAAAAACTATTCAAGCACACCATGAAATATGATTCTATAGAGGATACGACACCAACCAACCAACCATCAAGCAGGTTCGGATGCTTGATATATTTGATTTTCTTTAAATTTTCAGGATATATTTTTGATTTAGAGCTATTAGTTGCGTGCTTTTTTTTTATTTTTGCGAAGCAATTTATTTCTCGAAGTTTTGAAAATCGAAAATCCTCTAGAACAGTGGTTCCTGAACTTTTTTGTCTCGGACACTGCTTGAGATGTTTTTCGGTTTTGGGTAGACCCCCTGCTTACCTGATATTGATTTTTGTACATTCATCAACTTCAAATGTATTTTTGACAGCTGGTATAGTGCTACTCACTGTGAAAGATTTAAATTTCTAACTGTAGTGAAGTATAGTGTGAAAAACTTAAGAAAAAAAACGAATGTTAATTTTATGCATTTATTAATTGAATCCAAACTAATTTAATTACTAACTTAGTTTAACTAAAGTGTAAATGGAGTAAAATAGTGCATTATAAAACCCGTACTCCACTACTAATATTATAATTGCGGAAATTAGTTTGTATACAAAACCATCGTAGTGTATTGTCGGTCTGTTTATAACGTTTTCACGTAAAAACTAAGCAACAAATCTACGTGATCTTGTGCGCAGATAAAATTGGAGGTCTAGCTAGCTAAAAAGTTGACACAGGCTAAGCTACAATTTTCCGCGGAAAAATACTTTTTTGTTACAAAATAAAACCTTACACGTAGAGAAAATAAAAACATACGCAGGAGGATCTGCAGGCAACTGATAGTTTATAATAATTCAGTTTCTTATATCAAAAAATAATCCAGATAACTCAAATTTTAATAAAACTTTTACTTCATAGCTACTTTCATAAATTATGTAGAATGTAGATCATACATGTCTTTACATTATAAGATAGTATAATATGTAAGTAAATAGGTACTATCAGTGTATGTTGATTATTCCATTCATGAAATGCCAAAATTAAAAGTCACGACCTGCTTATATGAGATCCATTATCATTGGCCCCCATTTTCATTTCGTTACAGCATATGTTCATTTCATATACACCCAATTTTTTCCCCACTTGACATGAACCCCTTGCAGGTTGGCGTTGACCCCTGGTGGTCGATATAGATCACTTTGGGAATCACTGCTCTAGAACTTTGAGATAGTATATAACCACAAAATATAATATAACCAATAAAATATAACCATAGTTCTAAATATTTATTTTGTGTCTGCAGCTCCAAAGGCTCCTTTTAAAGTTAATTTCATACTAATCTAATTTTGGGGAAGGCACCTAATGATTTCGGAAGTTGAGTAAAATTTTAATTTCTTTTTGCCTTAAGATCAATTTTAAGGTCATGCAATACCACGCATATGTTTATTTTTCAGGTACTACTTATTAGTATGTATTTTCAGAAATATATATCTATCTTTGATTTTAAACTGTTGGTACTAGTAGGTTTTGATAATCAAAGCCCAATATAGCTTTCTTTCAAAGACAATTGAATGATCTTCGATACGAAGGTCCATTAAAAGTATTTATGTTTTTATAGTTAGTTAAATATGTTATAGTTAGTGAATATAGTATTATAGTTAGTGAATGCAGCAGGATATAAAATAACGGAGAGTGTCGTGATTAACTTGCTTCACAAAAAGTACAGCAATTTGAAAATTGATGAATTTCTCTCAAAACTTTAGAAGATCTGCAGCTTTTAACACCTAAATTAGATTTTTTTCCTTAAAAAAAACCAAGAGTTCATAGTTTTACATGATGAACGTCTCCTTAAAATATCCACAAAATCAAAAATGTCAAGTATTCAAGTTTTCCCGACTCTTGAAAAACTGGCTCCTAATTTAAATGTTATAAAATTTCAAATCTCTTTAGTAAGTTATGCTAAAATTCATATGAGCTGTAGATATCATTGATAAAACGGAGATAGACATGGCTTAAGGCTTAAACTCTGGATAAAAAAAACTGTTTAGAACTGATGGAAAACTTGACTTTGGGGTTTTGTTTATCAAAAGAAATTAGTTTATAAAATCAACTTTCTTTCCATTTAACATCTTTTATTAATTTTGAAACTTCGATGCAAATATTACCCATGTGTAAGTCGAATAAAAGAAAAAAAACGTATATATTTAAAACTTGCTAAACCTTGAATGGCAGTTCATTGGAAATTTTGCTTCTCAGAGTCCCTTTTGGTTTTCGCTTCTCAGTAAGCTGTAAGCTTGTACCTCTTCTCAAGGGATTGTTGTGGATTATGTGAGGGCTTTAAATGACAGTACTTTTTTTTATTTTTATTCTTTGAGTATCATAATGAGCTTTCGTGAAAAATGTGTTTTTGCCTTAGCTATGATAACATCCCGATGTTGATCACTACAAGATAAAATATAACATTCTTTCTCATTAAACTGTAATCTTATTTAGTATTTTCTTCGCATGTGATGGATAATGGTTAGTCTTTTAGTGAATCCGACTTGAGCTGGTCATAATAAACAAATATGATAATGTTTGACAAGTGGATTTTCTGCGCTTAAAGGTATTTTAAACAAGCTTTTTCTGTAATTTTGTGAAACTTACTTTTATTTTCTATTTAAGTGATATTTGACACTATTTTGCGGTTAATATATATCATTTGTGTGAAATGATAAGTAAGTTTATAAAATAAGTTGAAATGAAAGTCAATTTTTAAATGTTTTGTTCCCCAATGGTTTTTATCGAGTGGAACAACTTGACTCTACTTAAAAATAAGTCCGGTACGGGGGCTACTTTCTTTGCGCAGCAGAATCACTGTACCTGTAATATCAAAAAGTGTTCCTTTTAAGGAATATTTTATAAAAATTGGCAACATACACAAGCTTGAAGCTTTCAAATATTTTTTTTAATAAAAATTATACTCTCTCCATTCATTAAACGAGATTTTCTTTTTTAAAATATTGATTAGCACATATTTGCATGATGGTACACAAGGAATTTTTTTACAAAGTGCCATAAAAGCATCACAATTTTGTTAATAATTTTTTTTAAAAATTAGTGTAATTTGGAAAGGTTAATGCTGGGGGGAGTGGGGTAAGACTGGATGTTCGGGTAATATCAGGTTCCCCGATTGTGCTGAAATTAGTTCAGTTTTCTAGCTGACAAACTTTGAATTTCAATTTACTAGTCAAGAAGAAGGACATACCATGTTGGCGTGTTGATTAATTCACGGCATCTGTGTAGATAAGTTAGCTTTGCTATATCAACTCTCTTGTGTTTAAGCTATTCATCTTTTTTTTTTTTCATTAGAGTTATGAAAATTATTTTAAGTCCAGATTATTATACGTTTACTAAAGATTCATATTCTAACGAATAATAATGATTTTTTCCTATAGTAGCACTGTTCTGTCTCGTTTCGATACGTGGTTTTAATCCGAGAGCAGAAGTTGCTCTCGGGGTAAGACCGCGTACCCTTTTGTTATAATGTCTATTCTGGCGAATGAGGCGGATTCTCTAACTGTTTCAATTTGAATGTTCATGTTTGCCTCATAAGTAAGGTGATATCAGAAGCAAGGAAGGATGTTTAACGGTTCTATTATGTAACACGTTCTGCTTTGGGTGTGTTTGAGAAAGAGAAAACCTCTTCCCATGCTTCAGAACCGGTTTTTGTTTATTATTTAGAGGAAAGAGATGAGGCCTTATGAGGAAAACAGTTACGTTTTGGTTATAAGCTCGATCAACAGATAGCATAGCTATGAAAAAAAAATGAAAATTTGACTCATTGTCCATTTCTTCCTCCCATTTAAATTGGTCCCAACTTGCGCAAGTTTTATTCAGTACGTGATTGCTTAGCACTTATGAAATGTGGCTATTGCTTAGCTGCAGAAAGAAGTTACTTGTTAAGGGCGCCAGCTCTAGGATTTCGTCTATACTCTTTTTAAACATTAAAAAAATACAAAATTATATTTATTATAAATGAATCAACAGCGTTTTTACGCCAAATAAAGTTTAAAAAACCCACAAAGCTACAATTTTAAACTATTTGTACCACCTTATCGCAAAGAATAATCAGTGTAAAAGTATAGACAAACAACTTGAAACATCGAAAATTATTTTTGTTTCAATTACATAAATTTGACGAGAATGAAATTTAGCGATTATCAAAATCAATGAATATGTAATTTTAAATTTTTAAAATGTTTATGATTCTAGATGCTGCAGTGTTGGAGAAACTAGACATTACGTGCATTGCACAGATATTGAAAACGTTATATTTACCAACATTGTACATATATCTGTGCATTACACAAATATTAAAAAATTCGTTCGCAAACGATTTTCATTTTCAAGAAACTGTGGCTTCTCTCCTCACTGACGTCTTGCGCTTATTTCAAAATGAATATAGAGGGCGCTAGCTACATATAGTGTAAACTTGACCCAACTAACAGGAATAACTGTAGTATACTCACAGAAGTTATAAAAATTAAATTATTATTTCTAAAACAGAACAACTTTATTTCATGTGGTTACTGAGCTTTCAATGTCTTTAAGGCATGGAAGCATTGAGTTTTTAAATGAATTAAGGCCCCATTATCTAAAGTATCGATCTATTTTTATTTAATGAGAATCTAGTATAATGCTTTTGCTCACCTCCACTGGAGTCGTACTGCCTGCTGGTTGACAATGCAGAACTGGATCTGTCACTAAACTCTAGAGGTGGCCTTGTTGTCACAAAACCATCCAGCAAGCGCTCTTGAGATCTATTTCTTCGCGGAGGTGGAGAAAAAGATCTTCGCTGTGAATTTAGTGGTGTTGAAGTGGCTGCTGGACCACCCCTGTAATCGCTCCCCACATCCTCAAGACCTCCTGCCACTGTGTTGCTGCGCACCAGATTACCGTTGTCAAAACTGACGTGCTTTTGTCTTCGATCATCCAAGGAAATGTCAGGTGTTTTGGCTGCTCGACCGGTGTCGGATACTTCTCGTCGACGCGTTGTTTCAGCATCGTTCAGTTCGTCAACGCTTCGGCTTGGTTGGAATCTCTGAAATGGATTAGAACTTTGTGGCTTTAATTCGAATAAAATATACTTAATTATACTCTGTTGAAAGTTAAAAAGGAACTCCTATCCTTATGGAGAGAACATGTTAGCATCTTAGTGTACGCAAAATGGATTCAAGCTTCCAGCGTACATCAACAACGTATACAAACGTATATCTTAATATGAATTGATAAAAATGATATCTAAAAATCGTAGCAAATATACGTTTCTTTGTTCGCCTTTAAGGAAACTGATGAATGAATAATAAGTATTGTTTCTTGCATACGATTTTCCCTTGCCGAGAAACAGAAGTAAAAAAAAAATCTTTATCCGGCATTTGATTTTTTAAGGGCATGTCAGTCAGTATGGGTCAGCACCTGAGCTCATACCCTTCTTTCCAAGCTTACACACCACAGCCAGCGAATGGACTTTCTGCCATGACAGATTTAGGTAAAAGAACAAAAATTAAAAAACAAAATTATGGCAAATAAAAACAAAATATACAGTATTTAAACTATGTATTTGGTAATTTTTCCGTTCATATGGCAACGGTTTACCTTAAATTCTGGCTTTCAAAACCATCGCACATTTAGTAAAAAAAAAAAAAAAATACAAAACTGAAGATTAATTTAAACGAACAAATGATTTTAATGCGATGCTCTAAGGTATCATGATAAAATTACCGAATTTTAACAATTTTTTTTAAATTTTATCACACATTTATAGTATAATATTAGTTCTTATGCTATATGTAATATTCCAGTAAAAGTCATAATGCGAAACTGATTACTTTAAAATTTCCATTCCTCCACAAATGTAAAGTAATTTAATCCTATGTTGATCTAAATAGTGTATTTTACAGACAAATCTTCTCGTTAAATAGTTGTATATTCAATTGACAAATACTGCTAGCGGTTTTTTGAAAAATTTGAATCTAGAGGTTTATTTTTTATGTTGAAAAACCTTCAACTATTAGAAGTTCTAGATATCAGCTATCCAATTTTTACAGAGCTTCATAATGACCGGTCAGTACAAGTAGTAACTAGAATATAAGGTAGTATCTAGAATAAGAAGGCAGTAACTAAAATAATTAAATACAATTCTTAATCTGGTGCAAAAGTTTCAACTTAAATAAAAAACAGAATTAAATTTTTTTAAAAAAAGCAACATTTTCATTTTAAAATATTTCGAAACATAACTGAGCAAAACAATACTGACCTTACATATTGCAGCAGAATCCATAAAATTTGAACAAAAATGAACCATTCCACTATTGTGTATAATTCTTACAGATTAAGGTATATCGCTAAGTGCTCAATTTTGATTTAATAACGAAAAAAAAAACTGTAATTCAATTAATTTATTAAATTAATTTATTTAATTTATTTGAAAAATGAAAATCTAACTATGAAATCAAAATTTATTAAGCAATATAATTATTTAACTTTAAAAAAAAATGTCTCTTTAAGAGAACAGTGTGATCCTTTAAACTTTACTTATTTGAGCTTGATTCTATGCTCTTTTAGGAAAATGGTTTAGAACTCTCAGCTAATTAGAATTTTAAAATTAAAACTATCATCGCTAATTAAGTAACAGAATGGGGCAAGCACTCAACCTTAATCCATCAATTTGCGTTAAATACTCTAAGTTAATTTATGAAAATGAGGTTTAGTAGTGATGGTGAGGTTTCCTTATTTTTTTAAACGTAATACTAGAAAAAAAATCAGTATAGAATTACAAATTGCCTGTGTTGTATGAATTTCTTAACACTCATTAGGGAATTCATTTGAAACTATTCATTCTAACAACCAAAATTTTCCAGTTCTTGGCTTTTGTTTTCTGTTAATGCGATGCATTTTTAAGTATCTCATTAGAAGAATGTTAACTGTTTAAATATTTATTCAGAATTATCAATTTAAATATATTCACTTTTAGAACCGTTTAAAATTGAAACTTTAAGAAACTCTTAGAATGAATTATTCTGGAAAGCGTTGTTTCTGATTGTTAAAAGCATGAATTTCTTTATAACAATCTTAATTTATCTTAAAATATAGTAATTATTTCAAAATTAAAAGCTTTTACAGAAACAGTTATTACAAACAAAAATTAACTTAAAAGTTCCTTTTAAATAGTAAAAGTTAATGAACTGTAAATTTCAAAGTTTTTAAATAGCAGGCATGTTACCAAAATTAATTACATCCAACCAACAAATCTATTAACATCATTTTCAACCTGGTTGGCTTTTATTTTCAGTTAATTTACTTAAATTACTTTTCAGGCTCAGTAATTAACAACTCTGAAACTAAACACAATTTTTCCGAGTATCTATGAAGCAGAACAGACTGTTACAAATTATGTAAAATAAATAAAAGTTTCATTACTTAAGAAGAATTTACTTTTTTATTCATTATAATTAAACAATTTTCTTCCTTATGCTGAGGAAACAAATAGCATCAGCATTTCCAGAATACAAGTACGAGTTATAATTTAACAGGGTATATTTTTATTTGTAAAATCTAATTTTGGAAATACTCATTTTTAATTAACGCTTTAATTTCTAATCCAAAACGATAAATAACGATGTTAAGTTTATCTGTTAAAAAACTTTTTATGACGAAGTAAATTATTTAAAATGCCTTTTAATACACTGCTGCAATTTAAACCGGTATAAATTATAGAATTGAGTCTGCAAATAACTTGATCTATTATCAAGATCTGATCTGGTAGGTTTCATAGCATTGGAGATTAATTTAGAACAAGCCCTCGCATAATGCCGCCAATCCAACGTTAATTTAATCCACTGCAAACACTACCATTCCAGTTTGAGTGTTTTGTCAACTACGATAGACTTAACACATCTTGAAAATATTAGTAACACAATTTGATAGTTATTGTAGTTTGAATTCTTACACTTACTTTAAACAACGAATAGTGAAAGACTCCAAAAATTAGGACACTTTGGACGCTTAAATATTACCGTACACATTATAAATTTAAAAAAAAAATGTATCTGGGAAACAATTACCTTGAAAATAATTACATAATTTTAAATAATAGTGGGCTGCGCCCCCTGCTCGCTAACGCTCGAGAAATAACGCCCCGAAAATTGCTACGCAATTTTATATGGTTTGCTTCGCAAACCAAGCTCGCAACGCTCGCTACTAACTTAGGTACATTGCAAATGCACAAAATTCTATGAATTCAAATTAATAATTCAAATCCATATAATTATTTTTTTAAAAAAAATTACATCTTTCGAGTAAATACTAAGTCATTAAAATAAATTTAAATTCAAATAAATGACATCTAATACGTTAAACCTATTAGAAATGTGCTATAGTATAAAATCTTAAGATAAAATTTCTGAAACTGATATCTCTTTAAAAAGGTTAAAATTTTGGCTATAATTAAGTCTATTAAGAATTGAAATAAGTAATTTGCAATGGAAAAGCCTGCATAAGCAAATAAATTCTAGTAAAACAAGTAAATTCGTGATATAAATCAAAAATCGTCAAATAAATTCGTAATATATAAATTCTTGAAAAAAAGTGCTTTCGACAAAATGCTAAAATAGAGACCTATCGACAAAGACTACCTTTGTCGGAGCCTAGCTTATGCCTAGGCCCTAGCTTATGCGGGAGCCTAGCTTATGCTCTCCCTGGTTATTTCAGTTTCCGTTTTTAAAAGCGCTATATGTTGAGCCATCTCAGCTAGATATGGCATGTGACATTTTTAGCGGCAATCATTGGTCGATTTTCTAGCGTTGCCATTCGGGTAGTTGTAATGAGGCTCTTTTTGTCGCCGTGTAAGAGAAATATCTATATAGATATTATTAGAAAAAACTCTGAATTCTCTCACTTTTGGAAATTCAACAAATCTTGAGGTGTAGTTTATTATTTTTTGTATTCAATTTCGTCACAAAATCACGTGAACTTACAAATATTTGACGAATATCTACTACCACATTCACTTGTCACTTATGTGCCCTTCGGGAGTTAATGCTGTTTCTTGCTTGTTCGGTTTATGGTGATTGTCAAATAAGATATCAAAATTTACATTACTCTCAAGATTTATGTAAAAAAATGAATGAAAAAAATAACAATTATTTTAACTTTAAATATTAACAATTATTTATATTATAATGAACTATTTATTTATGAAAAAAATGATCAATAATATAATACGAAAACTTTTGCAATGATTATCCTCTGATAAAATTTTTTTACACTGTATGATGGTATAGTGCATATTTTAGTGCATTCTCTTAACAAATAGGTTTTCTGAGTTCGATTCCTGATGATACCAGAATACTCATTCGTTCTTTTTTATTTCATGTCTTACTTTTTAAATGAATTGGAACTCATAGGTTTAATTTAGCTTTTGATGAAATTCACATCATCGAATAAGAAGATAGTTATATTTACAGCTGGACGAAATGTTCAAGGTCAGTGTTTCCCACATGAAAAAAAAAAACTGGTAAAACTGTACTGTGTATTCTTAACCTTTCTGATGAAAAATCAATAATTCTGGTCAATAAAACCAAAATATACGGTGCCTAAACCATTCAATCTGTAATGTTTCCGCAACGGCTTAGCGGAAATTTCGGTTTTCAGAATTATAGCTCTTATAGCCCCACATTTAGTAAAAAATACAAAATTGAAAAGTAATTGTAACCAAATAAATGGATTTTATGACCTGCTCTAATGTATCATGATAAAATTACCAAATTTTACCACATTTACCAAATTTTATCAAATATTAGAAAATCATAATCTATTGCTAATATTACCAAAATCATTACCAAAAGGCTTGCGTTAAAACTACTGAGATTTTTAGCTTTCTCATACAGCCAGAAAGGCGGTAAATGTTACCATATTTTAGTAGTTTAAGACATACTTTCTTTCTCAGTGAAAGAAATGGTTTCGTTGAAACAAAGAAATTCTGTGTCCATTTTTCACTGTGCTCTTAAACTGCAAAAATACTCCCGATGATTCTAATTTTAAGAGTTACTGTAAGAACATGTCAAGTGCCATTAATATGAATTTGAGAAAATTAATCGCAAATTGTATAAAGTTTAGGGTGAGTAGTGTGTTTGGAGGAAAAATGATTAAAATGTAAGCAATAAGACATATTTATACATTGTTCTGTTATCTAGAAGAAATTTTAAGAACTTGTTAAGAGGTTAAGAGCTTCTGTGGAACCATTATAAGACTTACAAGAAGTAACTCTTGTAATGAAGAATAAATGTTATCAAAATGTTATTCAACGCTTTTAATTTAATCATGATACCTTGAATAGTTAATTATTAAAATATCACCAATTAAAATAATATAGTTTATAATTTCATAGTTTTTAGCCTTTGTAAAAATATAATAATGTGGGAAAAAATAAAATTGAATAAAAACACCAAAAGCAAGAAATGGGAAAAAATAGAAGCATTTTTCAAAGATGATATTTTGTAAAAATATGGCTAATCACTTCAACGGTCCTAGCCCGGTATATAGACTCATTAAATAGTTGTTTACAAACCTGTAGTTTCTCTTAAAATGTACCATTTAATAATTTTAACTGAATAAATAAAGATTCAATACGAAACATGTTCTAGCACTAAAAATGTTAATGTCATTAATATGCCACTTAACATTTTACATTTGAGCATTGTAACCCGTATAAAAAAGAAAAAAATCGCTTTAAATGAATACTTACGTCATTTCGACTTCTAGCAGATATATTCAGTTGCGACGGCCGACGAATATTTCGGGCTATAAACTCCCTCTCACTCTCATTATAGCTCTGCTGACTTCCAAAACTGGCAGAACTTTCTAGCTTTCTTCTACCTCTAATGGATCCTTGACAAACCAGTGACCCATCTGAATCTCTTGATCTGTTTGGGTCGCAATAAAAGGTTTTGGGACGCTTTCTGAAGCCCGAAAGGATGTATTCTTCATCGTCTGTACTACAGATGTCATCTTTGGATCTAGTCTCATCCGTTTCGCATGTCCGGTCAGTGTCGTAAGGGGATGGACTGATGACTTCTACAGGCGGGGCGTAGATGTTTTCATCGCTGCTAGATCTTCTGTTCTGATGGTGGGATTTGTGGTGTTTCTTTTTGTGAATACAGGAAAAGAGTAGAGAGGAGTTTTTGGTGCAAGGTGAACTGTCTTGAGGATTGGGGAAGCAACCTAGGAATTTCAGGGAACGAGCGTTTTCTAGGACCTCTACCTAAAAATAATTTTAAACGATTTATATATTTAAAATTAAATTTTAAATATGTTGTTAAGAATTGGCAACATAATGACATCCATAAACGGTATAATGTACACTGTCAGAATTTTCATTCTAAAATTATAGTTAAAAAAAAAAAAAAAAAACAAGCAACACTCCGCCTATCCAATTAGCCGTAAAGTTTACGGTAAAGAAACTTTTTCACCTTTGCGGTTTTTAAACCGTTTACGACTAATATGGTTAAAATACTATGAATAGTGAACTATACGGTTGTTAACCATTTACAACTAGCATGGTTTCAAAACCATAAAAAAGAAATTTAATTTGACGTTGTAGCTAAGATTTTCATTAGGCAATGGACATTGGAGTTAGGTTGTGGTTGAGTTGTGTTTTATCAAATGAACCACTGAACGCGATCTTATTAACCTTTTTGCTTGTTTCCCCTATCGTACGAGATGGAAAATGCTAGACTTTTTTATGTTAAGTGGGTTTATGGTGCTGCCTAATATGCGTGAATTAGAGTATCGTATTCTAATAGTACAAGTTCACAAATTGAGGATTGCAAGATACCCAATTCTCGTCGTGTGTTGAAGAGAATTGGAAAAATGTGGAGTCAACGTTGGTATTCGTACCCCCGTTCTTTAGGCCTCGAGATTGATAGATTAGCCCTTTCCGCTATAATATGAACCCCATTGCAAGGAACTAAATGACTTCATTACGTGGAACTAGTTTGTGCGATAAAATTCTGCTTGTTTAACCGTATTGTGAAAGCAGTTAATAAACGGCTTTCTTGTAGTTAAGAATTTGAAAACGACTTTAACTGTTTTTTGGGATATGGTAAAGTAGCAATGATATAATGGTTATTTAACCCTTTTTTAGAGAAATTTCTAACCCCTAATTCCCTTTAACTGCTAAGGAATTTTCAGTAGTTCGAATTGTAGCAAAAGTAATGTAATAATAATCTAATAAATTAGAATTAAGAGAAATGTATACATAAATTAAACATAAATTAAACATAAATTAATAAATGTATACATTTGTAAACTTTCTGCCATCGAATATTTATATTAAGCATGGTTACAGCTTATAGTTGAGCATGAAAGTTATTTTTTAATTTTAATATTGTTGAATTTCAGCAAATTGTAATTTTATGTCTAGAAAAATTGCTTTATTAGTGCAAAGTTAAATAAATTATAAATTTAAATTCGCAACTTCTTACTTTATTTGCGTTACTATTCAGCCGCTAGTAAATTTTAGGCTATTATCAATAAAATTTATCCATTGCGGGATTTCATTAAATTAAATCAAACAAATAACTAAATGTTATTTTTATTTAAATGTGTTTTAAGTATTTGTCCTACAAATATCAATGTTACTCCTATCTGAGAAACAGTGTTTAGTCTTGCGCACTGAAAGGCAATTTTAATTTCCCTAAAGTTAGCTACATAATTAATCGTCACAGTTGTATTCTCCGATGAAAGTAGTATATTTATAAAAAATTCTCACGAAACTACTTTTCGGAAATTAAACCTAAATTTACAATATTTAAAATAGCTTATTTGATAATTCTTCCGATCGTTATGGTAGTGCTCTATTCTGTTAAAAGTTTTGGATCTAATTACGGTATAGAGCACCGGCACTTTGGGTTCATTATCCGTGAATATTATACCATAATATTATACCATAATTATTACCATAATATTATACCATTCTTATAATAAAATATTATACCATAATTATTACAGTAATATTTATTTAATCAGAGTAATTCATTGATTTAACGATAATCATTGCTGTAAAAGTTTTGGTCTATATACCCGATTTTTTTGTTTTGTAGCATGCGTCGGTAAAAATGGATATTACCACAATTTGATCTGGAATTTTTGACAATGTATCGAAAATTCTTGTTTTCAAAATTATAGTTCTTATTACCCCACATTTAATACAAATGCAGTGCTGGAAAGTAAATTTAACATTTTTAAAGACTGATGTTTTTATTACTTTTTTCAACGATTCTGTACAAAAACAAACCTTCTCGTAAAACAATCTGCTCTTTGGATGTAACGACATTCAATGTTACTTTTAATAGAGTGTTTAATCTTGCGTACAACAAGTGAGCTTAAAGATATGAGGTTTCTATAGTTTTAGCGCTTGAACTTTCGGATGTAGGACGAAATTGGGGTAAATTGAAATTATGAAATGGTGCAGTTAAAAAGAAAATTTCATTTTTAAGTGTAGCATTAAGCTGTATAATCTTAGGACGCATTATGTATATCCGATTTTTTTCCATTTATTTTGAAATATATATATATATATACATATATATTTCAAAAAAAAAAAAAAAATATATATATATATATATATATATATATATATATATATATATATATATATATATATATATATATATATATATATATATATATATATATATATATATATATATATATATATATATATATATATATATATATATATATATATATATATATATATATATATATATATATATATATATACACCGAAGAGTCATTACATTATGACCACCCTACTAATAACATGTAGGACCACCTTTAGCCCTCAAAACTGCTAGCACCCGCCGTGGCATTGATTCCACAAGGTGCTGATAGGTAGTCTGAGGTATCTAGTGCCTGGCGTTTACCAACTGGTCCTGCAATTCCATCATATTGCGCGGGGGTAGCGTGGCAGCACGAATTTGGTTTTCCAAGTAGGACCACAAATGCTCTATTGGATTAAGGTCAGGTGAATTTGGGGGCCAAGACATGACTTGAAAGTCACTGGAATGTTACTCGAACCAATCCATGACGATTCGACCCTTATGACATGGTGCATTATCCTGTTGGTAAACACCATCCCTCACAGAAAAAACTGTTGCCATGAATGGGTGAACCTGGTCTGCAACTATGTTCAAGTAGCTTACGCCAGGGATTGTTCTATGAGGATTATGGGTCCTAATGCGCCCCATGAAAACATTGTTCCTGGGCGAGAAACCATGAAAACCTATGAGAGCCCATTGTTATAGATGGAGGGTATATATATATATATATATATATATATATATATATATATATATATATATATATATTACACAAGGGAACAACTTTTTTTATTTTATGTTGCATGGTATACTTTAACGAGTCTTGGATATTTTTACGTCACTGATTTCAAATATCTGTTTCTCTTTACAGATTAAAATTCTCCTTAAATTTTTTTCAGTCTATTTATTGTAGAAATGTTCAAGTTAAAAAACGTTATATACAACAGAAGGTCTCATTGTTGTAGCAACAAACTTCCTTAAGTTATACTAGCGCCATACGCCACTAGGGCCGCTTATTATGAATTGTTTCTTCAATTGCTCCTAAATATAACTGCTCCTAAGTAAACTTCATAATAGAGTAGTGCCCTTAGCATGTATGGGTTCCTATGCAGTTTTAACCTTGATGATGTGATTTTTTTTTAATTTTGCACCTTTTAACAAAAACAGACTAAAAAACTTTTTAAAAAAATCTGTAGCTTTAGGAGCAAAGCTAATTTCGTATTTGAGATCCCTACTCCCGAATTAGGCAAGATCAAGGATATTTATAAATGCAACACAAAATTTGTTCCCCAGTGTAATAGATACGATTTTTCCTCGCCCACAAGATAGATAAATTATTTTTTCTTCTTACGATAGTGCAAATGTATATTAAACGTGTTCAATGCGGAACAGCTTTCACCACACATTTCTAAGTTAATATTATCATCATAACTTTTATTCAGAAAAGAAATCTTTGGGGCGAAACTGCATTATATTTATGGAAACCTTTTTGCATGCAAATGAATATCTGCCTAACTTCAAAGTGACATTAATGACAGCGAGAAAACAAGTTGTCTATTAAAACCTGGGAAATATCCCCTAAGAAACCTCATTAATTTTTAGGGCAATTTATTCTCATGTCTCGTAGCTAAGAAGAACTCCATAACTAAAGCATCTTTCTTGCTCACTGGAACAAAAAAAAAAATGTTTCTTATCTAGATTCGACTCTCAAAATATGAGAGTGTTCCTTAGCTGAGCTCACAGACTTTTATGCATCATAAATACATTCGCAGCTGCAAGAAATTACTGCTATTTTCAAAATTTATGATCACAAGCATTGATTTCAAAGAATTATAACAGAGAAAATAGTCAGTAATTGGCGGAGAAAATAAAAACAATCACCATAACTTAAGGACAATTGCACCTAATTTATTTCGTTTCACTGCACGTTTGGAAACTGCAGAATAACTTAATTGTTAATTCTTTTATTAGTTATGGGTATTGAAAATAGAGTTGTGTAATAATAGTTTATTTTTAGGAAAGTGTTCCCAAATGATATTTTCCATAAAACAAACAGTTACTTGCAATTAAACAAACTGATTTCAGACTATGCTTTGGTTTAACTGTTTCGTAACAGAATAGTTTTAATTTTCTTGTCTTGCTGTTAAGAAAAAAAACAACACTACATTTTAAATGACTAGTGATTTTAGAATCATTTTATTAGGTTGAAAAATGACTACAATTAAATTCTAATTGTTGTATTTAATCGCTTCATGATCGTTCGAAAATATTGATCGCATATTTTGAAAGTCTTAATATAAATTTAAATATTTAAGTAAAAATCCTTTTTACATTGAAATGGAAAAAGAATAACGATAGGGGAGAGGGGGGCACATGTGAACAAATTTTTTTTATTTCTTCACTTTCCGAAAAATATCATCAATTTTTCATAGTAAAAAAGTCCATATGTTTAAATAGTATTTTCTTTGTCTTGTGGAATTTTTTGAGATTTTTCAATAAAATATTTCTTTACTTTAAAATATTTTAGAAAAATGACTTCAATTGTTCACATGTGCCCCTATTGGGGGCACATGTGAACAGGCCTGGGGCACATATGAACAAGATTAAAAACACAAAGCAATCATCATATTTCAAAGAAAAAAAATCTTTAGTATAACAGATATAGATACGCATTATACTGAGGGGGTTGTAGCTTACTATGTGAATTTAAATTGTACAACAGTACTGTCAATAAGAAAATAATTTTTCAGCTGTACAATAATTTATCCGTAATTGGGTTTTTCGCAACTTCATGTTCCACGGGTGTTGTAATGGGCCTTTTTCTTTCTTCTCTAATACTCTTTCATGCTTTTTTTTCATTTTTTCTATCTTTTCATTTGTAGCTTTAACAATTCTATTTTCTCAGGTGTATCAGTTAATATGCGTGATGCGCGATCAACCATTTAATAGAAAAAAATTTTTTTTAAAGGAAAAATTAATAAATTAATTATGGAAAATTAAATAATGATAATTTTAAATGCATACATATTTTTTAAACTTATAATATCATGAGGATAATAATCTTAATACTATGTAGGGGCACTTGTGAACTTTTCACATCTGCCCCAGATGTTTTGTTCACAAGTGCCCCCTTCATCCTTCTTAAACCTAACTTAAAAAATAATGAACTTTTAATTGAGTAAAAAAAAGAATAATTGTCATAAACTTACCTGAATGTTCATATAATGATCTGCAATAGTTAATTTTAGTTTATTAGTTGATTTATATTATGCTTTCACTTGGAGAAGCGAGCAATTATAATATATGCAACACCAGCTGATACAAAGAAATTGTCAGAATAGACCAACAAAATGTCTCATTGCTCTGAAAGTTTTTCAGAGAGGTAGGACTAGTACTGCCATCAATTGAAAATTTTTCGAGATTTTTTATTTCAAATCATATTGGTAAAACATACCATGTTCACATGTGCCCCCTGTTCACATGTGCCCCCCTCTCCCCTACTCATTTTGGTTCTAGATTTTGACTCCTTTTTTTTGCTAAGAAAGTAAGTGCCTAATTTCTTTAAATAATCTTTGAATTTTAAGATCTAAATCAAGTTTGAATAAAATTCTTTTTACTATTTAAGAAAAAAAATGAAAATTAAAAAAAAATTTAAAATGGAAATTGAAAACAAATGGAATATAAAAAAAGATCTGAATAAAGTGTAAAGTTCATAAACAAATTTTGCCTTTTTAGCATCCCAAATTTCAACTGTGTAGTTGCATTCTGGTGGCCTGCAGAGCTTCCCGTAGGGTTTTTTTTACGTTAAGTTTAACAGTTAATCACCCCAGAATTTCGTTTTATTCAATTTTAACTTTTTATTATACTCCCCGATTTTGTTCTACAATCCATCGAAGTTTTATAGTTCGTGTGCAGAAAGTCAAATTGCAACGTTAGGTAGAATGACCAAAACAGTGGCAGCTGTGAATATAGAGAGAATTATGTAATTTTATTTATGCTCAGATTATTTTATTGATTGAAAAATAGAAATAATTATTTGCAAAAAATTTTACTCTTAGTATTTTAAATCACATACAAATTTTAATTAAAAATTGATATGTCTTATTAATCTGAAAATAACGATCTCTATTTTAAATTTGTTTTCTTAAAGTACAGCTTTAATTTCAGATTTGAAACATTTCATTTTTCAAAAATTAAATGTACTTTTTTTAGAAAATTTTTGATCCTTTAGACACGGCTTTACTTCTTTTTAGACTTTCCCATGTTGTTAGAAAATAACCGTTCGAAAACTATAATCTAAAAAAACCAGCTCAAATTTTAGCTTATTTTTTATTCCTTCGTCTCTTAAAAAAAGAAAATTGCGAATAAGTTTGAAGTAAATAAATTTTTGATCTTATCTTACTTACCGTTTAGAATAGTTTACAACCTAGTAATAAAGAAAATCCATTAAGGAAACTTTTGTTGTTTTATAATAAAGAACGTTTCTGGAACTAATAAAAAAAGATCTTTTGAATTAAAAATAAAACGATATATTTTTTTAAAATAAATTTTAGTTATTCAGTTCAGGTTGAAGTTAAAATAATCTAATTCTATGTTTCGATAAACTGTGAAATTTTATATTAAGCAGAAAAATAAAAATTATTTTCATGAAATAAATGTATTTAGACTTAATAACAGTTATTAGTTTTAACTAATTAAAAAGTAATGATAATTATGTACAGAAACTAGAAAAACAACTTTGCTGTTTATAACTATTAGTGCAGAACTAAAAATTAAAAGTTAATATCGTTTGGAATTTGTAACAAACATTTATAAAACTAAGCAATTTGTGAATTTACAGTTCACATTGTAATGTGCCGCCTCGAGTAACATATTTTTTTGAAACATTAAAAAATTATTATTTAAGTTAGAATAGTTAGTTATCGAGAACATCTGAATAAGTTTACAGTAATTTGTTGACAAATATAAATATATTTTAGGCAATTGTCTACCATTCATCTATTTTAAGATCCAATTGAAGATTTAAAAAAAATTAACTTATTTTAGATTGATTAATATGGATATTAAAGCAAAGCAAACTTATTTAGAAATTGTTTTCTAAGAAGTAAAGTTAAATAAGAATTAGGAAAGAAGTTAAGCCGGAATTTAAGTCAAAATAGTTAGTTATCGGGAACCACTGAATAAGTTTTCAGTAATTTGTTAACAAATATAAATAAATTATAGACAATTGTCTACCATTCATCGATTTTAAAATGCCAATTGGAGATTTCAAAAAAATTTAACCTTTTTTAGATTTATTAATGTAGATATTAAAGCAAAGCAACCTTTATCTAGAAATTGTTTCGTAAGAAAAGTATTTAAATAGTATACATTAAGGCTTTGTTTTTAATATGTAAATTTTTAACTTATTGTTTACATAATACTTTTGGTAGTCGTTAAGATGATTAATTGGTTAAGCAAAGGGATTGTGAAACTGAATCAAAAGCGGCGTTATGTTTCAAAACTTATAACTTGCACGGATAATTTATGCAGTTTAAAGTTTCTTTTGAAACAATTAACTTTAAAAGTTTTGCTTCATCAATTTCTTCTTGAATTATTCATAACTGGTAAATTAATGTAGGCACTTTTAAGACCTGAATATAAATTAAGGCTAATGATTAACTGTGTTTCTTTTAATTAGTGGATCTTTGCTTTAAGTATAATAAAGTGAGTGATAAGTTTGAGATTAAGTAAACAACAAAAGTACTAAGAATAAGAGAAATTGTTCAGTAAATATGCAGAAAGTTTTCAATTTTTTAATATTTCTAAATTGGAGACAATTTTGACTTTTAATATTGTTAATAAACATAAAAAGGAAAAATATTAAAGATATAAAAAATATTTTGAGAATTTAAGAATAAAAAATTGAAGAGCATAAGGTTTTACAAAAGTTCCAAAATTTTTGGGCTACAATATTATAAATTTTGAAACGCGTTCAATGTTTTCGGAAAGTGGTTAAATTTTCCGAAAAATTTAAATTATGGTTAGATTGTGGAATAATATTATTATTGTTTAAATCTGCTGCAATACTAAGTAAAGTTTAATTGCGTTATTGTGCTTCTGAAACGCTTTTTACGTTCTATGTGAAATCATATTAATGCTGCAGCAAATTAGCACTACACTGAAGAAATTTTGGATCAAAGTTACTATATTTTTGTCATAAAATTGCCGATACTTCTTTCCTTAAAATCAGTTTTTACCATAAAATGTTAAGGAACAAAAATTCGAATCAAACGTAATTTTTACAGTAATAATTACCGTAAAATCACTGCATCAATCTAATGAAATAAATATTTCTGTAAAAATTACGGTATAATATTTTACGGATGATGTACTCAAAGTGCTGGTGCTTTATACCGTAATTTGATCTGGATTTACAAAGAAAGAAGATAAACAATTTTGTTTTTCAATACTAAACCGATTTTTTGAGAAGTTGATAAAAAGTTTTACATTTTATATATTTTTTCTTTTTTAAGGTTTATAGTAGATAAATAGAAGTCACCCAACTGGAACACTCTTTACCAATGGATTACCAATAGATTCAGAATTATTTTGAATTCTTTCTTTGTTATATAAATCGAATGCTAATAACTCAAATGGCATGAAACTTTTATGATTGTTATGCATGTCATTAAGTTCTCAGGGGATCAATTTCTCATACAAAAACAGTAACATATTGTACATGGTTACTTTAAAGTATCGCACATAAAAGTTTAACCATTTGCGAATTTAAATGAATGCACAGTAACACAAAGATTAGCTGAAATGTTTATTTTATTTTTAGTTGACAAAACTTTGGTGTTTAAAATGTAATCGTCTTTAATAAAGGGTATTTTTCCAGATTCATAGAATTAAAACTGGGACAATAAATGTTCATATTATCGTTTTTCTTGTTTAAATTCGAAATGACACTTTTTCAACACTGTTTTTATTTGTGCCTCTGGTTGGCGAACTGAGAGATGAAATTTTTTAATCTTTTCTCAGCGGAAAATTCGTGAAATCGAGGTGCGAGATAGCGAGGTTCGACTGTATTAATATCTTAATATTTTCGTGTATTTTAAATGGGTATTTGACAGTATTGTGCTTTTGGCTTGTTGTGAACGATATGCACAATCAATAGTACCATGGAATACAGAAGTCGTAAATGAGAATGCAACTGTAATAAACGAGTACACAAAAGAAATAGAACAACTCCTTGATACAGTGGTGCACTATGCATAAGAAAAATTTGATAGTATTGTTTATAGTTTTTATAGTAATGTAAATTTTTATAGTAAAATGGGTTACGTAAGAAATAAATTGGAACTTGATACTGAGTTAGTACAAAAGAAAAGTTGAAAAAGTGACTAATAAAAGCTGTGTAAACTATGTTTGATGGTAAAGATATAAACGAGGAATGGGCGATATTAGAAATTATATATCGTGATGCATCGTCAGTTTTGCATCACGATATAGCGATGTATCGCGATATAGTATTTTTGAATTTAATTTACTTGTAAGGCACAGAAAGTCAAATTTCTATAAAAGCTTCACACTCAGATTGATTTAAATCAATTTATAAATTTGAAGATATACATGTTTTGCTTAAGAAAGATTACAAATCTTACTTAAAATATTTATTGAAATGTTTCTTTAGAAACTCATAATACGCGTAAAACAAAGTGTTAAAAACTTTTTAAAGCGTTTTTTACAAATTAATATTTTCTTGTACTATTATGCATAAATAATTACATAATTATTAAGTTCGATCGTAATGGTCAATTTCTAAATGAAACGTTAAAAATTATTTGTATGTTTAAAACAAAGTGCTAAATAAATTTTAGAAAAAAAAACGCTTTTAAAACACTATTTTTTATTATCATCATTTCAGTTATTAAAGTTCTATTATAGTTCATTTACGTCACACTAGAGCTGCACAAAGGGCTATTGGCGACGGTCTGGGAAACATCCCTGAGGATGATCCGAAGACATGCCATCACAATTTTGATCCTCTGCAGATGGGATAGCACCCCCGTTTCGGTAGCTCGACGACCTGTACGCGAAGTCGAGCACTTTACGGTAGAACAGTTTAACGAGGACCAATACTACACACCCTCGGTCCCTACGCAGACTGATCCAAGTGGTCACTCACCCGCACACTGACCGCAGCCAGTGATGCTTGACTTTGGTGATCTGCAGGGAGCCGTGTCTTAACGATCAGTCCACTGCGGGACCTTATCATTTCAGATAAATAATTAAATTAAAATAAATAATGACCGAATTATGAACGAAAAACAAAATAAGATTTAATTTCTTAAAAATAAAAAAATTGTTATATTCCATAATATATTTAGCTAATTAACAAATAATATGGAAAGAATATTTTTTAAAAAAAGTTATTATACTCTCTAATAAAACAAAGTGATAAATGATTTAAAAAAATGAATAAAATACGCAAACCTTTCAAATTTTTTCGTATAAACTAAGTTGATTGACTTATGTCCACATCCAAATGACAAAAATAAATTTTGTTTTAACTTTATTTCTAAAAATAAAAACAACAAGATTTACAAATTTATAATCAGTAATAAAAACTCATTAAATTATTAGAAGTTTCATCCAAAAAGTTTTTAATAAATTAAAAGAAAGTAAAAAAATAACCTAACAAATTCAATTCTTTATGGGCGCCTAAATTAGATTGCCGATAATTTTTACATTTAAAAATAAAAAGAAGTTTTCTTAAAATTTTTTTTTATCTAATTAATGAAGAAACTCTTCTTTATATATTCTTTTCAATAATAGATTGCCTTCAGAACAAGGTAACATCTGCGATCACGAAGTTAGTCCCACTGAAAATAATCTACAAGAAAAGTCGTGACAAAGAAAAAAAAAGTCAAGAGGGGCGAGAAGGAACTTGCGATATAACGATATTTGTTCTCAAAACTCTGATTCTGATTCTACAGCTCACCAATCAAGGCCATTTCAACATAACGAAACGAACATCGTCTTCCACAGCGCGAGTCGACATCGGAACGTAAGAAAAGAGTCTTATATCGCTATATCGTTATCTTATATCCTTGCGTGTCTTATATCGCTATATCGTTTTGCGCTCGTTGTCTTTACTCGACGGCTTAAATCAGATTTCTGATGCATCACCTTGAATGAAAGTCGCTGTATCGTTTTGCCGATATATGCGTTAAATCGATATGTCTCGATACATCGATTTATAGCCAGTCCTAATATAAACAAGATATAACAGCATTAAGAATAAGAGTACTGTGGATATTAATGGAGGAGAACAATAAGTAAGGTGAATACTAATTTAAATGGGATTAACAATATAAATGAGAATAGTGTCAGATTTATGTTACATAAGAGAAAAACAAAGGTATTCAAAGCAATAGAGCAACTCGAAAAAATTTCTAATGTATGTCACATTTAAAGCTATATTAAAGAGTATGTATCGATGAAACAAAACTCAAAAATAGTTTGGAAATTTGATGAGGGAATATACATAAATGAAATTCTACAACGAAAAATTTCCAGCTTATGTGTCAAGTATGATATACCTTATAAGAGATAGATTGATATAAGAGATAATTTATTTCTATGCATATCAAATATCTTATACTCCAATGTGCATGCATATGTTATAATTTATACCCCAGTGTGTTTGCCATGCAATTTTTAAAATTGAATGATTAAAGATTGAACCTCTTTTCTGTTGATGCAGTACTGCTCTCTAATATCCTCTCTGGAGTAGATGGGATGTCCCTTTTTGTTTCTGAGGATCAAACTCGACCGCCGCTTCACCATTTCATCATCCGAGTCGTAGGTGATGGTGTCCGCCGAGAGGTCCACTTGCACACTCTCGTCCACCAGTGGACCACTCCCGCCACCAGACTTCAACGACACTGGAGTTCCACCCCTGGAGCTTAAGGTCAGCCGGGAGTTGGCCAAAGACCCTCCAACTGGAAAAAAAATCATTTGTGAGTTGTGAGATTCACTATTAGTGAAATTATAATATATATATATATATATATATATATATATATATATATATATATATATATATATATATATATATATATAAGTTCAAAATGAAGAATAAAACAAAGAAAAATTATAGACATATGAAAAAAAGGGGGTGGGAAATAATAAGTAAAAAAAATAACAACAAACATTTTATTTAGAAAAAAAAAAAAGTGAAATGTTAATTAAGAAACCGGAAAAAAAGCCGGAAAAAAAAAGATATAATCTTTTCTTCAGCCCACACGATTATATCCGCAAAACAGAGTGCTTTCTGATATTGTATCAATAAAGCCAAAGCAAAATATATTAATACAATAGTGTGAGGAGCACTCAAAAATTTTTTTTTTTATAAAATAACTACAAAAAATAGATCAAAAAGTAAATATAACATGTAAAAACAGATAATAAAATAAAATAAAAAGAAAAAATAAAATAAAAAGAAAAAACATTAAAAAGGGGGGACTATAAAGCGAGTAGCAAAATCATAACAACTTATATGGACAAATGATACTTATTGTTTTTCTTAATTTTCTTAGTGTTTTCTTGTATTTATTTATTTATTATATATATATATATATATATATATATATATATATATATATATATATATATATATATATATATATATATATATATATATATATATATATATATATATATATATATATATATATATATATATATATACATATATATATATATATATATATATATATATATATATATATATATATATATATATATATATATATATATATATATATATATATATATATATATATATATATATATATATATATATATATATATATATATATATATATATATATATATATATATATATATATATATATATATATATATATATATATATACACACACTGGTGTGCAAAACTTAAGCAACAAGTGCGTTTTTTGTCATAACTCTACAAGAAATCATCCAATTGACATGAAATTTGAATTGTACATTATTTTGTACTTAAACGATGGTAAAAGAATAATAGCACAGTAATGAATATAAAGCTTAAAGTAGGGTATGGAACAAAAAAAGGCTTTATTTGACATATAGTGGCGTTACACATGATTGCCTGAAGAAGCGCAAGTACAAATCTGATGCATCCATTTTGTTGCAGTCAGGATAAAAGAATCAACAAATTAAAAAAAAAAAGAAAAGAGAAAAACGTCTTTTCAATCCAGCCTTCTTTTGCAGTTTCCTTCGTCAATCAAACACGTTTTGTTGTTTTTAAAATTCGCTTTTTTCTGAATTGATTCGTCAGGCTTCGATTATATTTTGTCCCTTTTTAAATACAAATTCGGAAACCTTCTTCATTCGCTTTCTACAGAGATTCTAAAAATGTATTTAAAGGGTGATAACTACGGAATACTGCGTAAGGAACATGGTTTTACCATAAATTGGATATATTACACATTCTGAAATTTTGATAGATACTTTGAAAATATCTATTTCCGAAAAAACTTATTTCGAACTGATTCTATTTATTACTGAATATATCTTAATAAATTTAAAATAACTACATATTTCGAATACTATTTATATTTCTATTTACTTCATGAGAAAAATCCAATCTTTATAAAGGATTTTTTTAAAAACCTTAAAGCATCTTAATTTTATTACTAAAAATATCACCCCCATTAAAAAATATCTAACTTTCTGATCGAAAATGAAGTAATTCAAATTCCTCGTTAATAGTCTGAATTATGCTTGATATCGAAATGAATAGAGATGCCAATGCATATACCTTTTGAAATAAAGTTAAGTAACGTAAGTATCAGCAGAATATCAAAATCGATTAGTTTTTCTCATTCCATATTCATAGTGAAAGCAATAAAGTAAGAAAAAGATAACAATATTTCCTCCATGTATGACATGGTTACTTTATTGCACTCCGTAATGCCCAAAGCAGATGTTTCCGGGAGAAAGCAGAATAATCTAACAAATCACATAAATCGAAATATGACTTTTTCCTAATGTATAAAGGAGACCAGGATTTCGATGGAAGAATTTATCTTTCTTCGGCATTTCACATTTCAAGATTGTATGAGTTTTTTTTTCTTGTCAATATTTTCACTCATCGTGAATCCGAAGTAATGAAAATATTGATATTTTAGCTAAAAATAAGGTTAGATTATATTGTGAATATTAGGAACGAAATGTACATATCATTATTTTGTTGTTGATGTTTTCTTATTGAGTGAAATGGTACTTTCTGGTGGTTGTAATAAAGAAATATATATTCGATTATTCTTGCCTGATGTCAATAAAAGCCGAACTCATTAAATAATGCAAGAAATTAAGCTAATACAAAATAAATGGATAGTAAAGACTATTCGTGCCTGATGCTAATAGAAGACAAACTCATTAAATGGTGCAAGACATTAAAATAATACAAAATAAATGGATAGTAAAGACTATTCGTGCCTGATGAATATAGGGTTAGATTATATTGTGAAAATTAGGAACGAAATGTACACATCATTATTTTGTTGTTGATTTTGTAATATTTGAGTGAAATGGTACTATCTGGTGGTTGTAATGAAGAAATATATATTCGATTATTCTTGCCTGATGCCAATAAAATACAAACTCATTAAATGGTACAAGAAATTAAAATAATACAAAATAAACGGATAGTAGGACTATTCGTGCCTGATGCTAATAAAAGAAAAACTCATTAAATGGTGCAAGACATTAAAATAATGCAAAATAAACGGATAGTAAAGACTATTCGTGCCTGATGAATATAATTAGGAACGAAATGTACATATCATTATTTTGTTGTTGATATTTTAATATTTGAGTGAAATGGTACTTTCTGGTGGTTGTAATGAAGAAATATATATTCGACTATTCGCGCCTAATGCCAATAAAAGTCAAACTCATTAGTGGTGAAAGACATTAAAATAATACAAAATAAATGGATAGTAAAGACTATTCGTGCCTGATGAATATAGGGTTAGATTATATTGTGAAAATTAGGAACGAAATGTACACATCATTATTTTGTTGTTGATTTTGTAATATTTGAGTGAAATGGTACTTTCTGGTGGTTGTAATGAAGAAATATATATTCGATTATTCTTGCCTGATGCCAATAAAATACAAACTCATTAAATGGTACAAGAAATTAAAATAATACAAAATAAACGGATAGTAAGGACTATTCGTGCCTGATGCTAATAAAAGAAAAACTCATGGTGCAAGACATTAAAATAATACAAAATAAACGGATAGTAAAGACTATTCGTGCTTGATGAATATAGGGTTAGATTATATTGTGAAAATTAGGAACGAAATGTACACATCATTATTTTGTTGTTGATTTTTTAATATTTGAGTGAAATGGTACTTTCTGGTGGTTGTAATGAAGAAATATATATTCGATTATTCTTGCCTGATGCCAATAAAATACAAACTCATTAAATGGTACAAGAAATTAAAATAATTCAAAATAAACGGATAGTAAGGACTATTCGTGCCTGATGATAATAGAAGACAAACTCATTAAATGGTGCAAAAAATTAAAATTGACCTAAAATTGACTTTCATGAAATAGCAATTTTACATTATCTATCTCAAAATGGATTAATTATTTAAAGATTGTATGAGAAATGGTATTTCTAGTAAATATTTTAGCTAATAAAACAAGTAAAATAATTAAATTCTGAAATTTTAATTAATAAAAAGGACAGATAATTTTGAGAATATTCGGAGTTGAGAATTTAAAATAGTTTTATGGAGGATTTGTTTCATTGAAGAGGTGTGCACTTGTACATTCAGGGGAAAGTAGTAAGAAATATTTTTGAACACGGGTCAATTGAAACTTTGGGCATGATTCAAATGTAAATAAGAATGTTTTTTTTCAAATGGTGAAAGCAAAATTTTTTGGAAATAGAATTTTCGACCATTTTCTAACACTAAGCACACAACTGAAAAAAATGTCTTCTTCTTTCAAGGCATAACAGCCAGCTACAGGCCAGCAGCGTCTCAAATAGTCTTCGCCACATTGTTCTATCAGCAGCAAGGCTTTTGCAGTTTCCCTTGCTTACTATATGAAAGCCCTTCTCCATCGAGTCAGCCACCAAATCAGTAATTTTCTTTGTTTTCTGGTTACCATGAGATTATTAAAATCAGCTTTTTTACTGGGTTCGTATTATCAGATCAGAATAGATGTCCCCCTCATCATAGTCTAATGCAATTTATAATTTTAACGATATCCGGCTGTTTGGAATAAAAAAAATTACGTTTTTCAAGTAGATTAAAAAAGAGATCGTAATTCTACTTTTGTCGACAAAAAATAAAAACGTAGTGTGTACTACTTTCGTTAAGAACTTCTATCACCATTGAAATTTTTTCCAGCGCGTTGCAAAAGTGGTGTGCCCTACATTTAATTCGTTTTCGGAGTGACAGAAATAGAAGTATTTACTCTTTTTAGTCCAATGAAGTTTGCAACTTTTAAATTTCTTTCTTAAATTAATCATTTAAACCCTTAACGATCGGCTAATTTTCAAGAAAACTTTCATAAAAGTGTCTATTTTTTTGACTTTTGTATTTGTATTACGTATACGATTAGTGCTGACATCTAGTTTAAAATAAACTAACTATCTACAATTACTTTAAAAAAATATCCTGGTACTGCCATCTGGTGTGTAAAATGAGAAATAAAATGTTTTCCGGGTCAAAGAAATGAATTAGTTTTTTTCTTATTGGTGCGTTATTACTGAACACTCAAGCCCAGAAATATTATGGGAGCGAGAAATAGAGGACGAAACATCACCCCGTCATTTTCACGGGAGCGAGAAGGAAGGGGTTAACAAGATTTTTAAAATATTAAAAGCGTCTACGTATGGCCATTAACATAATAGCAGTTTGATATAAAACTGTCTAATTTTCTGATAAAATGCAAAGTAATTTAAGTTCTTCCTCAATGGTCTAAATTAAACTTTTGATTTCGAAACGACAAAATTTTGAAATGCACAGGTCTTTGAAATTAAAGATGCAGTACCTGTCGAATATCAAAATCGATTAAGGTTTTTCATTTCATATTCATAGTGAAAGCAATAAAGCAAGAGAAACAATAGCAATATTTCCTCACTGTATGACAGGGCTACTTTATTGCACTCTATAATGTCGATGGCAGATGTTCCCACAAGGAAGCAAGTTAATCTAACAAATCACATAATTCGAAAGAGGACCTTTTTTCTAATGTAGGCGAAGACTTAAGTTTTGAAAGAAGAATTTATCTTTTCTGGCATTTCTCATTTCAATATTGTAAAAGTTTTTATATCTTTTACCTGTAAATTCTTTGGCTCGTCGTAAAAATGAAATAAAAAAAAAATCTGATATTTTGTTAAAAATTGAAGTTGGATAATTTCGGAGTAGCAGAAGTGAGGAACAAATTAATATTTTGTTGCTGATATTTTTATATTTCGCGTTGTGGTGATTGGAGTAAGAAAATATATAAGTGATTAAGTTTTTTTGTGTATTAAAAACATATTTATAATAAATACCCTGTTTTAGTAATATAAAATTAAAAAATACATCAATGCATAAAGTTGCATCATTGCTCAAAAGCAAAATATGTATTATAGATTTGAAATTACAAAAATTATTTAAAATGTATGAAATGGCTATGTTTATTTTTAAATTTTATAACCGCTGTTAAACAGCTGACCCAATTTTTTTGGTTTACGAATACTAATGGTCAATTCTGTAGCCTTGTAGTTTTGAACCCAATCCAGAAAACAGTTGAACTCCTGGATCAAATAATGTGATTAATTTACCTTTGTGGACGACTTTTTGATGGAATTAAATCTCATTTTCGTAACATGGAGAGGAAACCACGAAAAACTTTCGCGGTTAACGTGACTGCAAGGACACACTAACTCATTATCTGTCTACCACTGAACGCGGAGTTCGTATCGATCAGCCATCACTGGGATTCGAACCCGGTTTACCTCATTGGAAGGTGAATGCTCTATCCCCTGAGCCATCATGGCTCTAAATTGCTATGTTTGTAAAAAAAATATTCATACAACAAACAGATAACAAGCTTAACAAAATAATTAGTTTTAAATGTTCACCTCAATTTTGGAGTGCGCTGAACTCTATGACCGACAAATTTTGCGCAAATTGAAGCATATTATAGTGCAAATTAAGTTATCTTAAACTTGATTGTATGATATTATGACGCAGCAAATATTCCACAGCCTCAGTATGATGCTCAGTTGAACTGTGTTATTTTGCAAATTTAAATATTCATAAACTTGTTTGCCTGATACTATGGCACAGGAAGGATGCTGCAATATTAATACGGTTACAAGTTGATCCGCGTTGTCATATGAATTGAATAATCTTAAGCTTGATTACTTGATACAATGGTATAACAAATATTCTACAACATTAATACGGTTCCAAGTTGAACTGCTATCATTCAAATTTAATCTTAAACTTGATAGTATGGAAAGGCTGAAACATTAATACGGTTTGAACCTTGTTGTCATACGAATTGAATAATTTTAAACTTGATTGCTTGATACTATGGTTTAAAAAATATGCTGCGACATTAATACGGTACAAAGTTGAACAGTGTTATCATTCAATTTGAATATTGATGAACTTGAGTGGCAGGTAATATAGTACAATAAATATGCTGCAACATTATTATGTTTCTAAATTTAGCAGTGTAACCAAGCTTAAAGGTTCCAATTTTAACAAAGAAAATTCTAACTCAATTATTTATTTTTCACTCTCGAGATCTTTTTATAAGGTTGCACTTACGGGGATGTCAAAAGAAGCAAAAGAGAGAAATATTTGATGTTCCCACAAATCTGAACATTTATATTAAAAATTTTTGAAGTTAAGTTACTTAATGCACGAGAGTAAAAAACCTTTCACTATTTGAATTGTAACATGTAAAATTAATTCATTATCTTACAGAATTATTTCGTTATTTTAATCAAAGTCTTGTTAACATGTAAAATTACTTCGCATTTAATTTTTCTTATTGATTAAAACAATCTGTAGTTCTTTTGTTAATTTTTTTCCAGTACAGATGTTTATATTTTTTAAATCTAGGTAATCATTCATTTTGTTACGCTTAACATATTGACAAAATGTCTTTACATAAAACTGAAACAATTATATATTTTGTTAACAAAATTTTCCTTGTTTTGTGGAAAATATTGAGTTTTAACGCGGAGAAAAATCTGGTAGATTACCGTACTGCATGGTAATGACATTTCTGGTAAAAAAAAACCCTAATTCTAGTTAATAAAATCAAAATATGCGGTATTTAAAATATTAATTTCCTAATTTTTCCGTTCATATGGTAAAGGTTTATCGGAAGTTCTGATTTTTTAAGTCATAGTTCTTATTACCGCCGACCGGCCTGTGTAGGGGTTAGGGAACTGCCCTTGCATCAGAAAGGTTCTGGGTTCGAATTCCGGGCAAGGCATTCCTTCTCTGTTCTATCTGTCCTTACTGTGGGAGCAACGTTGGCCCACCTAATATGGTGCCCGTGCCCCTGAAAGAGTGGCTAACAAATCTGCCCTTCAGGTGCCTGTATGACCTAGGTCATTATCCAAGTGGGCAATGGAAAAAAAAAGTTCTTATTTCCCCACAATTAGTAAAAAATATCAAACTGTGAAGTAAATTTAACCGAATAAATGGTTTTTATGCCATACTCTTATGTGTAATAAAAATGTTAAATTTTACCACATTTTCAAAATTTTATAATAAAGCCATACTTTATAGTTAATTTTACCGAAATTATTCCAATAGATCCAGAAACACGGTAAATTTTGCCATATTTTGTTAATTTTGACATTACTTTTTTTCTCTGTGAAAAAAAAACAATGATAGAAGTGAATTACGGGTGTTGGTGATCACAGCGAGCATAGAACAGTGCTACTTATCATCTAAAATAATATATTGAAGCATATTTTAATTGAAGCATATCTTAAAAATAGAAAATACCAGGCATATTTGCTCGTGGTCCAGAAAGTCACACGATTCTCAAATAATAACTTGAACTTTAACTCGAGGAAAACAACACCATTTCTGGCAGTTTTGTGGCAATTTGAAACACGCATTAGGCAAATGGAACTCAGTTCAAGTTGAAGTACCTTCAGCTAGGCAACATTTTTAATTAAATTTCCTTCATAATCGCAACGCCATTTTCGTGTCAGGCGTCTAGAAGAGATTGTTGTGTTGCCTCGTTTTCTGGAGGCTAAATCAACTAGGAGATAATTACTATAGGTGAACTGACGTAATTTGTAAAACGAGCAATAATTGGTTATTGTATTGTTTTTCAACATTCTCTTTCGACAGGTAGGAGCAAGAATTAACAATTATATTAGCGTGATGAAAAATATGCAAATTTTGAGAACACCAATATTTAATGTTTGCAATTAGACAAAATTGTTGGGTGTTAAGCTTAATAATAACGCGACTTTTTAATTAGGATTTCAGGTTATTTCTGTATTTACCCTCTCAAGTTTTTCTTTTAAATTTTGTAGTTCAATACTTTTTATATTTCATAAGCAAATGTATTTTACAGTAAAATATTACATGCATTTTATAAACAAATGTGCTTTACTACTTATTAAAAACTTAATTCTTTTAAGAAAATATACAAATTGGAAATGACAGTCTACATGTTTCGTGCTTAAAAAAGGAGTGCCCCTCTCAGTCCCTGTGGTTTTTCATGTTCTGTTTTTCCTTTTTTCTCTCCCTCGGTTATTATGGTTCTTCTACTTTTGTTTCTCTACTTTATTTTTCCATTTTTGGGTGGCAACCTTACATTTTATATTTCAAATCACTTTTGTTTCGTTTCATTTACGTATGGCAAGTCTTGAAAATGGGCTCCTGTTTTTGAACGCTTGTAACATGTCGACTGTTTATTCCAGTTTCTATATTTTTGAATGATGTTTTTCTCTAGGGATTATTTATTTATCTGCACTTTATACAACAGTATTAAAATTGTTAACTAAAAATATATTTCACTGTGGCAGTAGTTGTAGCTAGGCAACATTTTAAATAAAGTTTTCTTCCTAAGCGCAATGCCATTTTTATGTCAGCTGGTTTGACGATTCAGCATTCCTTAAACTGTATTTTGTTATATTTGATTAACATTTCGGTAGATTAATCGGTGATTTTCTTTTGTCAAAATGTGAACTTTTAAATATTTGAAAAATCTCACTCGTGTGCTATATCTGTGTATTCTGAGAGTTCTCTAACATTTATAATTTGAGTTTAAAACGGCTTGTACAGTATGATGAAATGCGCATGGATAGTTTCTACTGCTTGTATCTCGGGTCCTCCTCCAGTTGTTAAATGATGTGGTCATGCAATCGCGGTCATTCATTTAGATCTTCCAATCATAGTCATTCATTTAGATCATCCATCACTTTATGTCGAAATTCCTAAACAACTACATTGAGCCCAATTCTTTTAACCGAATTCACATTGCCAAACAGGAGCCAATATTAATTTTTAAAATTTCGGTTAAATATTTGTTCGAAGAGTTTTCCAGGAAGACGCTTAGTCAAAAACGAAAAAAAAAAAATTCCGATATTTGAGAATTTGTGTGCTAGGGTATTGAAAAGGGTGATTGTGTGGAAAGAGGGCAAGGCTGTTAGTTTCTCTAAAATAAAAATAATAAAAATATTAAGAAATAAAAATAAAAAGATGCAGTGAATCTACTTTAATGATGGTATTTGTGTTTAAAATTAAGGGTAATTGAACAAATTTAGCATATGTACAAAATATACAGAGGTATGAATGTATGTCTGAAGGTTTTAGGCATGCTGGTTTTACCCTTATTATGGGGAAGATAGGCAAGCACATATACTCACAAAAAAATCAACACCAAGGAAACAATCATGGAATCAATAAGTATTTCATGTGTGGCACGCAGTCTTGTTTTTCTGCCGATTGTAATTTCGATTTGATTAAATGTCATTTGGATTTAGTATTCATCCATATTTGGATGAATATTTAACAGTACTTCACTTTCATTCATAATGCAGCAATGAGGAACCTTTGATTCATAATGCAGTAATGAGGAATTCTTATCTGTCAAGATTTGTTCCAAACATCAAAGTACATATACTCCAGCTGCCCATCCCTGCCTTTTGGAGCTCGAGCCCTACCCAGAGCTTCTTTTTTTACTATTAGGCTGATACGGCAAGGGAATGAATTAACACAGACAAACATAACCAGCTATTTCTTATAACTTTTGGAAACGAGTATGACATTGTTAGTTTCAGAAAAATTAAAAATTTTGCAGCTAATTTTAAAAAATCACACGTTGTGTTCATAAATTAAATTCTTTTTATTTTCCTCATATAAGATCTCTTTAAATCACTTAATCAAGATCTTTCTTGAAATCACCAATTATTCCTGTTGATACAGGTTTCTGATCAATGTGTGTCGCTTGTTATAGAAATTCAAGGTATTTTTGAGGTTGTTTTGAGGTGCCAAGGTTGATTTGAGGTTTATTCGAAGTTTATTTAAAAAAACAACCATAAAATATCAGCCTCCAAAATTGTATAATCAATGTGGATGTAATTGTTTTTCTTCCAATTGAGGTTGATGGAAATTAATTTAGGGAGAACAAATTAAGGAAGTTGCTTTTTCTACAGTTCAGGCAAATACGTATATTTGAGGTGTGAATAGCTTCAGCCGATCTAATCTAAAAAATTTTCTGAGTTATAAGGGAAATAGATTTTGTGAGATGTAAATGAGATTGAATTTGAAGTTTATTAATAAGGTTATTTTTAGTGCAAAACATAACCTCATTTTCTACCTCAGGTGTTTTTTTTCTCCACCAGTCACCTCAAAACTACCCCTTACTTTTTTTTGTAAGCGGCTGTAACATAGCAAGATATATATTTTCATTATTTTCCAATTTTCTTTATTATAGTTATTTCCAATTTTCCGAAATTTGTAACCAATCAGAGTTTGATTGTCTTGTTAAACAGTTTATTAGAAAATTGAATTTTTGTTGAATACCTTAGTAACGAATTTGAATTTTGTTTAGATTAATGTAGAAAGGAAATGAAATTTCTCGTTTAAGCATATTTAGTCGGAAGGGCGTGTAAGAAGAGATAAATTTCGTTTACATGATTTAGTACTTGTTCTTAATGGTATTCGTTTTAGTATTAATTTTTCGAATATATATATATATATATATATATATATATATATATATATATATTTTTTTTTTTTGTCTTCAAAACACTTTATTTTAAGAAAGTGTTCAATTATTAAAACTTCTTTACTTTCAAGCCAGAATTTTTATACATATATATATAGTAAAACTTTTTTTCTGGCTTGAAAGTAAAGAAGTCTTAATAATTGAATACTTTTTTTGAAAATAAACAGGAATGTATTAAAAGAATGATTACTAAGTTTATGGTGCATGAAAAAACTTTTAAGTTTTTCAAGCTTTTTGCTCTTTAATACTTTGGTTTCAAAAGAACGTTAATAAAGGAAATTCTTTTATCTTTCCTTGTTTATAAGACAGAGGGTAAAATTAGCATTATTTTTTTAATGAAAAAAATAGAACACATTTAAAAAATCTCAAAGGAAATTAAATAAATTATGATTCATAAAAGCTCTTAATTTAAAAATTTGAACGAAGAAAATTTCTTTTATGTCGGTAAAAATGAAACAAAAAAAGTCAAACTGCTTCTTTTTTTTTTAGCAAGATAACTTAAATCTTAGTGACGAAATAAACGATGTATTTAAATTAAATAATTTTTTTCTTTATTAAACTGTAGCTTGGTAAAAAAACACAGAAAAATTTAGTCAGACCTAATGACAGAATTTATGAGAATCGTATATTCTGAAGGATTTTATGTTTGCTTGTCTAACTATTTTTATGATTATAAATTAAATTATAATAAACGCAATAAATGTCTAAAAAATATTTTTTGTAAGTTTTTAGTAAGTTTCTAATGATATACAGGATTTCGACAAAATAATGGAGTCACTTCGATTCTAACACATTTTTTGATATTTCTCAAAAATTATTTAAAGAATCAGTTTGTAAATTTAGATGTGTTTAGATCATGCAGTTTATCATATATATCATTAAAGCTTAAAGCTTTTTGAGGATTGAAGGGCTGTCAATAAATTACAAACAGGAAAAGTTTTTTGAACTCCCCATGCCAAAAAAGTAGTAATAAATAAGAAGTAAGTAGTAATAAACTTACAATTATTAGTTTGGTTAGTATGCGCAATACATGCACAAAATTTCGCAAACTTAGCTTAAGTATTTATGGAAATGTGGACATTTTTATTAAAAATCAAATTTTTTGCCTTGCATTTATTTTGCTGAAATTTTGAAAATATTCAAGAAAATTAGACAAAAATTTCGGGTCAATTTAAAATTAATCTAAAAATTATTACTTTAAAATTTTAGATAATTTTTTTAAAAGTTGCGCGTAGTTTGTAGTTTCTTAAATAGTTTCTTTATACTGCACATGCACGGAAAAAAATAAAAAAACTTTTTTTTCTTCATTTTGTACTGAATCATATTTGGCAACTAATAAAAAAAATCCGATTTGAATATCTCAAAAATCTTAAAAAGTTTCAAGCAATTTTCTAAGTAGTTTCCATCTTTTTGAAAGAAAGCTTTAAATGATAAAGAGTTTTCCACAAATTCTGTTTCGTACTATTGAACAAGATTTATTAAAAAAATTAGGAAAAAAAGTCTTTTAAAAAAGTTTACTAATTAAGAAAAAAAGTTTTTTTTCTTCAAGTTTTTGATCATGTGCATTATAAAAAACTATTTTAATTATTCATATCTTGCGCAGCTTTTAACAAATTTCTGTCAAATTTTAAATTAATATCTTTGCTATTATTTTTTATTATAATCCAAAAGTTTTGTTAAATATTATTGAATGTTTTCAAAGCTATGGCAAGAAAAAAAAACGTAAGACAAAAAAATATCTATAAATAATTAAGCTAAGTTTACGAAATTTTGTGCAAATAATTATTGCATATAATAACCACAATAATAGTTATAAGTGACAAATTTATTACTATATTTTTTGACATAGGTTGTCTAAATTTTTCTTCCGTTTAGAGTTTATTGACAGTCTTTTATACCGCAAAAAATGTTAAACTTTATTGATATGTATGAGAAATCACATTATCTCAACATTTCTATATTTATAAATTGATTCTCTAAGTATTTTTTGAGAAATATCATAAATGTGTTAGCATTGGAGTGTTTCCATTTTTTTGTCAAATCCCTGTAGATAAAGATTATGAATATCATCTTCCGGATAGCAATAACGTTGTATACAACGTTAACTTCGCCCGATATTTTCTTATGTTTGTTTCTATACTAAATCAGACTTCAAATTAAATAGCATAAAAGGGGAAAAAAATTCCAATTTAAAGTAAAACAGAATAGAAATATTCGAATAATTTACCTTCGAATCAAAATTTTTGTAAACAATAATAATTGTGAACAATACTAAAGTATTTAATAAACTTGATGTATTACCTAAATAAGTAGTTTTTAACGCACACAGTAAAATAATACGTATATATATATATATATATATATATATATATATATATATATATATATATATATATATATATATATATATATATATATATATATATATATATATATATATATATATATATAAATAAAGATAGAGCTTCTTTTTTGTACTTTTGAAATATTTGAGAGATCAAAATCTATTTACTTTTTATAATTCTAAATATTTCTAAAAGAATTTATTTTACTTTCTGTTACATTAACAAGCAAAAGAAATAGATAACATTTATTAAGATATGCATGACAAGGATAAATTCCTATATCTTTCATCATTTGAAAACGTAACCTGTAAATGTCAAAATACAAAGTTTTTTCAGAAAATGAACATACGATTTACCCTTCTGCATTATCCAAAATTCGATAACGACATGAGAATGATCAAAATTGTCAAATATTTGAAATCATAATTTTCGTGAGTTAGCAGAAGTTAAAAAGCACTGTAAGCATTTTAATTCTGAAATTTTGGAAAAAGAACCGGTAGCAGTCTTTTCATCCGATTAACCATAAAGTTTATGGTCAAGAGCATTTTTTAATTAATTTCACGAGATTGACCCTCTACCTACCAACCTACCTACCAACCTACCAACCAACCTACCAACTCTGCACGGAACAAAACTTTATAAGGTTGGCCGAGTTGGCGTGGATAGAATTCTGAATGTTTATCCGAAATAGAAAAAAACAAGCAATAAATGTTTCTTCACACACTTAACAGTTTGAATAACAGCTTCTTTTTATGGTTACTTGACTATTTTGGTTGAATAAAGTAAAAAAATAAATAAATTGCTTTTTAACCATTTATGCGGAAAAATTTCAAACAATGTAGTTCCACACACTTATTAAAACCATTGGTGTCAATAAAAATTGGTCATATATATATATATATGACCAATTATATATATATATATATATATACAATGTCACGGCGAAAGACCGAAATCGGTGGTTGTTGACTTTCATTGGTGAATGTCGACAAACTCCAAATACGTCGATGAAAGATCGAATATTTCATTACATTCTTGTACATTCGGACCCTCACCGGTGTATGTCGACAATCACAGATATGCTTTGGTGAATGTCCGAAATATTTATTACACTCGATTTGATATGAATTTATTCGTGGATATAATTACATTTATTCGACATTTTAACAATACACTGATGTTTTTTAAGGTTAAGTGCCACTGCCCGGTATACATTTGCCCGGTATACCCTACACTGATGTTTTTTTAAGGTCAAGTGCCATTGCCCGGTATATATTTGCCCGATACACCAAACACTGATGTTTCTTCTAAACTAGCGTCAGTAAGTATTAAAATATAGAATAAATATAAATATATCAAATAAATATAATAATATTAACGAATAAATTAATATGAAATTAGATATAACAAATATTTCGGACATTCCCCAAAGTGACTATGTGATTGTTGACATTCACCGGTGAGAGTCAGAAATAAGGGTATTTAGCAAATATTTCGGACATACACCAAGCGACTTCGTGAATGTTGACACTCACCGGTGAGAGTCGACATTCTCCAGATTTCGGTCATTCACAGTAACATATATATATATATATATATATATATATATATATATATATATATATATATATATATATATATATATATATATATATATATATATATATATATATATATATATATATATATATATACTTTTTTTAAGATAAAGAAAGTTATTTAGTTTTCAATATGACGATAAATAATATAAAAAGAAAAGTTAATCAAAAAAATGTATCGTTCTGTTTTTTCTTTCGGTTCTCTTAATAAACAATGATTCATTGACCACAGATTATAGCTTTCTTTCTGTGAATGATAGATGTTCATTGGATACTTTTTTTTAACTTCATGACAGTGCATCTTCCGACAATCAATGTAAAAAGCTTTAAGAAGCAGGTACTTTATGGCTATTTGTTATTTGAAACTTGGATTTCTCAAAACATTACATAAAAGAATTACAGAAAATATAAGAATAGGGAAACATTTTTTTTCTCCAATGAGCTGCACAAGTGCGCACACATGAGCAGACCTAGTGCGTTCTCCAGAAGTGGTATCCACTCTTTCAGGACCCCCACAATGGGTGAGATACCGTTGGTCATGTTAATTTGGACGTCTAGTTTCTGCCACACTAGATGGCAGCACCGAGACTCGTATTTGGATGCTGAAGAGAAGTAGGAATTTAATTTTACCGGAAATGCCAAAAGCCAATAAGGCACTCCAGGGATCTTTTACATGCCGCATAATCATACGACATGGCCGCTGAGGATTTTCTGCATCCCGAAAATCCGGTGTCTGGGACGGGGAACGAACCCGCAGACTTGGGCTCAGAAGGCTGACGACAAACCAACTGCGCCACCCAGCCACATTTAACATTTAATGTAGGTAAAAGAATAAACAATCCAATACACTTATTAAAATAATGAGTTTTTATATCAATAAAAATTGGTTCACGTTTTTTTAACTTTTCATCTAATTAAAAAAAAAACAATCTATTCATTTTTCAAACATGATACTAAATAATAAAATAAAACAAAAAAACTGCAGTATGAAGAAAAATCATGGTTCTCGTTTTCCTTTCTGTTCCATCAACAAACAAATACAACAGATCACAGCTCTCTTTCTGTGAATGACAGATATCCATTGGATCTTTTTTCTCCACGGGACAACGTATCCTCTGACTATCAGAGCACAGAGCTTTCAGAATCGGGTACATGCGATTTACCCTTTTGCCTATTTCCTACCCGAAAATTGGATTTCTCATGTCATTATATACCGTTGAGGGTGTGCGGAGATAGAAAAAGAGGTAGAGACATTGGAAGAAATTATGTTTTCAGATGATAAATGGGTTTTTTGTTTGTTTTTGTGCGGGCTTCTGTAATGGATAAAATGCCCTAAAAAGCTCTCTATTGATTTGGAGATGTTGCAAGAAGTACTTAAGGAAATGTGATATATAAAGATTTTTTATTTTTATTTAGGTGAATGCAGAAAGATATATTATAATAATTATATTTAATATGAAAATATGTTTTCCCTCTTTATATTTATATTAATTCTCAAAAACTGTGAAACATAATATGGTACAAAATTTCTGTAACATTAATAACTTGAGACATAGTATCATGTAATCATAATCAAGCAGTACAGTAATATGGTTAAATTAGTCATTAATGGTCACAGTAAACATGAAGACTCCGAATTTCTAACTCGCTCCAAATTTCCAAATAGTGCATATTACTTTTTCTTTTCAAAGGTTTTAAGAAAATTAACTAAATACATTATTTATAAAGCAATTATGCGCAACTTTTAATGCTTAGTAATGTAAATGTGTAATTATAAAACCTATTCATGAAAAAAAAGGAAAGTTCTGTGTTAAATATAGAAATGATAGGCTTTTCGATTGAACATAAACCGCGTCCGTGTTTATAGGTAAGGAAACATACAAAAAAGTTTGAGTGGAGCTATTTTCCTGTGCAATTGTGTTCGGTTCTATGTCAATAGGTTGAATTCAAATGAGTTTAATAGAATATATTGTGTATTCGTACTATCTCTTATGTTGACCTGGAACACCATACGAATTAACTAAATATTGACGGAATTTGAACCTAGATTACTTGTGAAAGAAATCTAGGTCTATATCCATCTCTATTATCCAGTCTATAGCCAGTTTTCTATCTGTCTGAAATCTTTTATAATTTCTCAAAAGACTAATATTAAAGATTTAGACATTAAAACTCTTTTATTTACGTCGAGTTTAAATACTTGTTTGCAATAGGAATAATCTGTTATTACAAATATTTTGCCAAAGGAAAAATATCTTACTAGCTTTTATTCAGTTACTGGCCAGGATTGCCTCTACAAACCGTATAAATTCGAATCCTTTATGCAAACCCTTTGCAAGCAATCAAAGAAAATATATTCTAACCTATGAGTCGGTCTCTTACTCTAGTCCCAGGATATTGAGGGAAAAGATTCCAGAAGGCCAGACCTAGAGTCAAGGGTTTATAGCCAGTTTAATGTAGTCTTACGTTATTTTTTTTGTTCGATATTAATATGTCTCAACGTTTTTACAACAGTTATTTTATGACCTGCTATTAGAAATAAATGAAATCTACCAACGTTTATGATTGCCCTCATAATGATGTACAGGATGTCTAAGTTAAACGTTTCAGAACTTCTCAGACGGGTAGGAAACATCCTGAAGACTCGAAATCATATAGAAATGCCTGATCGGAAATTCTTTCTAAAGTAGGAAATTTCTAGTAGGAAAAAAAAATTAGACTACAACCATTTTGCCAATGGGTAACCTTAGGTCGCCTAGCATCGATAGCAAATTTTGCTTTCTAGTTAAGAAGTTATTTCTTTTTTTTAATTTCAATTTCATTAATTATGCATTTTATATCTTTGCTTATTTGTCTGTTATTTTTTCGATTTTATGCTGGTTTCTATTTTATTGTGTCATAACGACACCCAAGGGAGAAATTTCGAACCAAGTTTTGAAAAGATTTTTCGACCTCATGATCTAAATCACAAGCTTCATTTTGATTCATTCAGTAGAGCTGGAAGCTTTTGTGTACTATCAGTTTAATTTTAACTAACCTGTAATAAACCCTCTACTATCCTGTAACATTTTAATGAAATTGAATTAATGCGTAATACAAGTCAATTGGATTTTTTTAAATCTTTTTCAAAAAAAATCTATTTTAAGTCGTATTATAAATAATAAAAAGCAACACGTTATTGGACAATATATTTTACTTACTATAAAAAAACAGAATATAATCAAAAGATACATCTTTTTGTAAATTTTTAAGAAGATTAGTTTCAGACGCAATACTTATTGTTTCAATGAAATAAAAAAAGATATATCTTAAAAATATACAAGTACAATTAATTTTAAGCAAATCATTTTCAAAATTTCCTTCTAATTTTTCCTTATAAACGAAACCTAAAAAGATAGCGGATAATCAAATACGTATTAGTAAACTAATATTTAATGTTCTAATAATAACAGAGTTTCTTTTAACTTGAAGAAATTCGTTTGGAAATTATAAATAATACTAAAAAAAGATTACCATAAACTGAATTTGATTTTTATTAAAATTATTTTGCAATTGAAGTTCAAATTCAAAATGTCTTTGTACTGCGTTTCATAAAAATCATTCATTTCGCCAATAAAAATGCAATTATTAATCTGGCAAGCTGAAATTCTTTAGAAAAGAGATTAAAGATCTCCTTTAAAAGAACATAAGTACAAAGAAGACGAGAGATTATTTTGCGTCATTCAGAAATCTATTAAAATTTTCGTTTTCCTATTTAATTCCAACAAACATGAAACCTTTGTACTACTTAAATGGCAGTCTTGCGTGATTCGGTTTCGAGAGTATTAAAGATAATAAAGAATGAATTTTAAAGCATTAAACTCTCATGAAAGCAATGAAGAGTATGCCCATTTCTTGAAATTCCATTATTATTTTTCTCTAAGAGGACACTGTGGCAACTCAAGCCACGAAATAGGTGAAATCCCTATAAAAGGGATTTCTACTAGGCGTCTTCCCTAACCGAGGGAGAGTTCAATCAGAATGAATCCTGAACTAGCGAGAATAACAACTCGTGGAATCGGAAAAATCCGAGTAGTATGTGTAATGATCAATTAGAAAATTTTATGTTTATTTGTGTAAATGTTAGTGTTCCTATTGTGCTGTTTAAATAAATATAAAAAAGGAAAATTTGGAAAATTATTACGGAAATACGGACATGCTATCACGATTTGAATAACGTAACTTACAGGCTTAATAAGTAAATATTACATGGTGACACCGGACTTGATATAGTATGGAATTATGAAATTGTGAAATGTGAATTACGAACATTCATTAATTGGCACGGAATAAATATAGTCGATGAAAATATCTTCAGATAGTGAAACGCTGAGATTTGAGGTAGGTCCATTTTTCTTTGTTCCAATTTATTGATATATAAAATGGATTTAGAACGAATTAAGGAAAAACGAAAAAGGTTAAGAATTTCATTTAGTAAGCATTTAACTAAGATAGAAAATACGATAGGAATTGAAATTTCGAATGAATACACGAAAGAAATGAAAGTGAATGAGCTTTTGAGCTTAAAATCTCAGCTCACAGAAAAATTAAATGATTTAATTAAAGCTGATGATGAAGTGCAGTTAAAAATTGAAATAGAGGATATGGCAGCTGAAATAGATTTAAGTGAAGAATATAAAGATAAGGGTATTGAAGCGAAATCGAAAATAGAAAGGAATTTAGAAAATTTAATTGTTAAACCACAAGGTGTAATTCAGATAAGCGAGACTAATGTCGCGGCAAATGTAAATAACTCTGTTCAGTTTGTACCACATAACGTGCAAAATACTTCTAACGCTCAAAACGAAACTAAAAATATTGTCAAACTCCCGAAACTAAATATTCAAACTTTTTACGGTGATTGTAGTTATTTTTTAGATTTTTGGAATTCTTTTGAAGTTGCAATACACAATAATACTTCATTATCGAAAATAGAAAAGTTTACATATCTAAAATCCTATCTAGGAGGAGTTGCATTAAGTGCAGTATCGGGATTTTCACTTACGGATCAAAATTATGACGCGTCAATACAATTGCTGAAAGATAGATTTGGGCGAACTGATATTATAATGTCAACACATATGCATAAACTGTTATTAATAGATCCTGTTAAATCTTGTAATAATATTGTTGGATTAAGAAAAATGTATGACGCAATAGAAATCCAAATTAGATCTTTACAATCATTAGGAGTAGCTGCAGGAACTTATAGTAATCTCCTATGCCCAGTAATTCTACAAAAATTACCCGAGGAATTAAATTTAAATTTTAATCGGCAACGTAAAACAGGTGAATTATTCGATATTTCTTTGTTGCTTCAATTTATTAAAGATGAGGTAAATTGCAGAGAAGCAGCATTATTATTAGCGAATCCTAAAAATGTAACTGTTAGAGATTATTCATTTAAAAATAAAACAGATCAAAGTTACCCTAATAGGCCTCATTATTCGAACACCAAAAGGAATGATTATTTGGGCAATAAATCTAGCGCCGCAGTTTTAGCTACACACGTTGAAGAACGATACTCACACCCTCATAAATTTGACTCTTACGCGAAAACAAATTACAATTCAAAGCGAAACTTTAATACTTCCTATTCTGATAGACATGTGAATAATTTAAAATGCATTTTCTGTTCTAAAAATCATATGAGTCACGATTGCTTGTTAAATGTGTTTGAGAAGAAGAAAGCTTTAATGTCTAAGGGCTTATGTTTTATATGTTTTCAAAATCATTTAAGTAAATTTTGTGATAGGAATTATCAAAAATGCAAACAGTGTAATTCCTCTTCTCATAACTCTTTAATTTGTAATGGGAACGAACATAATGAAAGAAAAAATGTTTCGGCGCCAGCGGTTGACGCCGTGCAAGGGGGGAAAGGGGGAATCCCAGAAACTCAAAATGCTATATCGTCTATGATTTCTCTTTCTTCTAAAGAAAATAAAATAAAGAGGAGAGAGTTTAATTCGATCTTATTGCAAACTTTTTCGGCGGAAAGCAAAACAAAACAAGGAGTTAATATTCAATTGCGTTGTATGTTAGACGGAGGTGCGAATAAATCTTTCGTTTTAAAAGAAATAGCTGAGTCATTGAATTTAGAAGTGATTAATAAAGAATCATTAATTATTTATACATTCGGAAATGAAATCGCAGAAAAGCGTACATATGATGTGGTCGAATTAACAGTACAAAGTATAAAAAATTCAAATCGAAAGATAAAAATAAAAGCGGTGGTAATCGACTCGATTACTTCGGCACAAATTAAAATTCCGTCACAATGGGTTAGAAATATTGCTATAGAAATGGGGATTGAATTAGCTGATGTTAGTACCTCCAATAAAATACATGTTTTAATTGGTTCGGATTACATATCACAAATTTTAGGTGAAAGGAACGTAAGAATTAGTAAAAGATTGATCGCAGTGGATAGTATCTTTGGAGCTTTACTACAAGGACAGGATAAGGAATCCAACTCACCGGAGGTGCCAGTCAATCATTTATTTGTTGAAAATGAAGAATTAGATTGTGATAGGATTAAGAATTTGTGGTCATTGGAAGCAATCGGGATAAATGCAGATAAAGAACTGTCTCCGTCAGATAAAGAAATTTTGGAATCGTTTGAACAAAATACGACATATTCAAATAAAAGATACGAAACTCGATTATTATGGAGGGCGGATAATAGAGAATTGAATAGTAATTATGAAATTGCAAAACGTCGTTTATTTAGTTTAAACAAAACATTCGAGAGAAATAAGGGATTATATTTAAAATACGATGAGATCATAAATGAGCACGTACGGGAAGGAATTGTTGAAAGGGTAGAAATGGATTTAGATAAAAATATAAGTACAGGTTATTTTCTCCCACATCACGTGGTAGTACGCGAACAAAAGGACAGTACAAAGGTTAGGATAGTCTTCGATGGATCTTCAAAGGGTAAAGGGGAATTGTCATTAAACGATTGTTTAGATTGCGGTCCAAACTTAAACCCGGATTTACTAAAAATTATTTTGAGGTTCAGATTGCACAAAATTGCAATTTGCGCTGACATTCAGCGTGCATATTTGGAAGTAGGGATCGCAGAACAAGATAGAGAATTTTTAAAATTTTTGTGGATAAAAGAAAAGGGTCCTAATCTCGATCTCAGCAATCACAATATCCAAACTCTTCGATACAAAAGAGTTACATTTGGAGTTAAGTGTAGTTCATTTTCGTTGTCAGCAACAATAAGATTACACATAGAGAAATATCGCAAAGACTATGGCGAAGCGTGTGAAATGCTCCATGAACTCTATGTAGATGATATGATCGACGGAACTTCTAACGTGCAGGATGCCTTTCGTTTGAGTAAGGAGATGATATTTATTCTTGGACAAGCTAGCATGAATCTACGTAGATGGACAACAAATTCTCCGATTCTTAGCGAAGCATGGAAACAAGCTTTTATAGATTGCCGAGAAACATCTCAAGAACTAGGCGTACCTTTAAAGATTTTGGGACTTATCTGGAACAATGTTGAGGACAACATTAGATTCGACATTCAACAGTTTGAGAAGCTGAGATTGTGCAAGGCGATAACTAAACGAATTATCTTGGCAGCAGGCGGTATGCTTTTTGATCCCATTGGACTAATGATCCCCTTCAGCATCAGAATAAAGCTTTTGTTACAAAAGATTTGGGAAAAAGGCATTTCATGGGATGAGTGTATTCCCACTGAAATAAAGGACACATTTCTTGATTGGTATAACGAATTAAAGATAATTAGAAACTTGCGCAACCTAAAGGCAAAGATAAACAAATATTACAAATATTTCGAAGAGCTGGATTGGGAGTCATTAGAGATTCATATTTTTTCCGATGCAAGTCCTAAATGTTATGGAGCTGTAGCTTATTTCCGGATGAAGAATATTACGAGCTTTATACTGTCTAAATCTCGCCTAGCCCCTTTAAAGAAGCTTACTTTACCGAGGTTAGAGCTGATGGGAGCGTTAATTTCTGCAAGAATTGGAAGTTATCTTAAAGACACTTTCTCTAAGTTAAATGAGAAAAGAATATTTTACTGGACAGATTCTACAATTTGCCTACACTGGATCAAGGGACAATCCGATGATTGGAAGCAGTTTGTTAGAAACAGAGTGATAGAAATAAAGGAAAAAGCCAATCCGGATCATTGGCATAACCCTGCAGATAAACTTACACGAGGAATGAATGCACAAGCTCTTTTAAACGATACTGTTTGGTTATCGGGACCTCCATGGCTAAAAGAAAGGAATATCCCACACGATGAAAGCGCCTCTTGTCCTGACTTGCATAACGTTGTAGGAGTGAGACGAAAAGTTGTAACTTTACATTTAAAAACTGTATCTATTCAGCCGTTACTGAATCTTGATAATTATAGTGACCTAAACAAAGTTTTCAGAATTACAGGATACATATTTCGTTTCATTCATAACTGTAAGGCAGCGCACGAAAAGAGAATAGGAGCAATCACAGCGAGTGAACTAACCAACGCGGAAACTTACTGGATTAAAGTTGTGCAACGAATTGAATTTGAAAAGGAATACCTGGATTTGAAAAACAATAGTCCCATACATCCAAATTCGAAATTATACGATTTAAATCCAATTTTGTCAGCTGATGATTTAATAGCTTTAAAAGGAAGGTTACAAAATTCAGATTTCGATGTTCAATCAAAGCACCCAATTATCATCCCAAATAAGACAAAATTTACAGAACTCTTAATATTTAAAGAACATAAAAACTTGTGTCACTCTGGTGTTTCGGATACACTTACACAATTGAGAGAACGATTTTGGATAATCCGAGGCAGGCAAGCTGTAAAAACTTGCTTGAATAAGTGCTTTAAGTGTAGACGATTTAAAGTTAAACATGGAATTCAGGTAGTTGCTCCATTACCTGCGAATAGAACTTGTGAAGCCAACCCATTTGAAGTTGTAGGCATCGACTTTGCTGGTCCTGTGTACTCAAAGGACCATGATAAAAATTACATCGCATTATTTACATGTGCTGTAACGCGAGCAGTATATCTAGAAGTTGTGTCGAGTTTAAGTACAGAACATTTTCTTTTGTCATTCAGACGATTTATCTCCAGAAGAGGCATTTGCCGGATTGTAAACTCTGATAATGCTTTAACTTTTAAAAGTGCTGACATTGAACTCAAGAGACTATACATGAACATTAATGAACTCGAAGTTCAGAACTATTTTAGCAAAAAGGGTATAGAGTGGCAGTACATAGTTGAACGTGCTGCATGGTGGGGAGGATACTGGGAGAGAATGGTTCGAATAACAAAAATCGCATTAAAGAAAATTTTAGGGAAATCATTTGTTTCATTTGAAGAATTGCAAACTATTTTGACAGAAATTGAAGCTATAATTAATTCGCGTCCATTAACTTATGTTTATAATGAACCTAAGGAACCATTCCCTCTCACTCCTGCTAACTTTTTAACTGGAAGAAGATTAACAGCTTTACCTAATTGGTCAGGTAATGCAAATTTTGAATTATTTAAAGGTAAAAGGGATTTGATTAAAAGATTTTTGTATAGGGAAAAGATTCTAAATAATTTTTGGAAAAGATGGAAAAGGGAATATCTTCTTCTGTTAAAAGGTGCAAATTTGAACAAACATATAAATGTAAACATTGAATTTAATGTAAATGATATAGTTTTAATAGGTGACGAGAAAATACCAAGACAACTTTGGAAGTTAGGAAGAATTCTTGAATGCCACAAGGGTCGAGATGGCAAGGTAAGATCAGTCTCTGTGAAAACGTCTTCAGGGGTCATAAGACGCCCAGTACAGTTATTGTATAATTTAGAAATTGCATCAAATGAGTGAGTAACAAATAACAAGTTGATTATGAATAAGTGACTGTTTTTATTCTAATTCGAATTTATGTTTTTTTTTTTGCTGATATTGTTTTCATAAATTTTTGTATGATTCATTATTTATGTCGTGAATTGTTAATTTTGTAGTTTAATGTGGAATTAGTATTAGTATAATTTTAAATTCTATTTGTAAATTGTTTTTTGAACTCTCTTTCGGGGCGGGAGGATGTGGCAACTCAAGCCACGAAATAGGTGAAATCCCTATAAAAGGGATTTCTACTAGGCGTCTTCCCTAACCGAGGGAGAGTTCAATCAGAATGAATCCTGAACTAGCGAGAATAACAACTCGTGGAATCGGAAAAATCCGAGTAGTATGTGTAATGATCAATTAGAAAATTTTATGTTTATTTGTGTAAATGTTAGTGTTCCTATTGTGCTGTTTAAATAAATATAAAAAAGGAAAATTTGGAAAATTATTACGGAAATACGGACATGCTATCACGATTTGAATAACGTAACTTACAGGCTTAATAAGTAAATATTACAGACACCATACGATTCCTTTTGTTTTTCGTCACCAATTCTCAGGAGAAAAATGGGACTTTCTTTAATAAATATCACAGAAAACTATACAATTTAGTAGATACGATATTTTTAATCGATATTCTTGAGTAGAATTTCGAAATGCGTAGTGTTATTTTTGATGAAAATTTAATTAAAAAAAAGGAAAAAAAAAGTGATTGATTTTACAACAAGATTATCTATATATCTATCTATTTGTCTATCCATATATACATATTTTCCTAATGCCCACCCTTTAGAATATGACCTACCTGGGCATCATACAGGCATATGAAGGGCAGATTTGTTGGCCACTCTTTCAAGGGCACCATATTTGGTGGGCCAACGTTGCTTTCATAGTAAGGACAGATAGTACAGAGAAGGAAAGAACATCCATGCCTTACGCGGGATTTGAGCCCAGAACATTTCAGATGCATGGGCAGTTCCCTAACCCCTACGCAGATCGGCCGGCCTTTGTAGGAGTTAGGGAATATATATATATATATATATATATATATATATATATATATATATATATATATATATATATATATATATATATATATATATATATAAATAAATAAATACAAGAAAATACTAAGAAAGTTAAGAAAAACAATAAGTATCATTTATTGCGCTTAAGCTGCAAGTAAACAGCACATGTTATATTTACTTTTTATGATCTATTTTTATGTAGTTATTTTATTAACAAATTTTTGAGTGCTCCTCACACTATTGTATTAATATATTTTGCTTTGGCTTTATTGATACAATATCAGAAAGCACTCTGTTGTGCGGATATAATCGTGTGGGCTGAAGAAAAGATTATATCTTTTTTTTCCGGTTTTTTATTTTCTCCGGTTTTTTAATTAACATTTCACTTTTTTTTTTTTTTTTTTTTTTTTTTTTTTTTTAAAAAATAAAATGTTGTTTGTTATTTTTTACTTATTATTTCCCACCCCCTTTTTTTTTCATATGTCTTTAATTTTTCTTTGTTTTATTCTTCATTTTGAACTTATATATATATATATATATATATATATATATATATATATATATATATATATATATATATATATATATATATATATATATATATATATATATATATATATATATATATATATATATATATATATATATATATATATATATATATATATATATATATATATATATATATATATATATATATATATATATATATATACATAAATTTTTTTTTTATCTGTAAGAAATATTTTGGCCATCAGGGATCATCAAATGGTCCATTATGGATTCTCTTAAAGCTATTTAACCTATATTTACTCACGAAAAAAAAACATGACAATACATTATGCAAAACTTACAGAAACCATGTATAGAAACTAGTGGTTAACAGGGTGGGGCCAAATTTGTATTGAAGTTTGAAGCCACTAAAAGAAGGTTAAGTTATATTTATCAATAATAACTTCCTTCTTTCTAATATACGTGTAGAAAAATCATTCACAAGGCTTCCCCATCTCTGCGTGTTTTATAGTTTTTTCGAGCATTAGAAGTTTAAGTAAATGAAGTAATTAATAACTAATCCATAAACAAGTTTATAAATTTTTTTACTTACGGTGATACATCTAATTTAAACGCTAATAGAGTATTTTACAAGAGCTGATAAATAAATACCAATTTATGCTTATTTTGTTCAGAATATTATTCCAATTGTTTATAACTTTGCTGCAAATGAAAGTTATCCTTAATATAATGGAACCTTTTCTGCTATCTTCATAATAATCTAAACATCATTTACTCCCATTGGTGATTATGAGCCCAATTAAAAAATCCTGAAAATTTCGTTAGTAAAATCATTAATGACGCATTTCTAAAACTTAATGTCTTTATAAATTTAATTAATTTTAATAAATTTAATAAATTTTAATAAATTTAATGTCTTTTTAAATTTAATTAAAATAATGTCTTTATAAATTTAATTAAAATAATGTCCTTATAAATTAAATAACTGATATTTTCAGAACATGAAATTCTAAATAAAATATATGCAGCCAAATTTAAATGAATAATTATGTATAAATTTACTTTTATCTCTAATGACGTTTATTCATCTACCAGAGAAAATATTTACTAATGAAAGAGATGCCAAGTAAAAATTGTAGTTCTAATATTTTTAAATAAAATATACATGAGTTTTTATACATAAATGTGATCGATGATTTCTTAAAACTTCTGGACTTTTGATTTCCAGAAACTTCCGGATTGCGATTAGTGAAAAATCCGGAAATCCGGATTTTTCCGGATCACAATCATCTCTGTACACCTTAAATTTTTTGAATTATTTCATTATGCTTTTTGTCGGTGTGTAAATCAGTATATGCATCACATTTTTTAATAATATAATTTAAATTTTTTTTAAAAATTTTTAAGAAATAAATTTTTTTTTTATAAAAGCACAATTTAAACCATCTACTAATTTTCTTTGAAATTTCAATTATTTTAGAAGGTTTTTTAGAAGGTTTTTTACTGTAAAAACAAATGTTTTCAAGCGTTTCTTAAGGCCTGGTTTCTTAGGACAGGACGCCGTCAGCTAGAAATCAGCGCTAACCTCTGATTGGTCCATTTGTGAGTTTGATAGTATACGTCAGTGAGCGCTCATCTTGAACTACAATTGCCGTCCAACTCAACTGCAGTTGGATTACAACGTGACGTTAACCACAGAAGCAATGGCGGACAGCATCCAACAGCACATTGAAATCAGCCAAGATTTTGATTTTGACATTAAACATAGCTTCTTCATTATAAACATAGCACTCTTCATTTAACTCAGCTATAATGTGTTTTTTCTTGGACAAAGTCATTATTTGTTCTCTAAAACTCTGGTCGACAATAACAAAATCAATACAAATTCAAAATAAATATTTGTTTGCGTTATTAACGCATGCGCAATGAGAGATAATGTCTGCGTTGAACCAACTGCTCACGCTTAGCTAACGAAAAAGTATTTTTTTGGCGTCAGCTCTACGTCAACTTTCCGCTGACGCCCAGATAAGCCGCTAGTTCTAAGAAACCAGGCCTTAAGCTAACAAACCAGTATTTTGTTGGCGTCAGCGTGACGTTGTCCCGCTGACGCTCAGATAAGGCGCTTGTCCTAAGAAACCAGACCTTAAGAGTTACGAATTTGTAATAAATGTATCAGTTCCACTTCATTAGTTTAAATTCAAAAAATGATTTAACCACATTACTGGAAACTACACTACAATGTTGCATTATATTACGTATGCTTCTTTTTTTTATTATATATCTTACACTTTACCCCTTATAACGCTCGTAATTGTTTTAAATAATCAGATAAAAGAAACAATTATAATTTTGCAGAGGAATATTCAATTATGCCTTTTACATTCTATTAAAGTTAAAAGTGATTGCTAAGATGTAATAAATTGAAAGAACATGCTTAGCAAAAATATAAACATTGTATTTTGTTCCCAACAATTTCATATCTAAACTATTTAAATTGCATTTGTAATTTAAAAACAAAAATTAAATTAAAATACACTATCGAAATGTTTAAATAAAATTTTAAACTACTTTTCCAATCGTGTACTATTTAGAGTGATTTTTGTATACGTTAATGTCTCATGAACAGTGTAGTACATTTAAAGTAACTCACAATGGGTATACAGTCGATTAGAATAATTTAAATTGAGCCGGTATATATTGTTTCGATTTCGGTTTCAGTATACTTGATTTAACTGAATTCCTAAGAGGCTTTACAGGTAGCTTTTGAATGGATTATGAGATACCGATTAAATCCTTGTTCTATAAGTCTTAAGCAGGAGATGTGATCCGCAAGATTATTTGCCGTAGAAAGATGAAATAGATGCGGAAATAAATAGTTTTTAAAATTTTAAAGTAAAAGAACAGTTGATTAGCAATTAAATATAAATGTCCTGTATCAGTTTTTTTTTATAACCGTCATTGAACAGCTGACCCAAATTTAGGATTTAATACTACCAATGTTCAACTCAGTAGCCTTGTAATTTTGAACCCAATCCAGAAGACAAGGGAATTCCTGGATCAAGTATGGGGAGAAAAGTGCCTTCGTGGTGAACATTCATTATGATTAATTATTATTTTATTTAGTGATAGTCGAAAAATGTAAAAGGCATATAAATGTTTTGCACCATTTTAAATAATATATTATTAAATAGAAAAATACAAAATTTGAGAGCAATCAGTGAAACAGTTCTTGAGTAATTGCAGTTTAAAACACCACTTATTTAAAATTTAATCTGATTTTGTGACTGATTTTTTTCAACTTAAAATATTGTCAGCACTAATTAATTAGCATATTTAAGGAGAGGACATAGAACCATTAGGATTGAGTATTAATACATGAAAATCCGATCGCTAAATCAATAGAATTCAAGACGATATCCTTTTTTTCTTGTACACTGTACATTAGGTATAATAATAATTAATATCACATTTATAGTCATATCGTAATCATAATTATGAAAATATTGTTAAATTAGGAAACTATCATCTACAAAAAATTGCAAATAATAAACTTAAAAATAATCATGATCGAAGTACAACACAATCATTGATAATGATGTTCTTCGTACGATAAATTTAACCACGATTTCTAGAAATTTCTTTTTTTAAAACCTTTAGAAAATTAGAAGAATCTAAAGTTTTAAATTCTCTCTAATTTCATTTAAGTAGTTTTCGATTTTGCATTGCGTCATCAGCAACTCAGACCTTGGGGTTTATATACTTCATCAATGCACTAGATCTCTTCTAAGAATACTTTCCTCGTTAGGGAACATTTGAATAAATTTAGGGATTTCAGATAACTGTTAATGGGAACGGCTACTGAACCTTTTGTAGAGTAATTTGAACTGTAGTTTCCTAAACTTCTGACCGGAATGGTTCTCATTTTTTCCCTCTTGGTTTCTTTTCCGCTTTAGTAGTGTGGAATGGTTGCCATAGCAACCTCATCATCTTCCAAGCTTGCCTAACGTAAGATTTTTTCCCTATTATTTCTGCGTCTCTTTAACATAGACTCATATTTCAGAAACTATTGCGCACTAGTTTTAGAAATAGTGGTTTGCTTACTGCGTTGTTTGTGAATTTTCGGGATTACCAGGAATTAATTTAAAAACGTATTCAATGACATTTACATGTAATGGATGCACTCCAATTTTACGGCTATATTTACCAATTAAGAGAACAGTATGTACAATAAAAAATAACAAAAAACACTTTGATAACTTTTGATCTAGAGGTCGTATTTCGGAAGTCAATCAAATGTTTCGAATCATGGTGTCTCAAGAAATAAAATGTTCGCTTCTTAATGAGAGGCTACGGATTCGAATCTGAGCTGCAGCTGTTCGATACGAATTCTCGTACTCGGCTCACACCGACTACAGTACAGATGTAAAATGTTCTCAGTGGTAGACGTATCATGGGGTAGAGTCACTTGCCATCAGGCTAACCGTGTGAGGTTTTTGTGGTTTTTCTTCCCATGTAATACAAATGCGGTTTAGTCCCGTCAAAAAGTCTTCCACTGAGACAAATGGTTCTTTTGTCTTCTGGATTGGGTTCAAAATTACAAGGCTACGGAGTTGACCATTGGTAGTCGTAAATTCAAGATTGTTTCGGCTCTTCAACGGCAGTTATAAAAAATTCGAATGGTTCAATTTAATTGTTCGAGATTACTTAATATGCTAATTCATTTGTGAAGGGAGCATTTTAAATTACGAAATAAAACGTAAAAACGTTATTTCCCTGGACAGATTCAGATTTTCTTATATTTGTCCTTCAAAATATGGGAGTAGAGAGGTAGTCGCAATCTTAAAAATAAGGTCTCAATACTTTAGACAGGAGAGCAGTTAAATGCTTGAACATCTTAATGTTTATTTCTTATTTTTTTTAAAGTAAAAATTTCTAAGTGAAATTAACAAATAAGAATGAGAGGCCATCATGGGGGTAAGTGAGGGGAGTGAGTAGGTGGCAAAACCCCCAATTAGATCAAAAATCATTAATGTGATATTTTTTTGGCACACTGAGCAAAGTGTTAAGTGAAAAGAAAACACATTATATGCCAAATTATTTTTATTGGAATCATTGCTGCGAATCGGGAATGAATGGATTTATTGATCGCTGAATAATTACAAAAGAAAACACATTTCATGCCAAATTATTATTAACGGAATCATTGTTGTGAATTGGGAATGAATGGATTTATTGATTTCTGAATGATTACAAATGAATAATTACAAATGAAAACACATTACCATACCTGCCAACTTTTAATCCTTTCCATTATAATTTTCACAGTGGTATTAAAATGGAATTAAAACTTCAATTTTAAGCAAAGAAATACGTTGTATTTGAGAAAACTTAAGAGCCATGATAGTAACGCATATTGATATATGTGCTTAATTTTTGTAAGAATAGTGGTGATCAAAATCATTTAAAAATTAAATTTATAAAAGAAAAAATAGTATATATTTACTACCCCTTTAAATATGAAAATAAAATCTTCGGGAAAATCCGGAAGAGTTGGCAGGTATGCATTACATGACAAATTATTATTAACGGAATCATTGTTGCTAATTGGGAATGAATGGATTTATTGATCGCTGAATAATTACAAATGAATAATTACAAAAGAGAGCACATTACATGCCAAATTATTATTAACGGAATGATTGTTGCGAATTGGTAATGAATGGATTTATTGATCGATGAATAATTACAAATGAATAATTATAAAAGAAAACACATTACATACCAAATTATTATTAACGGAATCATTGTTGCGAATTGGGAATGAATGGATTTATTGATCGCTGAATAATTACAAATGAATAATTACAAAAGAAAACACATTGCATGCCAAATTATTATTAACGGAGTCACTGTTGCACATTGGGAATTAATGAGTTTACTGATTGCTGAATAATTACAAAAGAAAACACATTACATGCCAAATTATTATTAACGGAATCATTGTTGCGAATTCGGAATGAATGAATTTATTGATCGCTGAATAATTACAAAAGAAAACACATTACATGCCAAATTATTATTAACGGAATCATTGTTGCGAATTGGGAATGAATGGATTTATTGATCGCTGAATAATTACAAAAGAAAACACATTGCATGCCAAATTATTATTAACGGAGTCACTGTTGCGCATTGGGAATGAATGAATTTACTGATTGCTGAATAATTACAAAAGAAAACACATTACATGCCAAATTATTATTAACGGAATCATTGTTGCGAATTGGGAATGAATGGATTTATTGATCGCTGAATAATTACAAATGAATAATTACCAAAGAAAACACATTACATGCCAAATTATTATTAACGGAATCATTGTTGCGAATTGGGAATGAATGGATTTATTGATCGCTGAATAATTACAAATGAATAATTACCAAAGAAAACACATTACATGCCAAATTATTATTAACGGAATCATTGTTGCGAATTGGGAATGAATGGATTTATTGATCTCTGAATAATTACAAATGAATAGATTTATCAATAAAGAAATACACTATGTTGAATGAAAAAAAAATAAAACTATTTAAATTACTAAAATATATTTCATTTCCGTAGTTAAGTATAGCTTTTTTTATGAATAATAAAACAGTAATACCAAAACACCAGACTTTAGTATGCTAAGAGCCATATACAAAAGTTTAAATAGTCTTCCTCCTGCTTTAAACTTAGATTCGAACCCCATATAGAATAGGCAAATTCTTTTTGGGACAGATTAGTCTACTCTCTCCTGATTAAAATATTCTCAGTTGAAACTCTTAATTGTTAGGTATGAATCCCTCTCAAGCCGGACTTCTCTTGGCTAAACTACACGCAACACAAACGCGCCAAACTAAGGTTTCACCCTAAATGTCAAAATCTTTCTCCCCGGTACTCGACCTAAAAGATTTTATTGTTCTTTGAGTCGAGTTCAAAATTACCAATGTTCAGAGGTGAACGTTATTCTACTAGTTGGATACAGTTGAAGACGAATTGTACACTGAGAAAAAAGCATGGTCAAAACTACCAGAATATGATAGAATTTATCATGTTTCTGGTTTTATGGGAACAAAAAAAGCCGAATTTTACCAACGTGCTTTGGTAATGATTTTGGTAAAATTAAGAAAAAAATTTAGTTTATAATGTGTGATAAAATTTGGTGTATGTGGCAAAATTTAGTAATTTTATGATGACATCTTAGAGAATGGCAAAAAAACTATTCGGTTAAATTTATTTTTCAGTTTTGTATTTTTAACTAAATGTTAGGCAATAGGAACGGCAATCTTAACATCCAGAATTTCCGGTAAGCCGTTACCAATATGTATTTTGCTTTTATTTTGCGTATATTTTTTTAATATTAAGCAGAATTATGCTTTTTTTTTAACCACAAATGTCATTTTCAATCAAGGTAATTTTAACGGAATTTTTTCTCAGTGGACAGAGTAAAAATAAAAAAAAATGTGAGATTATACAAAATAAGTCAGTTATAAATTAAATAAATCCAGTTTAAGAAAAGTAAATAAAACTTGTGTTAGTAAGTTAATTAAAATAAAGTTTTTAAAAATAATTGGTTTATTTAAGATTTTTGCTAATGATAACGAAACAATGGTTTACTTCAATGAAAACAAAAATATATCTTTTCACACAAGCTCTAACTGAAAATATTGACTTCTACTTAAAATGTTTTGAGGCGTAATTGCCTAGAAAGCAATCTAGAAAAAGAATAATTGTATAAGAAACCGAAAAATTCTAAAATTTTATTAAATAAACAATGTGATATCTGAATAAAGTAGCACCTTTTTTGAATAACAATCCATCTTTTTCAAAACATTGTTTTATTTTAAAGCCCAAACCTTTAACTCTCCCTAGGCACTATCGCAAATCAATATTGTTCTTCAAAAAAGTTTCAATCCGTTGCAAAATATATTTTGAATATTTTGATGAAAATCTAATAAATATGCTTTCACACTTCTTGACATTTCTACATGTGTCAAAATTTGTTTTTCGCATTTCAGAGTTCATATTTAGGAAAACTGAAAGAAGCTGAATTTTTGGAGATATTTTTTTGAAATATTATTCAGAATTTTTTTTTGAACAAAAATAATTAATTGTTTGATAAAAATGATTATTATAATAGAAATTATTTTTATAAATACTTTAAATTGCAATTGGGTAGTAAAAATATGCAATCAAAGTCTTTTATTTGGTTTTATGGTATGAATTTCTAATAAAGGTAATAAATTTTACAATTTTGAAGGAAAATTGCCTTAACGACGAATTTGTAGAAAAGATAATGATGTACAATATGCAATATGCGACCACAGTTATGGTAAGATTGCATGGGGGTGAATTTGTTGATGATAAAAACCTCTAATACTGGCATTAAAAATGAAAATGTGTGATATTTACGCCATTAATTTGGTATTTTTTTCATCATTATGGTTTTGGTTTACCGGAAATTCTGATTTCAAAAATTATAATTCTTATTACCACATATTTAATAAAAAATTCAAAATTGAAAAGTAAATTTAATCGGATAACTGGTTTTCAATTCATGCTCTAAGGTATTATAATAAAATTACAAAATTTTACTTCATTTCATCAAATACTATAAAAAAATATTTTTTTGTTAATTTCACCCAACTCTCTACCACTGTGATCTCTTTGGTGTTTTAATAGAGCCAGAAAGACAGTAAACTTTGTCATATTCTGGTATTTTTAACTATATTTTTTTCCCTCAGAGCAAAACTACCATTGACTTACTTTTAAAGAATCCATTAAAAACCATTAAAGAACCTTCATAGTAGCTTAAGAAATTGTAAATCTTTTATTTGAACTTGTAATTGAAACAGAATTAATCGTAACATTAAAATCTAAATCCCTAATTGCGCTTTATTTCCTGAATGAAAATCAAAATCAGTCTCGTTAGTTTATAACTTTTAAGGTAAATACTCGTTAATTGACATTTTATTTAATTTGTAAAGTCCAGCTTTAAAATGTATTGAAATATCTGACATCTGTTAACAAAATTTATTTCTTAGCTATTAAAAATCGCCCTGTTTTAAGATTTAGCAAAGTACATTAATATTTCGAAGCTTAACCAACCGTTAGTCTTAACTCAGAAATCAAAATTATTTCAAAATGATTAAAATATGATCAAATTAAAATATTCTCTTACAAAGCATTTTGTTTTAAAAAAGGCTTGCTAATCGTCTTTAATAGTAAATGTTTCTTTCTCAATCTTTGTGTTTTAACAAAATGTCTAATATCCTTAGATTCCGATTTAAATGTCATATACTATTTATCATGATCCTATCTTTGTTCTTGAACTAATAAATTTCTAATTTCTTTTGATTTAAATTTCAATGCCATATATTTGTTAGAATCTTAAATGTGGACGTTTAAATCTTTGTTCTCGGACAAATTAATTTATAATTTTTTTTAGGATTTGGATTTTAATAACACGCATTGGTTATGATTTAACAAAATTTGCTGCAATCACTCACATGGAAAAAATATTTATAGTAACTCCGAAAAACAAGATACCGATATTATGTCCTACATTGTAAAAACTGTGACGTCATATCTAGGACTGGGCTATAAATCGATATATCGCGACATATCGATTTAACGCCTATATCGGCAAACCGATACAGCAACTTTCATTCCAAGCGATGCATCAGAAATCTGATTTAAGCCGTCGAGTGAAGAAGACGATATAACGATATAGCGATACACGCAAGGACTTTCTCTTACGTTCCGATGCCAACTCGCGCTGTGGAAGACGATATTGTTTCGTTTTGTTGAGACGGCCTTGACTGATGAGCGGTAGAATCAGAATCACTTTTGAGACCTTATATCGTTATATCACATGTTCGTTTTCGCACCTTCGCGATTTGAAATCGTTTCCTGTAGATTATTTTCAATGGGATTAACTTCGTGATCGCCGTCGTAACCTTGTTCTGAACGCAATCTATTATTGAAAAGAATTTTTAAAGAAAAGTTTCTTCATTAATTAGGTAAGTTTCTTATTTATTTTCTGACAAAACTTTTTTTATATTTTTAAATGTGAAAACTATCGGAAATCTAATTTAAGGCACCCATAGGAATTAAATTACAAAGTAAATAAATTTGTTAGGCTATTTTTTTACTTTCTTTTAATTTATTAAAAACCTTTCGGATAAAACTTCTAATAATTTAATGGGCTTCTATTACTGATTTTAAATTTATAAATCTTGAGTTGTTTTTATTTTTAGAAATAAAGTTAAAACAAAACTTATTTTTTGGACATAAGTCAATAAACTTTATTTGCTCAAAAGAATTTGAAAAGTTTGCGAATTTCATTCATTTCTTTTTTTTTTTTATCAATTACTACTTCGTTTTATTAGAGAGTAAAATCATTATTTTTTTTTAATTTTCGTTTTATATTATTAGTTAATTAGCTAAATATATTACCGAATATCACAATTCTTTTGTTTTTATTTTTAAGAATTTAATTAAGAAACTTTGCCTTACTTTGTTTTTCGTTCATAATTCGGTCATTATTTAATTTAATTTAATTATTTATATGAAATAATAATAAAAATAGTGTTTAAGAAGCATTTTTTTTCTAAAATTTATTTAGCTCTTTGTTTTAAGCATACAAATAATTTTTTAACGAACTTATTTTTTAAATTTTGTTTCTATGCTGTTAGGTAAATATATTGATAAATTTCAGTTTTATTTATTTTTTTATTTTTAAAGTAAGAAATCTTTTGTTATTTGCGTGATCATTTTTAGAAAATATAACAAAACTTGTGTTTACTTCTTCATTCAGAATTTGAACATTACGATCGAACTTAATAATTCTGTAATTATTTACGCATAATAGTACAAGCAAATATTGATTTGTTAAAAAAAGTTTCTTTTTTTAAAAAAAAATAAAATATTTTTAACACTTTGTTTTAAGTGTATAATGAATTTCTTAACAAACTTTTTTTTTAATTTTTTAAATTTTCTTTCAATAATTTCAGCTAGATATCTTTATAAAATTCCCTTTTTATTTTTAAACTGAGAAATCTTTCAGAGAACGAAAATTTTAAGAAATTATTACAAATCTTATGTTTACGTTTTAGTTTAAAATTCGAACATTTTTAATTTTAAACTTCGGCTTTTAGTCAATCTAACTTTTATTTTAATTAAAATATGTTTTGAAATTTTAAAATCAGCTTTTGTTTAATAACAATATTTTTTTTCATTAAGGGTGTTTTAGGGGTTAGCTTAAATTAAGACTGCTTGTACCTTATAAACGATAAAGAAGTGCAAATATTTCATTCTGTATCTACACACATTTTTTTCAATAAATATTTTAAGTAAGATTTGTACATCTTAGTCAATTTATTTAATATCTTTCTTTAGCAAAACATATATATTTTCAAATTTATAAATTGATTTAAATCAATATGCGTATGAAGTCTTGATGGAAATCTGACTTTCTGTGCCTTAAAGTAAATGAAATTCAAAAATACTATATCGCGATACATCGCTATATCGCGATGCAAAACTGACGATATATCACGATATATAATTTCTAATATCGCCCAGTCCAAGTCATATCTCACTAAATATGAAGTTGAGCAATCGAAAAAACTCAGCAAAGGAACACTTTATTCAGGATTAACACCAAATAAACCTTTCATATGCGATTACAAGAGTATAGTTTAAATCTAAACACTTATAATAGAATTACCTAAATTCTCACGCAATACGAGAATTATTAGGGGGCTGGAAAGTAATGCCGTTATGATGCATTTGATATTTGTTATCAAGATCTTATTTTTAATCAATAATGCATTCATCCTCGGTAGCAACAATTTTTCAATGCCGGATCGAAAATGAATAGTTGGTTCTCAAGACTAACGGATATTTAAAGCGCTGAAGCGACATTACTTTCCGGTTCCCCTAAATATTTTACATTTCAAAAACATAAATGCGTCGGATCCTTCTTTTTTCGCCAGAAATTAGTGTTTGTAATTGAAAATCAGTCGGTGAGACTTGGTGTTTTTAATTGTGTAAAAAGGATAATAATATTTTATTTTTTAAATCTATGTGCTCTGTAAATTCATTTTAACATGCACAATTTCTATTAACTTCTGTTCTGTTAAGTCTTGTTAGAGTTATTTCTGTGTTATCTCTGTGCTACCTATATGTTAGATTTACAAACTGATTTTACTTTGAAAATAGTGCATAGATCATTAGAAATTAATGATTTTTACTTCATATTGCATCGTAATAATACATTTACTAACTTTTATGTGTATTTTGTATTTTATTTTACCATAAATATAAATATTAGTGCTACTTACTGCAAAAATAATGCTACTTTACTCCAGTAGTGTATTAGAACATTCTTTGTGTAGTGGAACACAAATTTTGTGTAAAGTAATTGCATTCATTTTGGTACAAATATGCACTAATTTTTTTTGCAGTGTATTTTGCATTTACCCCTGGTGACTTTTTTTAATATTTACTCTGCTTTTCGCTCGATAAAAAATAACTAAACTCTTTAGAGATCATTTTCAAACCAATTGTATAATTGGAAATCACTCCATTACTTGATAATACAATAATTTCTCTACTGATAAGAGAGTTGTTTTTCTTGTAAGAGTAAATAAAATTAAGGCTAATCTACTATTTACTCAAATTAGGGCAGATATATTATTTCTCTTCTATACGGTGGAAAGATAGATCTTCCGTCATATTACGAAATATTTGCGAAAGCTTATAGCCTTCATAATATCAATTGGGAGGGTCTATTACAGAAAACCTAGTTGAAGCTTATTCAGTTTAAAGTATGGCTTAATTTAAAGTAGCTAAGCAGTTTAATAAGGTTTTCGATACAATTATTTTAAAATGAAACAAACTATTTATTGCATTAAAATTTGAGCCAGTGCGTTACTTAGTTTTTTTCAAACGTTTAAAATTTGAAACTTAATACTATTAATGTCTAAATTGAATTACTAATAAGAAAATTAACATTGCTAATTTTATACATTATTTCTAACATACAAAACATAAAATTAGTTATATCCAGATATGTTAAATTTCCAACAAAGAATAAGAATGTAGAAAATGATAGATTCAAACAAACTTTATAGCAGAAAAATGCTTTTTTTCTTAGAAAGTGAATAAAGAAACAAAACACGTTTTTCTGTACGTGAAACAAAGTTTCCTGTCAGAAAGAATACGCTTCTTTTCTCGAAGTGGTATTTTGTTTTTGAATTTTTTCAACCACTTTCTCAATCTGTCGGAAGTTTCAGTTTAAGTCTTGAGCTTCGATGATAAAGAGGATGACCAAAACTGACAGACGTGAAGTTTTGGTAAGAACAAAGATGGGAAAAAAATAGTTCCAAGCCCTTGAAAATTGCTTTCAACACTCGAAAAGAATAAAAAACAACGCGGGAACCCATTAAAGGTTTCCTTTTATGATGGATGAAAGGTATTGAACGATATTAATCACATCTCAAAACGGAATGCCTCTGTTGATTTTTGAAAGACTACAACTGGATAACTTTACTATATTTTTTTAAAAAAAATGGGAAGAATATTCTATGTGTTTTTGATTAAAACCAGAAAAATGCTGTAATTCTGAAAGTGATATTTCGTCAAAAAAACATCTAAAACATTTCTAGATTAATCGTCAAAAACTAATACTCGAATTTCACAAAATTTTCTTCTTTCTTGACAAAAATGTTTACTGATGTATACTCCGAATAAAAATTTCGCCTAAGTGTTAAAATATCTATCGTCACTTCTTCAAGAAAACTAATTTTATAAAAATAAAAAATAAAAAAAAATATTTTGCATTTCTATTTTTTTTTCTCAAAAAAAAAAACAAACTTGTATGGTCAAATGTATTGTACTTTTTTAATAACCACTTTAACAAGTATACCATATATTTAGCGCAACACAACAAAGACAGATAGATAAAATAAACTCATTCCCGAAGCGAGATTTGAATCCCGAATCTATCTGGTATAGGGTCATCACCTTGACCACCATATAATACTTCGGTCGGCTTAATTAGTCACTTTATTTCGATTGTCTAGCCATAATATTAGTTTCATAATTCTAGTTATCTCACACACTGCACTACGATGAGGTTTCGAGTTGAGAAAACATTTTCGTCATATATTTGAGAGTTCACGTTTCGTCACAAATCACGTGATTTCGCCACGAAATGATTCTCAAAATTAGAGAAATACTGCTCAAAAATTGCTGAATCGTCAACAGTGAGAATTTTATTTCTGATCGTATTAAGAATTTGGGATGGAGACTTAACTTTGGCCAAAATGGTTCTTTTAGCTAACTGTTGTAGTTTTAGCAATGGTTTGAAAATGGGTAAACTGACACGTAACCATGCATATATTAGAAAAAAGATATGCGTAATAAGCATGATATAGTACTCCAATATGCGGCACCCCTATTGCAGCCGAAAGAGAGGGTGGACTCAACCAAAAACAAATTAAAGCTTATGTGAAGTTTGTGGGTAGGGGACTGATAATTATTAGTCTTTCTATTAGTTGTAGTGGAGCATTGATGGTGTTCGGAAAAAAATCCTGTGCTGAGTTCATCATTGAAGTGTATTAATTGTTGTTAAATGCGAACGAATACTTTGTTTGTTGTATACTTTTTTGTCATAAAATTGTATATAAATAACCATCGCCCAACATGATGATAATTACAGTTTACGTCTTTAATATGATTTGGTATTATCTCATATAAGGATCCGTTTTATGTGAAAAAATAGGGTCATAACTCCAGGAATATGGTATGTTTCTGGCTCTGTGACAATACCAAATAGCTTTGTGATTTTTAACCAAAGCGCTTTGGTAATGATTTTGGTAAAATTAACAATAAATATAGTTTTTGAATGTGTATTAAAATTTGGAAAATGATGAAAAATGGAAGGAGTAAATGTTTGGACATTAGAACTATAGTTTTGAAGAACAGGATTTCAGAGAAACCGTCAGCATACGAATGGAAATATTACCAAATGAATGGCATATTTATGCCATTCATTTGGTTTTCATTCATTTATGTCAACCTTAACGTTAGTTCGCTTTTTATACTGTCCGTAGAATGTTAACAATCGATTATAAGTTGCCGTCAGTTTGTTGCTGTGTTCAATAATGTCTTAAATCAACAGAAACAAAAGTTCACGGTTAAAATATGTTAGTATGTTTTTAATTGTGTAATAGAGATACTTATATTTTATATTTTATGTCTCTATAAACTCTACTAAATATTTTGATAATACGTAGTTTTTAATCACCTCTGCACTGTGGAGCTTAATTTAAATTTGTATAAATATTCTTTTAGCATATGTTTGATTATTAACGTAACTTTAAGAATTAGAAAATGTGAGCTTATATGTTCATTTGCGTTTTAAATTGGCGAGCACAACGAGCCATCTAGATTGTAATGCTCTCCTAGTTGACTATATTTTGAAAGTATAATAGTTAAGGAAATGGAATACTTAAAAAAAAAGAGGTTTTAAAATACTTTTAACTGTTTCAAATAAGGTAAATGCCAAGTTTTTATAACATAAATACTCACTCCCCTTTTACCACATCGAGTGAAATGATCATAATGATAAATGACATACAAATGTAATTAAAATTCAAAAAAATATAATGTAAAACTACAAAATAGTTTTAAAAATGCAAATTTTTTAACTTATAGTTTCAAATATGCAAAATTAAAAATCTGATTACGTTAATTTATTGCACAAATTTTACCGCCATTAAAAACATTAAAATGGAGCTAATGATTTTGTTTGAAAAGCATTTTACAATCAAAATATGTTGTCAACATGAATTTTAATTTTCTTCTTTAATTCTCACTGCATAAAAATTATCTCTCTCTATCACGGTGCTACGACTGGAAGACTAGGATCAATGCTGTCATTTATCAGAGCAACGTAAAACTTTATAATGCTACGCAATGCCATGTGGAGTTATACAATATTATGCAATATGCAAATTTGGACAGCTATCCAAAGCTAAGCAGTTCTATGTAAAATTATGCAAAACTATTTAAAGCTATGCAATACTATATAGTACTATTTGATGTTATGAAAAGCTGTGCAATTTAATCATAATAGTATGTGATGCTACACAGCAGAAAACTTAGTGCTTCTTACCAAAAATGGTGGCAGCTACTTGAAACCAAAATCGCTGTAGTGACCACCTATTGATGGAATTAAATATCAAGGACAGTTCTTAACGTTGCTAAAAACTATGACTGTTCTTTCAAACTACTTTTGATGTAAAGTGGTTGTCTTTAGTTTTGGTGGTGAGTAGCACTAAAGTATATAATGACTAACAATCAATATATAACAAATAAGAGTTGCAGAAGTTATCTTTGCGGTACAGTTAAAAGTAAAAACAGTTAGTTTAGAAGGTATCACACATTAATTCGCAACATAAAATTAGTTTATAAATTAAACATATGGCAGAAAGAATGATAACTCTTAACAAAATAGAAGCAGGATGAAATTAAATATTACAAAAATATTTAATAGAATTGACAAATATTTAAAAAATGAACACAAAAATTATCCTTATTACGCAAATAAAATCACACATAAAATTTATAATGGTGAACTTTTGTTCATTAGATAAATCGCAGTTTGTAAAACAAGAACAAATTTACGCCATTTGTACTCGGTTGTAAGAAAAATTTTGACTATATACAAAATAAGTCGAAATTGGCGAGTTTGGAAGAGAAAATGATTCACAAATGATGCGAGCATGTGAGTTTGGTGAATGCAGTTTACAATTTTGAGGTTTAGGTTTATCTCTACACCCTTTAAAATACATGCAACGAATAGATTTGGAATAAATATAGATTTTCTATTAAATACCGATAATATAAATACCGATAGTATAAATACCGATTTTAATCGATTTTCGATTTTTATTTCCTTATTAATTTTAATCGATTTTTAATTGCTTTTCAATCGATTTTGATAGATTTTCTATCACAAGAATAAATGTTGATTTATCAATCTAGAATAAATATAAATTTGAATATAAAATAAAAATTGAAATAATTCCTTCAAACAAATTTTTGTATTGTTCAACAACAAACTCTGGGAGATATTATACCACTGTTTCAAGAATGTGTATGGAGTGCATTACTATGAAAGTATTTAATTTATTTAAATCTCGATATCTTTTGAAAAATAGCTAATCGTTTAACCTGTTATATTAAAGAAAATAGCTGTTACGAAATACATGAAGATAGTAGTGGATTCGGATATGGCTTGAAATCACGACTGCTGTCATCTGACAAACCCTAATCACCGATTCTTTTTCTATTGCTCTTAGAAAAGAATGTAGTGTCAGTCAATACACACAGCAAATTTCAAATGTCCAGGAAGATGGAAAGAAAAACCACTTTAGACTACAGTTGCCATGGAAACCAATCACAAAAGGGTGCTTAAGCTCCGAGCCAAAGATTCGAATACACTTGTCAAGTAGCTATTCTAGAATCTTATGACCCTCTAGAACGTGGAAACGGTGTTTTGCCTGGAATTCAGAAGAAGGAAAGAATGAAAACTCATTTTTCCTGGGTATTCGTTTACACAAATACAAATGCATAAAATTTAGATTTCATTAAATAACACACTCTTCATACTTCTCATAATGAATAAATATTGTTGAGTGTGTTTGTTATTAGACTAAACAAAAGGGATTAATTTAGTTTTAATTAAATAATATACCTTGCATACGTCTTTTAAAGAACTAATGTTGACTTCGACTGCAATTAAACTATGGAAAATATATTAAAATTACCGTGATAAAAATAACAGGCGCTGTATGTGTTTAAAAGTTATTTCGATGGTGTTATGGTTATTCATTTATTCTCACTGTAAAAAATGGATAATCAAATATCACGAAACTATCTTCGCTTTTGACAAAACCGTTTCCTGGTATGTGCTCTGAGCAAAAATTTCGTCAAAGTGACGGCATAACTAACGTGACAAATTCTCTCAAAATTAAAGAAATATTTCGTCATTTCTAATAATAATAATAAAAAGACGTTGTTCCTAATATATCTAGTATTTCTAATAATCACTTTATCGTAGGCATCTTATAGATAGTGGATCAATGTCGTTCCAACAACACAAGAAGATCAGATAGAAGAAAGTAATAGATAAAGTGACCCCACACGGGAATAGAACCGGGATCTTCCTGATGCGAGGCCATCTTCCTTGTCTACGGTAGAGGCTCGTCAGCTGATTTCGTCACTTTATTTTCGATCCTCTTGTCTTAATTCTAGTTCCGTCAAGTTAACAATCTGCCACAAAGCACTCATATTTTCGTCATATATTTGAGAGTTTGCTGATCAGTCCCAAATCACGTGATTTCACGTCGAAATGATTCTCATAACTAACGAAATACAACTCAAGGATTTTTGAATCATAAAAATTGAGAGCTTTATTTCCAAAAGTGTCCTGATTTACAAAAAGTAAGAATTCATATTCAAGCTATTATTCTAATGTTATAAAATAAACTTAATTTTAATTAATAGAAATATCATGAAAGTTACATTATTCTATACAGTAGCACAGCATTTCAAGATGGCCCATAACTTTTTTTCAAGAGATATCTATGCAACTCGTTGGATGAAAATAGTCCTCCAGTTCTTAAACTCAAAGATTTTTTTCAAGTGAATTTACCCATTGCAATTTGGGTTGTCCCTGAGCCTTACAAAAATAACCTTTTTGTAAGGTCTGAATCATTTTTTTAGGAAGACAAGAGCAGCCTAGTTTAATCCTTCGATTTTGATAATTTCTTATAATATGTGAATGCCTATAACTTTCACAAATGTCTGTATTGTATCGTCTTTTTCAACAATGATTTCCTTTGTCTCCACCTGGGACAACTCTTAAAATCATTCTCTCAAATACACATAAAATGGACTCATCGGAACTTGCTAATGTGCCTGTCTCACAGCCATACACTTAGTTGGGGCTTTATGTAACGAGAATTTATTTGTTTCTGCAAATTAACTGCGACTTAAAAAAAAATTTATAGCTTAAGCCAGACTTTATAGGCAGACATAATTCTGTTTTTTTTTTATGTAAGTTAAAACGTTGTTTTAATAATCTAATTAAAACAACGTAAAATCTTTAATAATCTAATTAATCTAATTTTAATATCTAATTTCATTTGATTTAAATTTCAATGTCATATATTTGCTAAAATTTTAAATGTGGACCTTTAAATTCTTGTTCTCGGACAAATTAATTTATAATTTTTTTAAGATTTAGATTTTAATGACATGCATTGGTTATGATTTTATAAAATTTGCTGCAATCACTCACATGGAAAAAATATTTATAATAACTCCGGAAAACAAGATACCGATATTGTATCCTACACTGTAAGAACAGTGATGTCATATCTCTCTAAATATGAAGATGAACAACCGAAAGAATTTAGTAAAGGAACACTTTATTCCGGGGTAACACCAAATAAAGCTTTTAATAATGTATTCAACCTCGTTAGCAACAACCTTTTGATGCCGGATCGAAAATGAATCGAAATGGAACTCTAACATTCCACGGAAAACCATTTCAGAACCACAGACTTGATATAAAAACCATTTATTCGGTTAAATTTACTTTTCTGTTTTGTAAGTTTTACTTAATGTGTGGTAATAAGAACTATACTTTTGAAAACCAGAATTTCTGGCAAACCATCATTATCATATGACCGGAAAAATTATCTAATGAATGGTTTAAATACCGTATAGTTTGGTTTTATTAACCAAAAGCATGTTTTGTTTTTACAAAGCTTAGTTTAATTATCATACGGTATGGTAATTACCAGAATTGTTTCTCCGGGTGACGTATTCATTTATCGTAAAAGTCAAAAATTAATAAAAAATAAAAAAAAATTCTTCGAACGAGTTATTAAATATTTTTTTAAAAAATAAAATACTTTTAAATTGATCTGGCGAAGTAAAATTTGCTTAGATTGTTTTTACGCAAAATAAAATTTTAATTATTTAAATTAGTAGTTATAATAGAAAAGAATACGTGTAATTTCGAAAAACTAAATGATGCATAAAATTGCATTTCGATATGCCATATGAGTTGTCAAATAATTTAAAGAACGTATAGAAAATTCCTATAAAAAGTGAGTTTCGTTGACTTTATTTAAATAATTTTTGTTAAATTAAAAGTTGTATAAGATTAAATTGCCCGTTTTAATCATACTATTTTTTAAAGATCTTGTTTTAATTAATTTGTTTGAAAAGGTACTTATGATGTAAATACTCTAAATAAAATGTTTTGTACAAAAAATGGTTCAGTGAAAAAGTAAATCTATCTCATAAGATTACCTTAATTAAAATTGTGAAACTTTAGTAGGTAGTACAAAAAATACGTTTGAATTAGATGTTTTAGAGTAAAACATTTTTTTGTGAATATATTTTTCTGAATGTTGAAATCAAATTTTAGCAAAGAAAAAATGATTTAGAAATGTAATATTAGTAACTATAAGTTGTAGTTAATACTTTTATTACTTTAACTTAATTGCAGTAATTGATATTTTCATTATTAATATTTTTTGGTCATCAATACATAATTTTTTTGTCTCGAATACCATTGATTTCGAATTTCTCAGTTTTATAGAATCACGTCTTAAAAGTGTAACTACTAACAAAATAAACAAGTGGTTTGAGATAAACCCAGAAATACTTATTTACTGATGCAAATATTTATTTTTTACAGTTGCTATTTATTCCATTTATATGGTAGCAGTTTATCGGAAATTCTGGTTTTCAAAATTTTACCACATTGCAGTATTCCACACATTTAGTAAAAAATACAAAATGCCATGGCATGCTCTAAAATATTAAGATAAAATTATCAAATGTAACGACATTTACCAAATTTTATCACATGTTATAAAACTATATATTTCTTGCTAATTTCAATAAAATCATTGCCAAAACACTTTGGTGAAAATTACCGAGCTTTCTGGTGCTTCCATAGAGCCAGAAACACGGTAATTTTGACCATACTTTATTTCTAAGCTTACTATTCTTGTCTAGAATAACTATAATACCTTTTGCTGAGCGTGTTGTGTCAGTGGATGGAAAGTTTTCCTCCCAATGCGGTGACCCAGGTTCGAAACCCAGTGATGTCTGGTGGATATGAATTCTGCACCCGGGTAAATTTGGTCATTATTAGTATTCTGCATGCATTGTACCGTAATGTGATTCTTAATATTTTTAGGTAGAAATTTTTCCCCCTGCTATTTCTTTAAAATACGCAGAATTCATATCGACCTGTCACCGCTGGGATTCGAACCTGGCTGATCTCATTGGGAGAAAAACCTTCCATCTCCCGACGCTACATGATCATCAAAAAGTATTATAGGTATCTAGACAGGAATAGTAATATTAAAAAATAAAGTATGGGCAAAAATACCATGTTTCTGGCTTTATAGAAACACTAAAAATCTCGGTAATTTTTACCAAATCGCTTGGGTAATGATTTTAGTAAAAATAACAGGAAATAATTTTGAAACATGTAATAAAATTTGGTAAATGTGTTTAATTTAGTAATTTTGTCTTAATATTTTAAAGCATGGCATCAAAATTCGGTTAATATACTTTTCTGTTTTATATTTTTAACTAAATGTGGAATGATGTGGGGTGTTATAATTTTGAAAACCTGAATTTCCGGTTTACCATTACCATATAAATGGAATGAATACCAAATGTTTCTTTTTGTTTTTTATTTCCAATGAGTTGCACAATCGGTCTTGCCGATGAGCTGACCTAGTGCGCTCTCCAGAGGTGGTATCCACTCTTTCAGGATCACCACAATGGGTGAGATACCTTTGGTCATGTTAATTTGGACGTCTAGTTTCTGCCACACTAGATGGCAGCACCGATACTCTATTTGGATGCTAAAGTGCACTAGGAATTTAATTTTGCCGGAAAAGCCAAGAGCCAATAAGGCAATCCAGGGATCTTTTACATGTCGCATAATCATACGACATGGCCGCTAAGGATCTTCTGCATCCCGAAAATCCGGTGTTTGGGCGGGGATCGAACCCGCAGGCTTGGGCTCAGAAGGCCGACGACAAACCAACTGCGCCACCCAGCCACAAATACCAAATGTATGAAATAAACATTTGCATTACTGAATTAGTATTTCTGGTTTTATCTGAAACCACGTGTTTATTTTGTTAATAGCTAAAACGTGTGATGCTATAAAATTGAGAAATTCAAAATCAGTGGTGTGTGATATAAAAGTTTTGCACTGATTTGTCTAATTAATGCAGAATAGTATAAAATTACATTACTATTATTGACGAAAATGATGCTTGATTAATTTTTGTAAAATATTCTAATTGAAATAAACAAAATAATTACGCACAGAAAAGAAAAATTAGTGGAGAAATGTTACTTAGCTATTTAGGAAAAGCGCCATACTATTATTCACATCAATGATGTTTAATTAATTTTTGTAACAGATACCAATTGAAATTTAAAAAAATATGTATAGTATGTACTTAGAAGCAAGATTAATAAAGAAATGGTACAAATCCATTTATGAGAATCGTATAAAATAGCAGTGCTATTATTAATGTATGCTTAATTAGTATCGGTAATAAATATTAATTGAAATAAAAAAAACAACAAGCTATGTACTAAAAATCAAAGTTAATGGAAAAATGATACTAATTTGTTTAGGGGAATAGTCAAAAATCGCAATGCTCTTATTGACGTCATAGATGATTAACTAATTTTGCTAAGAACTAACTAAAATGAAAAAAATTAGGTATTTTAAAAGCAAAACTAATAGGGAAACGTCACTAATTTGTTTAAGAGAAGATTAAAAAATTGCTAAACTATTATTAGCTCAATTATCTCGAACTAAAAACACTAATGGAAATAACAAGTTAAGTAGGGGAGAGTGGGGTCAATTGTAAAATTTTTTACTTAATTATTTTTAACTAACAGAAAATCCAATATATTATTAGTATTAATAGACAGACGAGTAAAGTAGACTATCCTCGACTAGAAAAAAATACCTTATTTTAAATGTTATTATATTAGTTATTAACAATTTTTGACTGTAGTGCGCTTGTTACAATTGTCCCCACTTACGGGGTAAATTTTAACAGTTCATAAATTTGACTAAAACATAGTTAATTATACATTCTATCATAGCTGTGATATATTTTTTTATTGTGCAAAATAGTAGTGATATTTTAGGAGTAAAAATAATAATGAGCCGAGACCTAAGGGGTTAAACTTTTTATTTTAAGGGGTTAAAAATTTTAATTTATGCTGTAAAAGGTGACAAATAAAATAATGCACATGCAACATAATATGAATGATATAGGAAACTATTGGTGGTTCTTAAAGAGTTAAGTAATGGTTTGTAAACATAAGATTATTTATTTTCAGCTGTTATAATCGTCCCTTTACTTATTGTTACAATCGTCCCCAAAACGCCATTTCAGCTTCATTTGTTGAAAACAATGCTAGTTAATTAACAAAACTAATCTTTTTTTTGAAATGTTAATTAAGGTGTCCATTTACATATTCGGTTAATAATTTTTATTTGTTTAAACCAAATTGCTTTGTTACAATATAATATTCTAATACCAAAAAAAGTATTTACGTAGCGTGAGAATATCTTTTGTGATTTAACTCTTTCAAAAGTACATAAAAATGTTTGCCAGCAGGGGTGTTCATATAGATTTATTAAATACACCTTGTGCGCCACCTAGGAACCAAATCTAGAACCCAACACTCGGAATATTTGCTCTGTTACAATCGTACCCTGTTACAATTGACCCCACTCTCCCCTACTAATTAAAAAAAGTTAAGATGCACGACATATAAAGCAAAATTATTGAAATAAGGTGCTAATTTGTTTTGGAAAAGCGTAAAAAATCGTTTTACTGTTATTGATTCCTATGATGCTTAATTAATTTTAGAAATAGGATCTAACTGGTATTAAGGTAATTCAGTTTTGAGAGGTACTAAATATAGTAATGTAGGTAAAATGAACTTTGTTTATATATTGGACAACTATTTAAGCTGCAAAATTACTCGGGAGTTTTGATATAGATGCCTTGGAAGGAGAATTTTTATGATCCTTCTAAAGAAATCAATTACTACAAAAGTAATAAAAGAAAATCGCTTGATTACGGTAAATTTTGACTGTGACAACTTTATTTTAAATTATATTGAATATAGTGAATCTTTGTTCTGATGGGACGCTAGTCAAGACATGTTCTGCTTAATCTAATAACGTAAAGTAACCGGGTAGGGCAAAATATAATAAATAAAAAATATGCTATTATTTTAGCTTTATTTATTATGTTGATATAAGGCTTTCAATTTTGTGCATGATTCTGTAGCGCTTTTCAGTACTATTGCCAGTTTTTTTTCACTCTATACGAAGAACAGGTATTCAGTTAATTAAAACATAACACAAATTCTCACATGAAGTAAATTTTAAATTTTTGAAAAAAATATTTTCTAGAAGTATTAGTGAAAGTTTCTAATTTTATCATAGACAATATGGATTTTAGATTTCTTGAAACAGAGTATTTCTAAAAATTTTTATAGGAAAATTTTATCATCGTCCATATTTTTTAATAAATAATATTTAACAAGGGTCCGAAAATATAAAGTTTAAAAGCAGAAATAAACATTATCTTACAAAAATTCTTTTAAGAAGTCAAAGATGGGGCTAAACAATTTCGAGAAAAGACAGGAATAAAAGATAAGCAAGCGAAAAAATTCTGAGACTATATAATTTTCTTCTCAAAAATATTATAAAAAAATGGCTAAAAATAACAGAGTGACAGAGAAAAAAAAGTTTTAACATAATCCTTTGTTGACATTGATTGATTTGATAATGTGTTCTCAAAAAACTTTAAAATCAGTCATGCGTATTAAAATTTTTTATGTATTATATTTTAAGAAAAAGGAGAAAAAAATTACACCATCTTTTTGGCTATTTAAGATTTAGAGCTTTGAAGATAATTTACTGAAGATTAAAATACTGTACGCAATTTTCATCAATAAAAATCATGGCAAAAATAATTACAAAAAAGAAGCAAGAAGAACTTGCTACAGTTTGAAACAACTAGTTATCTGCAGATTTTCTCAGAATTTTTTTTTTAATTGGAAAATCTTTGAGGAAAAATAACTGATTAAATAATAAAGCACTTTCTTGTTTCTCCTTGCTAATGATAAATTTAAAATAAAAGCAACACTAAAATTATCAAAATGCATGATAAAAGTAATGGTATGAAAGGAAGATTATACAACTCATAAAAAACATCTTTGAAGAACATAAATTAACGCGGTGTTAAAAACAATGTATGTAACCGGTTTTAGGCTGGAAGTCACAAAACTTAGATAAAGAAAAGCAAATTTAACTTGTTTGTTAAGAGTTAAAAATATTAGATGTTTCAAAAACGTTCTTTAAAAACTACCAAAAATGACTACTTTTTTCAATCGTTTTCAACCTTGGAAAGTTAAGCTTAGCTGTGCCTGACAGTAATATAAAAATTTCATATGTTTCTATCGTCATCAAAAAAGGATATACTTTTCATTCAATTTTGTCTTCATCATTTGTTAATAAAAGTGGCAAATTAGAGATTTTTTTTAAAATTTAGTGGCAGTAATAAAGTTTTTTTGGCTCTCCTGTACTCCAAAGTTGTTGGTCAAATTTACTAAAATCTTTTAAGTTATACATTTTACTAGTAGACAGTATCATTGTACCTAACACAACAAAGGCACTTTAATAAAACACAGTTGCTACACTTATAATTGCACAATAAGACCTGCGAGTGAATAATAAAAATATATTTTATTTTTATGATGTAATTTAAAAGTGATAAAACAGCTCTTTAAGATGAAGTGAAGTTAATATTCCTAACCAATGTCATTTAAATAAGATTTAATTGTATACCTATGAGCGATGTCACACATGTGTGTCGAATCTGATTGACTTTTGAATTAACGAATACCAAGATTTACCTACGATGACGTCACTTCCAATTGTTCATTGATGATAAGTTTTTTAAAAAAAGGGGAATAAATTATCTTCTGCACGGTTAGAAATTTCTCGAAAAAAATGGTAAAAAAACAATTTATTTAATTGTTATTTTATTATATTCAAACAAAACAGTGAAATAACTATAAATAAGATGGTATTTAAACTGTTTACTGAGAGAAACTGCGTTTATTAACTGCTTTTTCCATAATACGGTTAAACAACCAGTATTTTATAGTGCTAATTAGGCCTACCTAATGATGCTACTTAGTTCTTGCAACTGGGCACTTAATTATAGTCGAGTGAACTGATTTGTCAATCTCATGACCGAAACAACGTCTCAGCGTTGACACAATAATATTTCTCCATTCCCTTCTACATATAATCATTTTCCTGTGTTCTTTCCTCCGCGATTTTTAACTCTGGAGTTTTGGAATGAGTTACTCTCATCCACGCATAGATGGCAGAACGATAAAGCCATTGCCATTTTTTTACGCTTTCGAAATCATGCTAGTTGTAAATGGTTCAAAAACCATATTGTTTTATGCTTATATTCTTGATAACTATATTAGTTGTAAACTGTTTCATAACCGTAAAGATAAGCAATGCTCTTTGCAGCGAACTTATGGTTATTTAGATGGAAAGTCTGCTGTCTGTTGTTTTACCATCATTTTAGAATAAAAATTCTAACAGTGAACTGAAACATCACCGTTGGTCGATGTCACAGTTTGGCTGCCATTTAAATTGATTCAAAGCACAATTGATTCAAAGCACAATCCATTGTTACAATCTTTCGATCATGTTAAATCATAATATCATTCAGGTTTGATGCAACATTTATATGGTACTAAGTGGAATAATATTGTTGCAATTATTAATTTTCAATACACTACACTATTACTTAAATTGAGTGAAAATATGGTTCATTTAAATACCTTATTAAGTTTATAGCATAGTTTCACGGTATTATGTTTTAGGTCACCGTTTAAGGTTGAAGCAATTTCTTGACTGTGTACAGAAACATTTTTAACGTCTCTGAGACACCATCACAATTTATAGGGATATTACATTTCTCGTAAAAAAGTAGGAAACGTATGTTAAGATGCACTCTCATAGATTCTCTGAGTAAATTTAAAGATTTGCCTGCCATATAATTGATTTCAAGAAATAACTCGCTAATTTCATGTTAATATCTAATTTTCATAAATGTAAAAAATTTATTCGCGACTTTATCCATTCTGTGGTGAAGTGGTTTCTCATTTAGGTATCATAATGAATATATTTTACTTGTGTGCTAGTTACCTTCACAAAATTTGTGAATTAATGACAAAAACGAAGGATATTTTTTTTTGCAGTAAATATTTGAATCAGTCTAATTATAGGTCTCATAAAAATATTTTTGAAGTGATTTGAACTTGTCACCATTTGGAGGGGCAACATAATAAAAATCCCGCTAGTAAAGTATTTAGTCTTTTATACATTCATTTTTCAGTAGTTACAACACAGAATAAGAATTCTGGTAAAATTTCCGTGGTGTATAGTATTAACATTTATGGTAAAAGAACCATAATAAATTCTGGTACCAATAAATACGGTATTTAAACCATTCACTTGGTAATTTTTCTGATTATATTCTGATTAAATTCCGGTTTTTAAATTATAATCCTTATTACCACACATTTAAAATTTAACTGTGAATAAATGGTTTTTATACCTTGCTGAAAGACATAATGATAGAATTATCAAATTTTTCCAAATTTTCCGAATTCGATCTCATATTATAAAACTTTATTTTATTTTAATTTTTTATAAAAATCTCCTCGAAAGCATTTCCGTAACAATTACTAAGTATTTTGTTGTTCCCATAGAGTCAGGAACATGGTAAATTTTACTATATTCTGATAGTTTGAACTATAACTTTTTCTAAGTGTCTAAGGATCGACCCTATGTTCGCTCCGCTTATGAATGCTTTGCATTCATCATTGTTTTCCCCTGAAATTCTAATATTCCTCACAAAAAATAAATAACAATTTTTAATAAAGCACAAATATTAAACGAAGGAAAAATTGTGCGTAAAATGTATTTATTCAGAAATGAACAGCGTGTTAACGAAAATTTCATGGTAAATTTCTAATTCCAACTTTTATTTAATTTGGTTTATATTTCATATGTATTTCTATGTAAATTTAAATCTAATTATACTGACAAGTATTAAGACAAACTCATTTTCAGCAACATGTAAGTGATGACAACATTTGGGAAGTTAAATAGCATCTCTATAAGAAGTGACAAATCATAAAATTTTTTTCGCATTCAATTTAACTACCACTGAGGATAGTTTTTAGTAAGTGTTCGTGGTTTTATACAAACTAGAATTTTCATTGATGATAGCAAAAATTCTTTTTCTGCTAATGCGCCGAATAGCATAACACGGTAAGGAATTCCAGATCTAACTAAGGTAAAAATTACTGGTATCCTCAGTGAAGCATCCGTAGAATCCATTTTATCCTATATTCCATATTTACCGTAAAATTTTATACTGTAATTATTACAGTAATATTTATTTAATTGCTCCAATTCAGTGATTTTTCAGTAAATATTACTGTAAAAATTACGGTACATCCTAATATTTGCTCCGTAAAATTTAATAGTAAAAATAGATTTTATAATAAATAGTACTGAGTGCAGGTACTTTTTACCAAATTTAATCCGAAAACTTCTTGTTACTTACTAACTTTTTTGTTTATAAGTTGTTCCTTTAAAGGACCATTTTTTAACACTCTCAACACATTTGATTCAGAAATCATATGATTTATTACCACATTGATTGGAATTAAAATAATTTCCTTTTGTTAAATGTGTTGAAAATTCACAATTGTGACAAAGCTTGATGATTTTATGACAACCCATTCTTTTTGACTTTACACTTCCATAAAGGAGAATTCGAAAGATATACATATTTTCCTTCTTCTTTATATAAGATCGTATATAGCAAAGAGCGAGAAAAATTCACGAATTTTATATTTAGAAATACAATTAATATTTGAACAAACTGCGTGCCTCTAAGAGAAAACAACTTTAAAAAATTCTCCAAAAGGGCCCTTTTCAATACGTTAAATGTCAACGGTACTCGGTAGCTGCAATTCTGCAATGTGCAAACTGGCACGCGTAGTGTTGTTTACATCAAATTTAACTGTTATGAATTAAAAAAACTACAAAGTAATAATTCGGGATCAAATTATGGTAATTATTTCCGGCACTTTGGGAGTATTATACGTAAAATTCGTTTTTACCATAAAATCCATTTTTGTCGTAAAATATTATACCTTATTATTTGCTGTAATGCTTTTTTGAATTAAAGTGACTCAGTGATTTTACGGTAATTATTACTGTAAAATTTACGATACATTGATTTTTAGTAAAGTACTGGCATTCTGAGTGCAGATAATTTTTATTGAAATTTAATCCTGAAATTTTCAAAGTGTAATTATCGAATGTTAAATTTTTTTATTTCCTCACATTTTCTGTACATTTTTCTGTATAACTTCACATTTTTAAGTACGTTTTACAGTTTTTACACAGCAGAATAAATTGTAATGAATAGCGGAGGAAGCAGCGGGGGAACTAACTTTTTTTTAATGCCGTAAGAAAAAGCTAGCAGCTATAACTACAGATATGCGTTGTGCAAAGTTGTCAAATACGATCATTAAAATAAGAAATTCCTATAAAGATTGCAAATATTTCACAATTATTCAGCAAAGGTGCATTATGTATGTTGCTTTTGTCGTTTTAAAGAACATCTGCCTGAAAAATCAAATTTAGAACCTTTTTAGAAAAAGAATTAATCCATCCTTTTGATAATTATTAATTAATAAGGGTCGCACAAGATTCTTTTTACATTCACACGTAATATTCAGACGTATAATAATAATGAATAAATAAAACTTTCATTTTACAAAATGGAAATAAAACATATTCTTAACTATATATAAGGTTCTCGGAAAAAGAGCTGAAGTATATACAAGAGATTCTTTTTAAAGTTTACTAAAGAAAAATTTTGCAAAGATAATTCCTTCTTTCATGAATTTATAATTATTTTTCGGTATATTCAGCTTTTTTAAATAATTTATTTTATAGTATTTTAGAAAAAAAATTGCAATAAAAAGTGTAAAAGAGGATATCGGGAATTTTATGGAATTGAATAATTTTTCTAGTATTTATACACTTTTATTTTATGTTATAACATAAGACATTTATCAAGATGTTGTATTAAGCCCAATGTTTTCGATGAAATTAGTATTTTCTCTAACAAATGAAAATGGCAATTTGACGAAATGATCACTCTGTATATTTCCCAGGAAATGGTAGTGAATTTCGAGTTCCCATTTTTTTACTATACGTGTCATTAAACTATTCTGCACATCCATTCTATTTCATACATATTTTCAAAATGGTATGCATTTTAGAAACGTTTTTGCATGGTTTTAATTTTATACGAAAAAAATCAGTTTAAAAATTGCAAACATCTCAGGCGTGGATTCACTAACATTGCTATCAATGTTAGAGAAAAGAAATTCATGAAACGCCCATTTTTACCCTGATTAAGAGATAGGCCTAATCGGACCATTTTTTTATAGTTCATTTTACCCCATTCAAAAAGCAAGAATTACTGATAAAAACATAGTGATCATGTTGTGAATTTATTTATCACACATTTTTCACCTGATTTCCTTTATTTACTTCATTCTCGTTTTTGCACTTTTATTTTCGTTTTTATTTTACTTTCGATTTGAACCTTTGTGTTAATTTCGTATTCATTTGTCGATACAAGCTATAAGCTTATCTTCTGACTTCGATATAATCCTCTAGTAAACACTAAGCCCTTCCAAATCTTTGCAGATAAAAACAAAACAGCATGTACCTTATCAAAGGTCTTAGATATTCTTTTTTTCATGGATTATTATAAGTTCAACTATAAACAAGAGTGAGTTGTAGGTTATGAGTTATAGATAGATAGAGAAGAGAGATGATAATAATTTTGATGAAGTAACGGATCATACGAAGATTAATATATTTTACCAATAACGTAATATTGATTATATAGATCCCGTTTGATTTGAAAATGTTATGCTAAATCTTGTTGGAAAATCATAATCTCAGTCGAAAATGTTTAGTGTCTGTTCCCTTAAAAGTCTTTGAATCACTGTTTGCACAATTCATTCCTTCTTTTTTCATTGGATTTGTGAGATGTTAGCTATATATATATCACATGTTTTTAAATATATTAGTCATTTTAAATCTAATTTTATTTTTTTACGTCAACCTTTTTTTCCGGTGCTCATTATAGCGTACAAACAAGTCTTAAATTAAAATTTCACGAAAATTTTATTTGTTAATAAAAATAATAATTGTTAATAAAAATAACAGATTTCCATGCATATAGATGAAAGTGTTGTACAATGCGCAAACAAATAAACGGACTACTCTAATCTAAAGATCGGATCTTCACGTTCTAAGACTCAAACTTAATAGTTCAAGATGGTGACCTCAAATATGTTAGCTAATTAGCGCTAATGGTATTTTAAGAATTCTAAAAAAGTTATATTTTAAAAATTCGTTTTCTCAGGAACTATTCAACCTATTTCGCTCAAATTTCACATTTTGCGATGTAAAATTAGATATTTTAAAATAATGTAAAAATTTTTATACCTTACAATTCAATTTTGTTTTGACTTTTATTAAACAAAATAATAAGAAATAAATATTATTTACTAAATTGTATTTTTCACATGGAATTAATTTTAGACAAACGAATTTTATAACTGTGTGCAAAAATTTTTCAATTTGCTTAAAAATTATTTTGAGACATGGCGAAATACACAAAAAGTAGAATCCAATAAGGGATCCAAACTTTAGATCGCTCTTCAGACCAAACTATGGGGATCATATTTCTATTTCCCAGACTGCTACTACCCCCTATATTTTGTGGGTTAGAAATTCTAATCCATTAAAAAAAATTATGTTTATTCAGAGAAAGTACGTTATCGTGTTATATTTCCTAATTTAAAATATCGTTTGCACTTATTAATTAGCATATTTGAGGTCACCTCTTAGAACCATTATGATTGAGCCCTAAAATGTGAAGGTTCGATGATTAGATCAAAAGTTATTCAGGTTGGTTTTCTTTTGGTGTACTGTTTATTAAAAATTGGTTTAAGATATGTATAAGACACCCATTCTGTAAAATTTTACAAATTTGCTTGTAAACTTAACTGCTCACAACAAGTAAAAGTTTTGATACTGTTAGCTATACTATAAATTTCTAAAAATATTCCTTTAAAGTATTAATGGGCAATTTAAAGTTTATAATTAATTAGATTTATTTTAGATTGTTCAATCTTCTTTATTGCTTGGGTCTTCAAGTTCAATCAGCTAACAAGTTTTAAATAAAAGAACTCAGAACGAATGTTTTCCAAGGAGTAACTTTTAACAGGATACAACATATGTTGATCCAAGGTACAAACGTTACAAAAGCATAGAAAACACAAGCAATGTACAACACTATGCTGTATTGTAAAAAACACAAGGTAAACATTAAATTATAAATCTTGATAATATAGACCATGGCCAACAATCACAGAAGATGATATAGAACATCAAAAGAATAGGATATTAGTCACATATGAGAGACAGTGAATTCGCTAGATTGCGAACTCTCATATTATCTTTCTGCAACATAATTTGCCAGCACTGAATCGCAACTGAATATTTGCTGGCTGTGAGGGCTTTCGCTTCCCTCTGTTAGGACGAGGTAGCAAGTTTTGTCACTTCGAGTTTGAGAACCTCTTGAAGCAAGATCTTTTCGAGACCCGTAGATTGAGTACAAAAAGGAACTGTCTTCCTTCTAAAAAAATATTATCATAACTATTTATTGTATCAATTCGAGAAGATAACAGTGATTATTATTTTTGGGAAAAGCATGTGCTTAAGATCAATTTAAAATATTTGTAACTCCTAATTAACGTATTCACGTAACAAGGATTGTATATTAGTGATGACAAAATAAATCATTTGTTGAGTGAATTCAATTTCTTCGCAGAAAAATGGTCTGAAGTATGGTCAAAACTACCAGAATATTGTAAAATTTACCGTGTTTCTGGCTTTATTTGAACGCTAAAAAGCTCGGTAATTTTTTCCGAAGCACTTTGGTAATGATTTTATGTAAAATTAACTACGAAATATGTTCTCATAATATGTTAGAAAATTTGGTAATATGATCATGATAAATTAAAGCAAGGCATAACAACCATTTATTGGGTTAAATTTGCTTTTCGGTTTTGTATTTGTTTTTAAAATGTGCGGTAATAAGAACTATAATTTAGAAAACAAGAATTTCCGGTAAACCGTTATCATATGATCGAAAATTAAGAAGGGTTCAAATACTGCATATTTTGGTTTTATTAAGCAGAATTATGATTCTTTTTACCAGAAATGTCAAAACCATACAGTACGGTTTTTTAATGAAAATTTTCAAATATTTCTTAAGCCTGAAACTTATTTTACTTTATGAAATTCGCTACCTAAACAAATCACGAGTCTGATGTGTTGTTAATTCTAGAAATACCTATTTAGCTGGGCCTCATGAACAGTGAAATTATATATTTGAAAGAATATCTTAACTTAATTAATTTGTACCTTAGTATTAGGCACTGTGTTTATTTATTCTTGTTATTCAGTGTAAAACATAAAATTTAATCATTAATATTAATTACCAATCTTTATAACAGATTCAAACAAATTACAATCAAAAAATAAATTTGAATTAAACCAAAATTTCTTACTTAGATATTTTTTTCCGGAGTGCTTGACATGCAAAAACGTTCACGCGCAATTATATTAACACACAAATGTATACTGCGTTTGCAAGTTTTTATTTTTTAAAGTATTTTATTTGATTTCTAAAAAAAAATGAAAAGTTGTAATTGGTTCGACCTTCCCACAAAATGGTACATTCAAGAATATGCATAATAATGAGACTCTTAGGCTGGAGATATTTTTATTATGCTGCTTTCCTCAAATTATGTGATAAAACTGTTAAAAAATAAAAATTTATATATTTTTTTCATTTATATATTACATAATTATGTAATATATAAATGAAAAAAATATTATTGTATCAAAATTGTATTATTATTGTATCAAAATAGTATTTTATGGGTTATTCAGTGTGCCACACTTATTTATTGCTAGAATCTAGCTGACTAGCGAAAAAAGTCTTAAAATAAGTATTAAGTTAAAAACTTTTAGTAATCAAAGAAAGTAGTTTTTAGTTTTATACAGAGTTCGATCGTGTATTGTTTTTTACTTTTAGAATCCTAATGAATACCCTAACAGCTGCAAAGGATAGCTTTTCTTACACAATATTAATTTTTAAAGCAAAAATAAAAAGAAAAAAAAGAGTTGTGAAACTTTTATGCATTCTATGGATAAGTATCTTTTTGTGCATGGAATATCTTTTTACTGTTAACGAACACAATGTCTTAAATATTTTAGTTACTAATTTAGTCAATAATAATAGTCAATAACAATAATTTAGTCAATAATAATATTCAGTTTAGTTAAAAAGAGGATTGAGAATGACGGGGTGAAGTAAATTATAGGTTTTTTTCCCCTTACCTTCGATTAGAAAAAAAATAAGTATCTTATTTTATTTATTTTTGTTTTAATTTTTCGTTTAATGCTGGAATAATATTCGCGTTAGAAAGTTTTTATACAAAATAAAGACAAGAGATGTTTATTTTATTTAAATTCAATAAAAGTAATGCATTTTTGAAAAAAAAATTACAATCTATTTTCCCAAATTCTTTTTGTTGAAAAAACTCAATTTTAGTGAATTATTCAATAAAGTATCTGATTAATATAAAAAAAAATTAAAATGTTACTTTACACAACATAAAACAAAAATTAAAACTTGGCTTAGTTACATTACTAAGTGATACGTTTTCGTTTCTTTACTCTTTATTCATTAATTGCTAATTTTTAAATTTTTCATGTGTTGTTGGTGTTGCTGTATTGTAAAAAACTAGCGTATATTAACACCAAAAATGGTGGAAACTACTAAGTGCTGTAGAGAACCGCCATTAAAAACTCATGGTTTTTGGTGTTTTCTACAACAGGAGAATTTTCTATTTGACTACTTGTTGTAAAGTATCTGCCAAAATTTTTCTCATTTAGTAATATTGAAATTGATAAGAGCAGTAAGATAAAATACACATAAGAATCGGTTAACTTATTTTAGCGTTACATCGGTTACTAATTTTAGCGTTTAGTTTCGCTACAATGTAAGAAACATTAATTTAAGATGCACATTTAAGCTAATTCTTAAAATAATATTAGTTTGTATATGAAACATACGCGTATTATGGACAGAATATTAAGATAAATTCAAACTAGGCCTGAAAGTAGCATTAGTAGCATAAATGACAACAAAATAACTCACGCCAAGTTATACAGGATTTTAAACAATTTTCTTACGTATCTAAAGTGTGCCAACATTGGTGTTTTCGGAACCGAAAGTAATTCATGTATGATGTGAATAAACATGAGATTGGTGTAATCTTTTCCCACTTATAGTGAATTGAATTAAACTCCTTAAATTGTATATGAAAGCTTGATCTGGTGTTAACTTAAAATACACAGAATTTTTTTTGCGTTGTTCAACATAACATTCGAAGAGATATTACACTACTGTTACTCACACTGTCACACTGTGCAGAAACAAAACGTTGCAATGTAGTTGTATAGGTGTCGCCGGCCAAGTGGTCGAGCGGTTAGCGTACCTGAACTTCGAAGCAAGTGGCTGCGGGTTCGAATCCCGCACTTACTAGGAAACGTAAAATGAGCAACATTTCCGGCAATTTCCACGAGGCATAGCTGAGTTAATAGCTTATCTGTACCATTGTGTGATAAAGGCAGTCAGATAATTCTCATCTATTTCATATACTCTATTTTCTAATATATTCAAAAAAGCATGACCGGTTTTTTTACATTACATAGAAGAATTTTTGTATTGCAGAAAGCTTCTGATAATAAAATTAAAAACAGGATTTTTAGAAAGAAAATGCCTTCTTTCAGACGAGAATAAATAATTTAGAAAATTTAACCACAAAAACTATTATGGAATAAAGCCGATAGCTTTTAAACATAAAAACGGATTAAAAATAAAGTTAAAGAGATTATATGGCAACGGTAAAAATTTTATGTTAAGTTTTGAAGAAAAATTGTTATTTAAGGTTATGCTTGTTGAAAGTAATCGAAAATGACGTTAATTTTAATACCTTCCACAAAGGATTAGTTGAATTTCTGCTTTGCTGCAAGATATTGTTGTTTTTAAAGTATTCAAGAATAATGCGTATTTAATTTTAATACTCATTGCTGTTATGTTTGTCTTTAATAATCACCTTTATCACATAAAATTTAAGCTAAGAATTCTTATTTTTAAAAGTAAAATTACGTTTAAGGGTTCATAGTTATTTTTTTTATTTTCTGTTTATAAATTTGTTTATAAATATGTTTATTATAATGCATATTTTACTTTTATACTTACAATACTTACAAATTTCAACATAAAATGTTGCTTTTCTGTTTTTGAAACTTACATTCAGAATTTTCCAAACAATTTCATAACTCAGTTGTCTAAGTTTTAAATTAATTACTTTCCGTTACAAAATTAAAATTTATGTAATGATAAAGAGTGTGGTATTTCTGTATTTTTCTTTTTTTTGAATATGCTGTTTTTATTTTTCTGCTTACATTGCATTTATATTATTTACAAGTTAATCCAAAAGTTAAAGACGATTTCAGAAATAGCCATTTTTTCTCAGAACAACAACATTTATTCCTTGAAATGAAAAATAGGTATTTCAATTAGAATGGACCAACTAACTAATGACAAAAAAACATTGTTTTAATTTTTTTTCAGTCAACAGTGCCTTCTTCTGATGAATTAGTTTTCAAACTACGAGTTAATAAATAATTATGTGTTTTAATCAAGGCTCAGCAGACCGTACTTTTTCTTAAGTTCCCTTTTTTCAAAATTTGATTTTTCAGCAGTCAGTTGGTCGGTATATTGCGCATAACAAGGAATATTTTTAAGGTTTATAAATAAATTAAATGTATTATTTTTTCAAAGAAAAAATATTTTTGATTCCCTGATAAAAACTACAAATTTATTCGTTCAAAAAGTGAAAAAATGCTACTTTATAAATAAAGAGAAAATGCACTAAAAGTGCTCCTTATTTTTCATTTATACTTTTTAGTATAATTGAATATTATTTCGCATTTTCATTGTTAAAGATAATTATTGCGCACTTAAAATAGTTATTTTAATTGCGATTTTCCAGAAAAAATGCTGATTATTTTAAAAGCGTTACTTTATTTTTATTCGTGAGTTAATTTTTAAAATTAACTTTTTATTTATTTATTTATAATTGTCAATAATTTTGAGTAGTCATTATCAGTGTGCATAAATATTTTATGGGAAAGTTGGAAACATTAAAATAATGTTTACAGCATCAACATATTTGCTTTAGATCTTATATATTTTTTGGCAATCTTGAAAGTAAAATTAAACATAATTTTCTTAATATTATATTTTAAGTGAACTATCCTTCCTATAGAATTCATGATTTTCTTCTTTTAAGACTGTAAGCATTAAGAACAAAATTTTAAAGTAGTAGAGATATTTCAAGCATTCTAAGTAATCTCTCGAACAATTTTTTTTCAATAGAGTTGGAAAAAAATCTTCTTTGCATTTAATGTTTTGATGTTTTTAAATTTCATAGCTACTCTGTTTTAATGGATTTTTAAGAAGAAAATAAAGTTAAAGGACTTATCCTTTTTCATCCTGGCTTTATATGATATTTTATATACATATATTTTCAGCCATTTTTGTCTCGAAAACAAGGTACAGATCTGTTCTCTTACAAAAGAAGGGATTTTCGTCGTTCTTACAATTTATTGATATAAATTGCTATTTTTCGTGCTGTGCAAAATGGACCTTTTCGTGGAGATTATCATATAAAAAGAGTTTATAAGTGAGTTTTAAAAAAAAACGTAAATAAAAATGCTTTTTTCCGTGGATGGAATTACAAAGAATTAAGGAAAAACTATCTATTTTATTATTTAAATGCTATAGAATAGGTGTAGAATTAGTAATTCAGTTAGCTGCCAGAAGGAGGATTTAAAAGTCAAAGAATTTAGCTTTAATAATGATTCGTAATCTTACATAGGATGCCTTTGCAAGTTTACAGTATAAATACTGTATGGTAATGCAATAAAAAAGCATGCGGATATATTATAATTTACGCGCAGAAAAATTGCTAGTCTCAAATAATTTATAACATATATTTTTAGATGTACTAGAATATTTGAAAACAGTGCATATCTTTAAAAATAAATTCAAGTATTTGCATGCCATGGAAAAAGGTGGAAAAATTATCTCATGGAATGTTAGAGATGAGTTTGTCTTCTCCGATGATAAACTTTTTGTTCTGGAACAAACCTACGAAGGTCGAAGGTCATGTTGGAGATAAGTTTGTCTTCCCAGATGATTAACTTATTGTTCTGGAACAAACCTATAGCCTTCAAAGTCATCGATAGTGGTTGCTCGAAGGAGAAAAAACACTCTACTAATATTACCGTACTTTATAGTAAGAATATTTATGGTAAAAGAAATAATTCTGGTTAATAAAACCCAAAATATACGTTATTTAAACTATTCAATCGCAGGTGTAAAGATCTCCCATTACGTGCTGACGTGTACAAAAAGAGATTCAAGCGCCGGTAGAGTTTATTTCAGTGATTTAGGAAAAGAAGGTCGAAAGTCATGTTGGAGATAAGTCTGTCTTCCCAAATGATAAACTTTTTATTCATGAACAAACCTATAGTCTTCAAAGTCATCGATAGTGGTTATTCGGAGGAAACAAAAATTAGTAATATTACCGTACTTTATGGTGAGGACATTGATGGTAAAAAAAATCTGGTTAATAAAACCTAAAATATACGGTATTTAAACCATTAATTTGCAGGTGTAAAGATCTCCTATCACGTTTCGGCATACACAAAATAAGATTCAAGCGCCGGTAGAGTTAATTCCGGGATTTAGGAAAGGAAGGTCGAAGCGAAAGAGAAGCTAATAGTTGGAGGAAAGTGAATATTCACAGATAGAAATGTAAATATCCAACTTATGTATAAAGAGCAGTCTGAACCAAACAACTGGAATGCTATGTCAAATTGGATTTCTCTCTAAAAGAAATGCGCTTATATTCGACGCGTTTCATTTTACCAACCTACAAAAAAGTGAACTTCGTTTAGTCACCAACTTCTCGTAGTTAAATTCAGACCTAAAGTGATACTTTTGTTAAAGAGTTATTCCAATTAAGGTTCCTCTATTGTGAGAATCGAACTGTCCGTCATTGTAAAGCAAACAAGTTCACTAGTTACGTAGAGTAAACATTAGCGTGAAGTTTGTAGCTCATTTAGGTATTTAAAATTATTGATATGGGCAATTGTGCAGCGATGAATTGGTCAAACAGTTCAAAAAAGGACTTTTTAATGTTTAGATTTCAGTCATATCTCGAAAAGAAGAAGAAAAGAGTAATAAATTGCGAAAGATATAACTAGCGGTCTGGAAGTGGAGCTTGCTTACGCGTGGTAAATACTCATTTATTTATGATTTATTGAATTTATTTACTTATATAAGTAGTATATAAACGATCTTAAGTCGTAAGAATTTGTTTCTGACTGCTTGTTTTTGTTTTTTTTTCTTCAAATAAATAAGTCAATAATTTTCATGGTTACTTTAATTGTGCAGTTCTAACTATGTATCAAATATAAGAATTTTTATTAAAAAATTCATTAAGTAAATATTTATTTAAAACATGACCTTCGAACAACATTTAATAATTTATTTAATGATTTTGAGTATATGTGTGGTATTAAACCTGTAAATAAAGGCAAGAGATTGGCTGAATAAGTATTCGCCAAACTCATCTTAGAATCGCCAAGTTTTGTATTCACTTTGAAGTGTTTCCTTTTGTTTTGTTAAAAATAAATATTTACCTGTTTCTTATTGTGTTCCATTTTAATTCACTAATATGTCAGATAATCAATTTTCTAATCCTGGCTCACTTAAATTTTTTTACGCGTTAGTTATGGTAATACATAGTTTAAAGTTCAAATGGCTTGTTTGCATTTATAATAAGAATATCTTTACAATATTATACTATAAGAAATTCATTCAATATTGGTGTTTCATACGTATGTTCGGTCTATCAATGTTATTTTTTTTGCTGTTTCTTTAAAATTCTTCTGTTAAATTTCTGATATAATTAGTTCTGATGTAGAAAATTTAATGGAAGTATGTTTACAAAATTTAAGCTCTGAATCATTTAATGTGATTTAATGTAAGTATTAAAATATTAAAAACTATATAAAAATTCATGCAGGTTCATTTTGGATAATCTCAACTTAAAGTAAATAGGAAAGATGGTAACAAAAAATTAAGTCCTGATGCAATTCCAAATCCTTTAAAAAGACTGAAAGGAATAAGTTGTTCAAACCTAGTTGAAACTAGTTAAAAACTAGAAGTTGGTAGTTATACAAAACAAAATTAATCACATTTACGACAAAATGCATTAAAAAATAATAAATCCATTTTAAATAAAATAATTAGACAGGAAATAATTATATTTTATCAAATACGATGTGCGTTATGACGTTGCATTTAATTAACTTCAAACTAATTAATGTTCCAAATTATGAGGAGAAACTTAACTCGAGTTTAACACGCTATATTGTTCATAAACCTTAACTGCCGTTAAGTTAGTTGAACGTTTATGAACAAAATATAGGTCACGTGTCTGCGTATCAATGGTCTTCTTATCGAATTACAAATACCCAATTGTAAGTTCCTTTCATACTTCAATGGCAGCAAAGCTGCTCAATTTCAAAAATATTGAGGGGTATTTATTAATATATTTGGCGATATTTAATACACAAATATTTTTCGATAGTTAATACAAAAATATTTGGAGATATATGACTAACAACATGACTTTCTCATAGTGATTCAAATAGAATTCAATAAAATCAATATGTTCTCGCAAGCATTATCAGCTTCTTTTTTTAATATTTATACTGACATATACATTTAATCTTTTTAAGCTGTAAGCTACAAGTATATTTAAAAATGTTTCAAACTATTGGTTACTATCAATATTTCATAACATATATGTATAAGCAGATTTAAAAAGAAAGTATTTGGTTTCCAAAATCACAATTATTTAAAAAAAATAGATAGATTCCTTTCTAAGAATATTTATTCTAGGAAATTATAATAAAAAAAAATAAATATTAAAAAATTGTAAATTAATTTTAATTTGTTAGATGCAGAATGCATTTTAAAAGAACAGAAAAGAAAATCACTTTAAAACAAATTGGATATGTATCAGATTTAACCAGCCAAAAGCTGCGTGAAAAAATTCGTAAATTGGAATCAGAAGATAGAACAGCCTATCGAAAATACTTGCCAGGCTATCATATTCTCAAAGAATATTGCTCAAGCGTTGAAATAAAATTGCCTGAAGCAAGCTTATATGCTTGTTCGTCGGATGATTCTATTGAATATGGCGATATCAATATCTATGAAATCGGTTGTATTGGATTTATTTCGAAAGAAGAAAGAGTTGACAAAAGGAATAATAGAACGAAAGTCTTTCTAAAAAGAAGAAATGGTAGAAAAATGTATTTTGACCGAACCGCTGCCAGAATATTAAGTGACTTAAAACTTCTTAACAAATTTGGTAGAGCATCTGATGGCTTATACTTCTATCTTGGGAGCTCGATTTCAACTCATAATAAAATGCTATAATGGCTTGTATTTTTTTCTTGAAAACTTGAATAATGGCAATAAGATTCAAATTTGTATGTTATAATCTATGGTAGTATCAGAAAAGGCCATGAGCGTAATTTAATTAACAAACATTTATTAGAATATCTATTTATATATTTCTCTTACACGGCACCAAAAAAAAGCCTCATTACAACTCCCCGAATGGCAACGTTAGAAAAGCGACCAATGATTGCTACTAAAAATGTCACATGGCAAATCTAGACGAGGTGGCTCAACATATAGCGCTCTTAAAAACGGAAACAATAACCAGAGTGAGCATTATCAGGCTGTTCAATTCAGCTGCGGCAATCTCATACTATTAAGCTAGGCAGAAGTGAGTAATAGATCTCTATTTTAGTATTTTGTCGAAAGCGCTTTTCTGAAGTACTTTGTACAACTCTTCACAACACTTCTCTTTTTCACAACACTTAAATATTTACTTTAATTTCTTCATTTATCGAGAAAACAGTCGGCAAAGAATTTTGTAAGGTTAAAAAACATTTCGCTAAAAAAAGAACGAATTCTAAAAGAAATAAAAATAAACAACTTAGAAAATAAAAATACTGTTGCCAGCCATAGAATTTTTTGAAAGTTAACTCAGCAGCATAAATAAAAATGACATAGAAGCGCAACTATATCAAAATTAGGATACCTGAGCGCTTGACGTAACAAATCCTTCAATTCTACAAGTGTTGTATCGCCAAATGCTCAAATTAACAATTGCAATTTTAAATTAATATTGAAATGCACAGGTTCAGAATTTTCTACAGTGAAAAGTTTTCGGAACTTCAGTATTCAAAAAAGTATACAAAAGCTAGACGTTAAGAACGTATCCAATGAGCGAGCATAGCGAGCATTGGATTGCGAAGCAATCCGAAATGAGCTGCGAAAGCAGTTCCGGGGGTTGGCGAGCGCCAGCGAGTAGGGGGCGAAGCTTCCTAGTATGACATAATACAGGTCATTTGACATATAAGAGGAGGCCGTCTGCCTCGTCAGCCTTCAATCACATTTGCTGAGCGGGAAGAATCACAAGAACGACTATCTAACTACTGTTTAGTTAAAAGGTTAGGATGTGCGCAATGGGAATCGTGATGAGGTGCGCATAAAGTGCGGAATGCGCTTCCTACAATAGTTTAACTTTAAAAAATAAAGAAAAGAAAGTTACAACTTTTGTTAAGGTATCTGACTAGTTTCGACTTTTTTTAAATATTATTATAAAATATTAAAAAACTAGTTTTTTTTATTATGAGTAAAAACATATAAAACTTGCAAAAACAATTATCATTATTATTATTTTCTTTTTGTAAGGTCATTTTTAGTTACATATACGCTTAACACTGTAAAAAAATTTCTATCTCTTAAAGCAAAAAGTCCTCTCAGGACTTTTTTTAGAAGGCTATCAACTATGGTTTGAACTATTATTTTAGAAGCAAGTGCATATACTACTGAGTTAGGGATCAATATAGTTTACGAAGCAAATTTTTAAAAATTTCTGCTCTTGTCTTTGCGAAAAAACATGCATGAAAAATGAAATTTTACTTTTTTTCTCAGTCTGTAGTTCAAAAGTGTGCTATAATTATAAACACTTATGAGAAATTATAGATAATTATTTTAAAAACAATATGAAATATCGAGTTTAAGGTGATGTAAAAAGAGAAAAAAAACCTGATTTTGAGATATACACATTTAAAGATTTAAAATCACTAGTCTATCCACTGTTATCATCTTGAACAAATACGGCTGTAACTTTGTAAATAATTGGATTACAAACAAAAGTAAAGTATTTTTAGCAAGCTAAATATACAAGAATTTTAAATTTATAATAACCTCAATTTTCGAAAATTTTGCTCAAAATCATATTTTTTGCACTAGTTAAATAGATACCTTAAGTAAATAGGATGGTTAGTACACTAGGGTGGTTAGGATAGTTAGGTAATATAATAGGATGGTTAGGATAGTTAGGTACTTAAATAATAAAATTCAAATTTCAATTCATGCCAAAAAGCTGTGATTGCTTATATATTTGTCTTGAGAATTTAAATAATGACAATAAGATTAAAACACATATGTTAAAATATAGGATGGTTTTTGCTTATATCTTATGAACATAAATAATAAAACGAGAGTTTCAACTTTTGTTAAAATAATATAGTGGTTTATTTTATTTTATTTTATAACTGTCGTTGAACAGTCGACCCAATTTTATAGGTTTATGACTAGTAACGTTCAACTCCGTAGCTTTGTAATTTTGAACCCTTTTCAAAAGACAAGGGAACTCCTGGATCGAGTATTGGGCGAAATTTGCCTTCGTGGAGGATGACTTTTTGATGGAGCTAACCCGCATTTTAATTACTTGGAGAGGAAGACCACGAGAACCTCCCACGGTTAGCCTGACGGCAAGGGGGCTCTAACCCATGATCCGGCTACCACTGAGGATATTTCACGTCAGTACTGTGGTCGGTGCAAGCCAGATGCGGAACATTACTCAAAATCACGTGATTTACCTAATATAATGAAAATTTGGAGAACAATGTCAAGACAAATTAAATTTCAAGCATAAAACAAACACCAAGAAAATGAAATAGTTATAACATAATCAAAATGTTATTAAAAAGACCTTATAACTGGAGAGTATTTGAATTGCAGAACTTGGAAGAATCACAAATAATGAAAAAACGGCAACTGAAACTACTATTACTGTTACTCTCGTTCTGCTTATAATACGCCATAGAGATATCTTTAGATATAAGTATACGTATGATTTGGCTAACTCACAAAATATATCACACTAAGTAAATGACAATTTTGTTACATTATTACTAATGATGATTACAAAAAACTAAACATCGAAATAATACTTCATTAATTCCAATTTAAAGACAGGCATATGTAATAAAATCTTCAGTATTCTGTGGAAAAAAGGATTCTGAATCACGTGATTTGCCTAATCCAATGAAAATTTGGACAACAACATCAAGTCAAATTAAATTTTTGGCAGAGAGGAGATATACAAGCACTTGGTAAATAAAAAAAGTTTTAACATAAACAAAATGCTTTAAACAAGCACTTTATAACTAGAGAGTATTTGAATAGCAAAACTTGGAAGAAGCACAAAGACTTAAAAAACGGTAACTGAAACAACTAATACCATTTTCAGCCAGAAAATACCCTCTTAACTCATCTCTCTTTAGTATAAGTAGCTTAAAAGCGGAAGAAAGATATCATTCCGGAGTTCTTGCAAGAGTGCTCAAGGCTTTCATTAGATAAGATAAATGATTCTTTTTTCCATCTTGTTCTTCTCTTGCTAGCTTTAGAAAAGAACCAGGGAACTCATTTTCAGAAGGGAAAAAAACTCGAAAAAATGATTTGTTAGAGTCATATCATATTCTCTTTATCGAAGATGAATCATGAAAACATGGAAAGAAAGAATTAGAATCAGATAATTTATTTAACTGTCAAAACATTTTTTTTAAAGTGTTCAGACAAAAAACTGTTCGAAGAAGAATGGTGAAAGTATCATTGATGAACAAGTTAGGTTCGTGAAAGGGTAAAACACTTTGTTAGAAAGCGGAGAAAAGTTTGATTTATTGAACTGTGGAGAATTTATTGTTAATTAACTTCAAGGCTATAAGATAAGGAATTTGCTGTAGTTTGCATTATATAGAATAATGATGATGATCATTCTAAATTTTTGACATTTACTAACGGAAACCTCCTTTACTTGATGAATTCTAAAAGTTTTTATTGTAATTCAAGAGGATAAACTAGATAAATTTACATAATATAAATATATCAAATTACATTTGAAACTAATATTTATTGGAATAAAAATGATTAATTAATAAAAATAACATAAAAATTCTTTGTTTTAATGCAAGTGTTAAGATAAAATTAAAAATTTGTATACTTAACAACGAAATTCTCTAAAACTTTTCGATCGATTTTGTTCAAATTTTGTATTTTGCCATATAAAATTACATTTTTTAAATTCATGTAAAAATTGTGTACCGTATAGTTCAAGTTTTTTTACTTTTAAAAATAAAATAATAAAAAATTATAAAAAAATTTTTTTTTTTGCGTGGAAACATGTTTGGATAGCAGAATTTTATAATGGGATTCCTAGTGACGTATTGGGCGTACCTCGATCCTGATTGGTTGATGAAACGTGGTATTTGTTTACGTCAGCAACTATTCTTTCCATAGTATGTCGAGTAAGGCAAGCCCGTCAAGTATCAATTCCCTTAAATGACGCATACTATAATTTTTCACAAAGATTTTAGTTCTTCCACTTTATATTTCTAAATTAATACAAAGACCGGCTCGCAGCCGTGTAAAACATAAACAAACTAATTATGCATCAAAGTTGCCAGGTACACAAAACAAAAATATATCACGGTAACAATAAATTATATAAATAAATAATACAACTAAGTTAAGTATAAGATGTAGACGAGAAAGGATTATATTTCAACATATTTGATGTGCGATACGGCACGTTCTTAATTAGCTTCACTTTAATTAACATTTTAACTTATGTGGATTAGTTTAGCTTAACTTTAACACCCCATTTTTCTTACAAGCGATCAACTGGCACTAACGCCATAGGTCACATGTATGGGGTATATATGATCTTCTTCTGCTTGAAGTGCAAATACCCAATTGTCTGTAAACCTTTTTCAATTCGCATAGTAAGTCAATTTTTTTCGATTCGCTTAGCGAAATGATGTAGAATTAACAGTATAGGGTTCAAACTTTGGACAATTCTTTAGAACAAACTATTAGGACCATATTTCCAAGATTTCGGCGGCTACCTTCAATATTTTTAGGGTTATAAAGCCAAATCCATCGAAAAAAAAATATTTTATGTCAGAAAAAGGAATTTTTTTTTGCGCCTGATTTCGTAAATTAAAGCAACGTTGCACAATTTAATTACCATATTTGAGGTCATCTCTGAAACCGTTAAGTTTGAGTCCTTGTATATGAAAATTCGATCATTAAGTCTAAAGTAATTTCAGGGTGTTTTTTTTTTCGCTCTGTGCATTACGGCTTTAGCTATAAGCAAAGATTCCTTCACAAAACATTACACTGCTATTTAACAATCAACTCTTTGACATCAGTGACCTCGCTAACCTAGTCAATAGCTTGCTAATGGACTACAAGTTATTTTTTATGATAAATTCCAATTCAAAAGGCATTTAAATTATGCATCTGCACAGCACAAAAAAAAATAAATAAATAAGATAAAAGTATTCCTCCCTAAATAAGGCTTGATCTGACGACAGGTGGCCGAGTGGTTAGTGTGCCTGACTGCGGAGCGGATGGTTGCGGGTTTGAATCCCGCTCAGGGCATGGATGTTTCTCTCTTTCTCTCTCTGTGTTCTATGTCCTTTCTTCTGTGCGATTGTGTGAATGCAACCCGCCCTATAAACGGGTTTGTGGTTGTATGACGTGGGCGACGCCACTCCACCGCCGTGGCTTAGCCATAGGTGCCCACTGGGTAACGATAAGGGAGTAGCAATTCTGGCATTTCAGAGGCCAATGGGAAATAAGACCCAAATGCCCACCATTAACTAAAAAAAAAAAAGAGGTTTGATTTAATGATTGGATCCTTACGATCTAGGACATAAATTTAATGGTTTGAGAAAGTGATCTCAAAACGTCTAATTAATTAGACCAGACTATATTTCAAGTTACGAAATCGGACACAAAAACGTACTCTGAATAAACATACCTTTTTTATGATGGACTTGGATTTCTGAGCCCCGAGATAAAGGGGGTTGCCGCAATCAGGAAAATATAGTCATATTAGTTTGGTCAGAAGAGCGGTCCAAAGTTTTGACCCCTTAATGTGAATATTACTTTTTGCGTTTTTCATCATATCTGGAGAAATTTTTAAACGATTTGAAAAATTTTTGAACACAATTATAAAATTCGTTTATTCAAAGATTATATTTAGTAAAAAATAATATTTAATATTTTTTAGTAAATATTTATAAATTATAATAGTAATAATAGTAAATAATATATAAATAATAGATAAATAATAATAGTAAATATTTATTATTTTCTAATTATTTTATTAAATAACCGGCGAAACAATTTTGTATTGTAAAAAGTGCAATGTTTTACATTATTTTGCCAAGAGGAATTTTAAAAAGGCAAAATACAAAAATCGTGCGAAATCTTCGAATAGTTCCTTATAAAACGAATTTTAAGCAAAAATGTTTTTCAGATTCAATTTCTCAGGAACTATTCAACCGATTTCACAAAGAGATTTCGTTTCTTCCCTTTTAAAATTACATTCTACATTTTACAATACAAATTTTTTTCTCGATTGCTGTTAAATAAAACAACAAAAATAATAAATATTTACTAAAGGCAATAATTAGCATGAAATTATCTTTTTGATTAACGAATGTTCAATGATCATTGAAAATCTTTAAAAGTCATTAATTAATATTCATTATTTGTATGAAATCAGTAAAACCAAGATGCACAGTTTGAAGTGAGGTTAGTTAGTCTTATATGTAATGGGATGATAATATACATAGAAAATATCTTAATCGAGCTTTTAATATATGACTTTTTAAAATTCGATTGCTTAGAAACTATTCAACTGAATTCGAAAAAATTCTGTATTTTGTCATGTAAACTTAGATATCATAAAATGATGTAAAAAATGCATTAACATTAATGTGCCAAGACTTTGAACAGCTTTCCTGACCAAACTATTAGGATCATATTTCCCAGATTGCTGTTACTCGCTATATTTTGGGATCAGAATACATTTTTGTGTCTGATTTTGTAACTTAAAATATCATATGAACTAAATATTATAAATATTTGAAGTCACCTCTTCGAATCATTAAGAATGAGGCCTAGAATGGGAAGATCCAATTAGATCAAAAGTTATTCAGGGTGGTTTGCTTTTTTTGGCGCACTGTACACCCTTCTTATATTTAAAATTAGAAAAAATTGAAATTAAAAATTCAGTTTTTTCTTTACTTTTTGAAAATTATATGCGTGTTTCAGAATTCTGGGTTGCTTTAATAATCTTGATAAATGACTATGAAATTATTTAATTTTCATTGGCAGATTAATATACCAAAAAAAAAACTGAAATGTTATATCTAGAACTATTAAATAAAATATAATATTTAAAGAAACTCGTTAGGGTTGCCCATTATTGTCACATCTGCATGTGTAGATAATAAAAATAATGACACTATTTTTTTCACAAGTTTCAGAACTAGAAATTTCTGAGGAATGTTTCATAGAAACATTCCTCATAGAATATTTTAATAGCTTTAGAGCTATTAAAATATTCTAATAGCTTTATTTTAAAACAATTTTAATAGCTTTATTTTAAAACAATTAAAAGTTTTTAATGCATTATTAATTAAATATAATGTAAGGAAACTTATTTCTTAGGAACTTTCAAATTAAATGGAATGTTTTATTAATTATTGAATGATAAGTGAATAATTTGTCTGACTCCCTTGTTAACGACATTAGTCCTTTACTACCTCGCTATAGCACGTAGAAATACATTTTAACTAAATTGGATTACAAAATTCTAGTTTTTATTATCTCACATTTAGTAAAAAAATACAGAACTGAAAAGTAAATTTAACCGAATAAATGGTTTTTATGTCATGTTCTAAGGTATAATGATAAAAATTCAAAATTACCAAATTAGTTCTCATTTACCAAATTTTATCATATATTATAAAACCATATTTTATAGTAAATTTTACCAAAGTCATTTTGCCGAAGTCAAAGTGCTTCGGTAGAAATTGGAGCTTTTTTGGTGTTCCCATTGAGCCAGAAACTTGAAACATTTTATCATATTCTGGTAGTTTTGACTATGCTTCTTTCTCAATGTGTTAGTATATCATGTCATTTGTTTTATACTTCTTCTTAAATACATCGAACCAGTAAACATTACAGCGTTCACATATTTTTCAGGAAACATTGTATTAAATACATTGTTTCCTGAAGGAAGCATTGTTTCATAGCTGTTTACACAAATTTGCATTAAAAACTGCGAATGTTCAGGGAATTGTTGTTGCATAAATATCACACTAGATGAGAATGGCCCATTAATTATGTCCTAAACTATTAGATTTGCTTCAAATTAAATTACTGTTACAATGCATTTTTTCCAAGAAAAATATTTCTTTTTGTTTGATGAAAGTGTACTTTCAATTCTTTGCGTCTTTACTGATTTCTTTCACTTTTTTTTCTTATTTTCCTCTTGGCAAAGGGAATTTATTTGGATTAACTTTGCCCCCAAGAGTATTCGTGGGTTAAGACCCAGTTTTACTAACTCCCTTTGGGAAAACCAGCGTGGAATCACGGGGATTTTGAATCTTAGAACCTAAAGTGAAATCGGAAATTGTTTGTTGATATAAACATTAAGTAAAAGAAATTGAAGGAAAAAATAAAATAAAAAGTTCTAGAAAATTTTTTAAGGCATTTTGTAATTTATAAAAACGAAATGTTTTGTAATTTTAATTTTCATGAATGTCTTTTCTTAAATTGATAATTTTTTTTTCTTCTTATTCTTCAAAGAGCTTTTCTTCTTATAATTCCAGAAATATAAGTTGAGAAAAAATGGAAATTAAGGGAATTAACCTTAAAGGAATCTTTTCTGACTATGAATAATAAGTCTTACTTCAATGCACATTTACTCTATTTAATATTTCTACGATATAAATTCTTTTTTATTTTAAATGAAGAATACACATGTAGTTTTCCTGCTTTTCAATTTAAATTATTAGATCAACTTGAGCATAGAAAGCACATGTATTTAAGTAATAAAAATATTTTTCTAAAAATATATTTTTTATTCCTTTATATTAATAAATATATTGCATTGCTTTTAAAAAGAATGCAAGCTAAGTTTTTTAATGAAATCAATGTTGGTTTTCTTGATATTTAAAACAATATTTTTTATTGGGATCAATTCAAATATTACATAAATATGTTTTGGGAAATTTTTGACCTTCCTTTTACTCAGTAAAAATATGCAAATCTTAAACCCATGCTTACGTAGAAGAATGTCTAACACTCTTTCTCGTTTTTTGCTTTAACTTTCTACTTTCACTGTGGAATTAAAAATTTGAAAATCTTTTAAGTATAACTTCCTCATATTTTTGCGCAATACTTTTTCTTTCATTAAAAAAAAAAATTGAAAGTACTGAAATTATAGAATTTTGTAGGATTACTTAAGTAATGTTCGTAACTTCCTTCTTTTTGGCAGAAAATGAAAGCAAAAATTACAAACCTCTTCTATCTTTTTAACAATAGTTGAACGGCCGATAATGCTGTAAAATGTAGTAACATTATTAACATTAGTAACATTATTTGAATAATTAAGGAAATATACAATTTTTTGTTATATTATAATTATAAATCAAAATAACAATGCACCATTTAATAAATAATTAAATTCGAACATTGAACGCATGAATCTTCGCTGTGTATATTTTTTTAATCAAACTAAGTTTCTAATATTGTTTAGAATGACGAATTTCGAAACAAAGCTTAATGTAAAATTTTTACCTTTCCCATCGTCTTTGCACTAAATTCAAGTTTTTTTTGTGCAAATTTTGCTGTCACCAGTTATTTTTATTGAGCAACAAACAACACAGTTTAAAAAAAGTTAGCGAAAAGTTGCAAAAATGCTTGTATATTTTACAGAAATTTCGATAACTAATGTTATTTATCAATTCAGATCTGAATAAACAAACAAACTTCACAAAAAGGCAAACATAAAACCATGAACGGTAAAACAGCTTGTTGAGCAATTAAATCGGCGGGAAATATGCACTCCGACAGAAATTCTGGGTTGCGCAGTTTCTGCTACTTCTTCGTTGCCCATTAAAATCCTGGAATACACATCAAGAGAGTTGAAGCAACGCATTTAACGACACAAAACGTTACTTATGTTTTGTAAGCATAAATTGATTATATTTCTAATGTTAGATATCATTTTTTACAAAACAGATCAATCTAACTAAATGTATATAACATCACATTTTTTTTCATTTTTTCGACATAATGTTTCGACATATACAAAATAGCACAATAATGTATTGAATGTCATGTCAACAGTTTTATTACGTTTTGCGTTGATTAAGGTAATATTTTTGGTACCTGAACGAGTCCACATTCTTTTTACGAAATCATTAGTAAAGTTAAACTTTGAGTTATATTTATGCTACATATTGACGTTAAAATTATTTGTGATGCGTAGTGTTTCATAATGGTATCGGTTTAAATAAGAATATATACGTAGCTTCATAAGATTAATTTAAAAGAAAAATCATTTATCATAAAAATGTTAACATGAAGTTTAGACAACGAAGTCAAGATAATTTTTTTAACGAAGTAACCATGATATAAAAAGATTTTTAGGCATAGTTTCTATGTAAAAGGTTAATAAATTTTTTAAAAAGAATATATGTAATTATGAAATAATAAAAAAATCTTCAAGTTTTTTAAAAGCCTCAAAGTGAATCAACCTTCAAAAGTGATTACTAGATTTTTTGTAACCTTGCAACATTTTTAATTAAAGTAGCTCGCTCTAATTACTTTATAAATAATTCCGAAAATTGCCGAGGAAGTTTTTTGACAACCATATTAGGTGTTAACGTTTCAAGAATAATTGAAGTGTAATGTTCAAAATTAATATAAGTATGTTAATCTTTCAAATGCTATCTCTTTCAAAATAATATTAAAGCTTATACAGAATAAAAATGTTAGTAACTATTAAAAGCATTTAACCAATAGGCTTAAGAGCTTTACTCGCTATATATAACAGTTTTGAGTTAACAGCTTTCTATATATTCAAAAGCAGCGCCGATTCTAAACTCATAATAGTCTCAGATATGGAACTTTTCGATATTGCGAAGGAAAGATTGGATGACGATTTTCATTCCTTGAACTGTATTTTATTATATTGTTCCGTATTATTTTGACCAAAACAAACGAGTACTTTGATAAAGTGAATATCTATCTTATTATATAAAACGCTAATACGTACGTACGTATGTATGTATCAATAAAACCGATGATATTTCTTTTCTCGAGCTGGCAACAGTTTTCATTTATAATTGATTGGATTCGGCGCGCAAGAGCACGTAGTGAGCAACCAGATAACAATAACCAGAGTGAGCATTATCAGGTTGTTCAATTCAGATTCATGCACTAAAAACATGACAATATTTAATATAAACTCAATGAGGAATTAATTAATTAATTGAAGTGAGAATGCTTTAAAAGGCCGCTGTTGAATTGATATTTTTCTACTGGGAGCTACCTAAACGTCTAAAAAACGTTTAAGTGCTTGTATTGAATGCATTGAATTTTTTTATAATTCGCGTTTATTTATGCACTGAATTTTCACGCTTTAAAATGCAGAATATTAGTGAAGCAATATTTGATAATTTATTTTGCTAATATGTTTCTTATTTAGCTAATGTTTTGATTTTTTCACCATGTATAATCTAAATAGCTAATATACTTTTTTAAAAGCCAATAAGAACATTGGTAGAATTCTTCTACATAAGTATAATACTATGTCTTTGATGATAAAATACTATGTCTTTGATGATAAAATACTATGTCTTTGATGATAATATATTATGTCTTTGTGCTAGAACATTGTGTTCATTGGTGAGCGAGCGCAGCGAGCCATGGTTCACGGCTCGAACCACATAGGATTGCGTAGCAATTCTCGGGTGTTGGCGAGCGTTAGCGAGCAGGGGGCGGAGCCTCCTAGTACTTAATTATCTGACAGAATTGTATCATCACTCGTATGTACAGTGAGTAAAATAAAAAACGGACCATTCTGATTAACTTCTGATCTTATTATCCGATCTTTACTTTCTTGGAATTAATATTAAAGGTTGGAGGGAGTGACCTCAAATATGCTGGTCAGAAGGGCAGTCCAAAGTTTGAGTCCCGTAGTGTTAATTTTACTTTTTGCTTATTTCACTACATTTTGAGAACTTTTAAAGGGAATTGAAAAAAATTTGCCTGCAATTAATTGTGAATTTCGCTCATCCAAAGAAAATTCCATGCAAAATATAACTTTTAGTAAATATTTGTTATTTTATTTAATAATATTCGAAAAAAATATAAATTGTAAGGTATATATTTTTTTAAAAATCGTATTTCGAAAGTCATATTTTTTAAAATTCGATTTTAATTCACATAATTTTACTCAAGTTTTGTAATTTCTCACTTAAAATTGCGTTCCTTAAAATGATGTAAGAAATTACTTATCTTATAAATTAAAATTTTTTCGACTATTTTTAAATAAAATATAAAATAACAAAAAATTACTAAAAGTTATATTTTGCATGGAACTTTCTTTGGATAAACGAATTTTACTATTGTGTGCTGTCAATTTGCTTAAAGCTCTCGAGATATGGTGTAAAAGTAAAATTATTAAACTTTGGAGCGCCCTCCTGTCCAAACTATTGAGACCATATTTCGCAGATTTAGTCTATCTTCTATATTTTGGGGCTACGAAATCTGAATCTGTCTCAAAATGTTTATTCAGAGAAAGTACTTTTTTATCTGATTTTACAACTAAAAATATTGTCTGTAATAATTGATTAGCATGTTTGACATCATCCCCTCGAACTATTAACATCGAGTCAAAGAGCGTGAAAATCCGATAATTAGATCAAAAGTTATCCGTTTATTTTTTAAAAAAGTTGCCCAGTGTTCCTTTTATTTATTTTTTTTGCGCATTTTACTTTGGATCTCGCTAATATTTGTACTTGATTTTAATAGTCTTTGCATTCTACGTAGAATGATAAAGAAGAGTGGCATACTCATTTGTCAAGCAAGGTTATCGGGTTCGATTCCTGATATTAACTTTGTGGTCTCTTTCAGAAAGTTGTCATTGCAGTTTTGTAAATAAAAACAACAACATCGTGCAATTTTTTTTACGGATTTAATTTCTCAGAAGTACAGCATTTGATCCCAGCATGTTGTTAATAATATTTCTCATAGATGGCGCTCTGAGCAGTGAGGAATTATTGATTAACTAGGAGGCTTCGCCCCCTGCTCGCTGGAGCTCACCAACCTCCGGAACTGCTTTCGCAGTTCATTTCGGATTGCTTCGCAATCCAATGCTCGCTTTGCTTGCTCATTGGATACGTTCTTAACGTCTAGTTTTTGTATACTTTTTTGAATACTGAAGTTCCAAAACCTTTTCACTGTAGAAAATTCTAAACCTGTACATTTCAATATTAATTTGAAATTGCAAACAGTTCACATACTTTTCTTAATCACACTATTCTAAATTTTAGTTGTTGAGAAAAGTAACTGTTGTAAGTTTTGTTTTAAAGTCTTTCCCACCAGAGGGATAAAGCCATGTGTTGTAAAACAATATGAAATAGTAGTGTGCCACTGAAAGCCGAACGTAAAGTATCGGCTTTGATGAAGACAATTTTGTATATTTAATTCTCTGAAGGGCGCCACCTTAATAATATGCAATTTGTAAAATAAATGTATATATTTTGGATTGTTGATGAAGCCCATCATTTTGTGTTTTCATCAGTGTTCAGAAGCAGAACAACTATAAGTTTTTTATTTTATCACAAAAATATAAAATGTATAAAAAACAAAGAAAAGAGTAAGAAAATGAGTATAGCCATAGAAAAAGTTAAAATTATAATATTGTATTTGTCAATTAAAATAAAACTTTTTGTTTAAGTCATTGCTAACAATTCAAATTTCTCCGAGGCAATTCTAAAGTATAAATTAAGATTGTATTGTTAAGTTGAAACACAATATTTTTGGTTTTAATGTCAACAATACAATTCAATTTTTCACAAAAACGATTGTTTCCATTGTTAATTTCAATGTCAACAATTCAAATTTTTCTGAGGCAACTCTTAACCTCTAAATATTATTTTTTTATGTACACATTTCTAAATGTCAGTATTCAACCACAAAACAACTTGAAGTTCTCAAATTTAGCAGGAAGTTGTAAAATGTAATGAAAGAGGGTCATAGCAATAATGAAAGTAGAAGTAAAGTTAGTACTGTAAAATTAAAACAATATTTTAATCAATGAGCCAAATTCTTCAAGAAGCAGTTGTAGAAGTAGGTTGAACTTTTTATAGAATTTCTTTAAGAACACAATTGTTAATTTGGGCATTTGGCGATACAACACTTTTAGAATTGAATGATTTGTTACAAGAGCTCAGGTGTCATAATTTTGATCTAGTTGCACTTCTATGTCATTTTGATTTATGTTGCTAAGTTAACTTTCAAAAAATTATATGGCTGGCAACAGCATTTTTATTTTTCAAGTTGTTTATTTTTATTTATTTTAGAATTCGCTATTTTTTTAGCGAAATGTTTTTTAACCTAACAGAATTCTTTGCCGACTGTTTTCTCTATGAAAGAAGAAAATAAAGTAAATATTTAAGTGTTGTGAAAAGAATCTTATTTAGTTGTACAAAGTACTTCAGCCAAAATTTGAGAGCCACGTAAGAGAATTTTATATATTAGATCAGAAACACATCATTAAAAGGCAGAATGCTTTGGTGTTTTCAAAACAAAGCAAACGTTGCCACCGGTGGAAAAGAAATACAGCCAAAATTTGGGAGCCACGTAAGAGAATTATATATAATAGATATTTTGATTACATTCAGACACTCTGTAACGTTAACAGTAATTTTGGTTATTATTATGAAATAAATTCTTCCTTAGTTTCCGTAACTCACTAATCTTATTTAGATTAACGAGACACGGGTTCAGGAATGATTGAATGAATTATGATTGAATGAATAATTATTGACCCCAAGATAATCGTATTTGACATATGTTGTGGATTAATATGAAGCATAATAAATTTCAATAATTTTATAAAAATAGTATAATCGGCTGCAAATGATCGCAAAGTTAAAATCGTGGATGGAAAATGGATTTTTTTAAAATCATTATCATGTTTTAAAATAAAAAAATAATTATAATATCTTTTTAAAGAATCTTAGAAAGAATAGTTCTTACAATAGAACTTTAGTAGGCTAGTTATCTATAAAATATGCAGCACTAAATTATTAAGAATCTTTTCTGATGTTTAGGCTTTTACAATGGTTTACTCTGAACTTGAAATTTCAACTTTAGATATTTAATACTTTTATAGAAACTTGTTTTAAATGTGTTAATTCGGAACTCTTTCTTAATGCTGTTAAAGTAGATTTTAAATGCTAAATTAAAAATTCCACTTCGCTAATATAGATTTTATGATGCGGTACAACTCGTTTTCAAAAGCTGTTTTTATTTTATAGCCAAAGTTTAAAATCGAAAAAGAAAAAATATCTAAAATAAATATGTCATCTCCACATGTTCAGGGCTACAATCTGTTCAAAATTACATTCAAAACTAGTAAAGCGCTAAAAGTTTGAACTCGCATTAACACTTTAATTTCTTTGTTTAAAAGATGATATGAACTTACGATTAGCTTTTTTAACTCGAGAAAACCACACCGTATAAAAATAACATTAAAGCAACAAGCACTATTTTATGAATATAACATTTCTGGTGATAAAGAAACATAATTCTGATAAATATATCTAGAATATACGGTATTTTATTCATTGATTTGGTGATTTTTTTGTTCATATAACGGTTTACCGGAAATTCTGGTTTTCAAAATTATATTTTTTATTACTAAACATTTAATAGCAAATATAAAACTGAAAAGTAATCTTAACCTAATAAATATATTTATACCTGTTTTAAGGCATCAAGATAAAATTTTTAATTTTTACCGTGTTTACCAAATTTTATCACATATTATAAAACTATATTTTATTTTTAATCTTACCAGGGTGCTTTTGCGAAAATTAGTGAGCTTTTTAGTGTTCTCACAGAGCCAGAAATGCGGTAAATCTCACCATATCCTAATAGTTCTATAATTTCTTTCAGAGTATAGTATATTATCAGTGTTTTCATCATAGAAAAAAAAATGGGTGAAAATTTCTCACCCTTTCTCAAAAACAGGGTGAGATTTCAGAAAGTTAAGTGAGATTTCCAAAAACTTAAAAAACACAAATAGACTTGGAAAAAAATCATTTCTTTTATTATAATACATTTTTAACGTCTTCTATTTTTTAAAACATTGAATATTCTTGCTGCATCATCATAGAAGATTTTGCCTTTACTAGGTATTTGTCCCTCTTACATTAGTGCATAAAAAATTTGAACGTCTTACATGAAAAAACTTTACCTATGGTAAACACGTGGTTGCAGAGAAATGTGTTCTGAAAGGGGTTCCGTGGTTCGGTTGTGTTCTGTTGTTCGAAAAGGTTCTGAACAATACTGGTAAATAGGAAAGCTAGATAACGGAGCAAATGTTGAAAATAATGAGAGATCCAGGAAGAAAAGTGAAACGGATTTTATTCTAAATAGCGTAATTTGAAGCTTCTTCAAAAATGCGAGAAATTCGCGTATTTTGAATCTGATTTATAGAATGCGCGAATTTCTCGCAGTAATAATTTTTTAATGCGAGAAAAGAAAAAAATATGCGAGATTCTCGCGTTCTCGCGCTGTAGTGAAAACACTGCTAGATAATTTATCTAATATGATCAATATAAAAAACGAATAAATATTTGTTGAGACTGAATATTAAACTATTTAGAGCTGATGTTGCCATATTTTTCGTGTCGCAATTCCTTATAAATTAAATTCAGAACTTTACGAAAGAAATTAAGCTGGAAAAGCATTAGAAATTGCGCTATGATGTAAAAAAGATGATTAATTTTAAATCGCTAAGTGAAGAAAAAATACTCATGCTAAAGGCGCTTTCACTTCAATGTGTCTTTAATAAATCACTTTGTCAGGTAAATTGTAACAGTTTATTCTACAAAAGGCGTGGTAAACAGTGTCTTCAGTGTGTTAAAATATTTTTAGAAGTTTTATCGTACTTAGTTTCTGATTATAGAACATTTATAAGAAGTGTTAGCAGTATCGGTAAAAATATTTTTGTAAGATTTTAAATTTGTTTTTAATAAAGTGAAACTTTGCCTTAAATTCGATAATGTTTTGATAAAATGTCCTTTTTAATGAATAAGTTTGATGAAACTATTTTTTTGCTCTACTGCTCTGTATTAGAATCTGTTATTAAATATTATTATCTCAAATATTTTACGGGAGAGGTCATTTTCAATAAAAGGAATAAAATTCATTGCGGAAAAACAAATAGAATGACAAATAAAGTCTTGCATTTGTAAAATAAGTAATCTTTATTTAATTACAATTGTACTAATATTTCCAAAACTCTTGACATACTCTGAAATCTGAAGTTAATTCATTTAACAACGTAATCATACTTAACGAATATCAATATATAAGTAACGAATATATAAGTAACTCACTACAATTTAAGTTTAATTAATCGAAGAAAATTAATCGAAGTCAACAATCAATGTACAAAACTCTTGTTTAAAAAAAAATTGACTGAGGTTGTTTAAAATGATTTTGAAAAGGAGTTAATATGTAGCTTATCTAATATTATAAATAATGGTATTAAATATTATCAAAATATTTCTTATTTAAAGCAGCATAAGTTTAATCTAGAGTAAGCATATAACGCTGAAGGAAAATATGAAACTAAGCCTGATGAACAATTAATACTGACAAAATAACACACCTTTAATAATTTATATCTTATATTCATAGGAATCATAGGAAAATGATTTATAAGGATCATAGAAATGAAGGAATCCTGTCCTATTTTTCTATCATAGGAATCACAGGAAGCGTAATTTTTGATATTTTATTTTTGTTATAAAGATAAAGGAAAATCCTAAAATAATTTTCACTTAAAGTCTACAAACAAACATAAAAACCCAGTTTCAAAGCTGATTACCATAAATTAGAATAATTTTTTTAAAATTTTTAACATACATTTATTTTTGAAGTTTGTATGAAATTTAAATTTATTCACTTTATTACTTCAGTCCGCAGAATTTTTTTTAAAAAATCGTTTATCTCTATTGTAGAAATTATTTAAAGCGCAAAAGTTCATGTAAAATGTTATGTATGAATGTTGCCTAGAGCATTAAAAACGAAGTTTAAATACAATTAAAATTATTTATTATCTGTAAAAATATTAAAAACTAAAAGCTATCAATGGATTTATATTTCTAAGGCAAGGCTTGTAGTTTAAATATTTTAACATATTCTTTTGTAATTATGTCCTTTTAGTCACTTTTAGAGTCAAATAGAAAAATTTTTGCTTATGTACTTTCAGGAAGGAAAGTTTAAAAAATTTCAGATGCAAATTAGAAGATTTAAAAAGCTTACACTATTGATAGCGTTTTAGATTTTAGGTGATTATAATTTTAAAGATAGTTTCAAACCCTTCTGACCCTAATGACAGCTTGTATAACTTTAATTAAATAACTATGATAAATAATTTCTGTTTAAAACTATTACATTTTAACTTTTCACTCCTTTTACAATTGAGGTCGAAAACTTGGGAGCAACGCCAATCCCATTAACAGTAAACTCGTAAAGAATTTAACCTTATTTAATACTAAGAAAAATAAATAATGCTCCACATTAGATTAAAAAAAAATCCATAACTCACACTTTCCAAATATTACACTTCAGCTATTTTTAAAACCATTTTCCTATTTCCTACTCCAAACGTGTGTCTTTTGTTTGTATAAAATTGAAATATCACAGTTTTCAAAACCACAATTGAGAACGGAAAATATCTATGTAAACAAGAATTTATACACTTCCCCGTGTTATTTTTCACCGTCTTAACTTGAGTCATAAATTACGTTCTCCAGTTCCAAAAAGAACATGTTTGTGAAGTAAAAGCGAGTAAAAAAATGGTTTCTGAGGTGGGCATATTGAACCTAGAAAAGTAATATATTAAACAAGAGTTTCAACGCGCAATAAAAATGTTACACACTAAGTTCCACCGTTTGTGGAGTTTTTAATATAGGTTAGAAATAGGGTTTGGGGAAATAGAGGAAATATTCTATTTGTAGAGGTATCTTGTAAAAAGATATATCAATTGAGATTTATTCACTTTTTGAAGAATAATTTAAATAGAAAAAAAATACAAAATTTTCTTCATTTTGTTTATGAATTGATTTGCTGTTAAAAATAAATATGTAAATAATAATGAAGAATTTTGAATCCATTTTACTCTACTTAACATATTCCTAGTTGATAATTTGCAATGATGATATTATATGTTTACTAGTGGGCTGCTCCCCCTGCTCGCTAACGTTCGCCAACCCCCGAAAATTGCTGCGCAATCTTATATGATTTGCTTCGCAAACCAAGCTCGCTTCCCTCGCTACTAACTTCGGTGCATTGCAAATGCACAAAATTCTAAGAATTCAAAACAATCATTCAAATCCATGTAAAAACTTTTTTCTTTAAAAAAAAGTACATCTTTTTAGTAAATACTAAGTCATTAAAATAAACTTGAATTCAAATAAATGACATGTAATTCGTTAAACCTATTAGAAATGTTCTATAGTATAATTCGTGATATAAACCAAAAATCGTCAAATAAATTCGTAATATATTCGTATTCGTGAAAAATAGCGCTTTCGACAAAATACTAAAATAGAGATCTATCGACAAAGACTACTCACTTCTGTCTAGCTTAATAGTATGAGATTTCCGCAGCTGATGCTCTCTGATTATTTCAGTTTCCGTTTTTAAAAGCGCTATATTTTGGGCCACCTCATCTAGATTTGGCATGCGATATTTTTAGCGGCAATCATTGGTCGATTCGCCGTCAAAGCAAACGTTGCCGCCGGCGGAAAAGAAATACAGCCAAAATTTGGGAGCCACGTAAGAGAATTATATATATTAGATATTAGCCCATATGGTTAAGATCAGTGGTCGGAAGTAACACACTACGAGTAGTAAAACTACAGTAGTCAAAATTTTTCTCGTAGTTTGTAGTGTAGTGTGCTACTTTTTAACAAAATAGTGTAGTGTGTAGAAAGATACAAAAAACAGTAGTTTGAAGCGATTTTAGAACATAAAGAACAGAAGAAGAAACATGGCTCTGACGTAACTCAGTTTTCAAATTTGATTGTTACAAATCATGTTATGTTACAAATCATGTTATGTTACTCAGTTATGTTACAAATCATCACGTCGCTTATAATTAATATTTAAATTAGCCATTATGAAAGATAATTAGGAATAGAGGAACTATTCCATTTGAGGTATCTTGTAAAAAGATATATCAATTGAGATTATACACTTTTTGAGGAATAATTTAAATAGAAAAAAAAATGTTTCCTCTTTTAACGGCAAAATTTTTTTCATTTTGTTTATGAATTGATTTCTTGTTAAAAATAAATATGTAAATAATAATAAAGAATTTTGATCCATTTTACTCTACTTATCATATTTTCAATGATGATGTTATACCTTTATATTAGCCCATATGGTTAAGATCAGAGGTCGGAAGTAAAAAACTACGAGTAGTGAAACTACAGTAGTAGCTATTTTTTTCGTAGTTTCTAGGGTAGAGCGCTACTTTTTAAAAAAGTAGTGTACTGTGAAGACAGATAAAAAAACAGTAGTTTGTAGTGATTTCCAGCAACTATATTTAACTTTAGTTCAGTAAAGAAACATGGCTCTAACGCTACTCAGAATTCGATTGTTATAAATAATCGTCAACGGATGCATTGAAACGGATTCCTTGGCTGCAGCCGAGAATTAACCGTAAATACGTATTTAGAATCACTTATAATTAATATTTAAATTAGCCACTATGAAAAATAATAAATGAATCACATTGATCACACTTGGACATGTAAATGTATACTCATGATACATTAATGTTGTTTCAAAGGAGGGGAACGTATTTCGATGCACTTAATTTCTTAGAGCAAATAAAACAGAATTAAACGATAAAAAATTTCAAGTATTTGATAATTTCGCATTCCCTAAATAACATATTTGTTTTTGACAAATGCGCAGAAAATTAAAGGTTAAATGAACAAATTCGAAAAAAATAATTTCGAATAACAAGCTGGTCCATGTAAACATAAATAAATATTTCTCAACTATTCCCTTATTTAATACAAACCAATTTCTTATTCAAAACCTTTTTAAATACAGATGCAAATTAAGTTCTCTAGAAAATTTTGCTTCTTCAAAGTAGTGAAGTAGTTACTAAATTCCAAATTGGTTTGTAGTCACTGCATTAGTTGTAGTTAACTACATTTGTAACACAGCTGTTGTAATTGTAGTAAAATACAAAAATCAGATCAATTGGTTATGATGGATTAGTTTACGATATTAGACTAAAATGTCTTTTTTAAAATAAAATAGGTTAACGGAATTCAATGGAATTTAACGAAATTTAATCTTTGACCATCAAGTAAGAGGTGGATCGAATTTTCAAATCGAGGTCTGATAATTTCACCAAGAGAATGGAAAAATTATGAATATATCTAGTGTCTGCCAGAGATGCGTTGTTGTACAGCAAAAGCACTTGCATTACATTTTTACTTAAATAAAATCTGGGTCACCTAGCCGCTAAGGTGGGTAGAGATTTGGTGTACCATATCTTGGGACGGGGTTTAATTCCTTGTGTCAAAAGTGGGGTGTTTGGTAGGATTGCAGTTATAGTAGTTCGGATTCTACTCTAATCTAACGTTCACAATAGTTTCAGAGCTATAAAAGTTTACATATGGTCATGAAGTGCGGTGCAGCGATACCATCTGTCCTTCAATCTTAATTGGGAAAGCGTAGTGCACATATGTTCTAGTATTAACTTTATATCATCATTAAGGCTAAATCCCAGGCTGCCTTCAGTAATCCATTAGTGTAACCTTAGTGCGATGTTAACAGCAAAACCAAATTAAAATAATTTGGTTACACAGATATAAAAATCACAAATTCATGCACATAAATTTTTTTGCATGTAGTTAAAAGTCTTTTAGATTAAAGATTTTATGTTAATAATTTTATATTCTCTATAGTTTTAAAGTGAGAAAACATATGCTTACTCATATAATTGAACAGTGGTATTACTGTCGTAAAAACAAACCAGTTCATTTTCACAAATAGTATCCATATAAATTTACAATTAAACTTTTTTTGGAAAAGAAATACTCGTGTAACCACGCAGCATAATCAAATCATAATGAACTTTAAACATGCATTCCCATTGTGATTCAATAACTGTTTTCACAAATATCCTAGTATCTTCGAAGTCCAATATCCTAATATCCAATATATATTATCCTAATATATATAGATATAATGCTGTTTGAATGAACATCTCAATTTGTGTAGTTGAAGTAAAATTTACTCTTCTTTCCTACTACGTTCACCACCAGATGTCAATTATGAGATTACTGTAACCATCGATTACATAAAATTTAGGGAAAATATTTAAATTTCTACTTACTGCATTTTAGGATAAAATAATATAATTGAAAACGCAGAATGTTTCTTTGAAATCTTACCTATAAAAAAGAGAAAAAAATATAATTTGAATTATTGTCAAGATATACAAATAAGCAAATAATACACGAAGAAAAAATTCAGGTAAAATTACAGTACTGTATAAACATTTCTGGTTAAAAAAATATTCTGGTTATTATAGCCAAAATATACGGTATTAAAACAAGTCCTCCTAGAACTAGATGAAAGAAAACTTTAGCACGTATGACCCTGAACCAGAAATCTAATGCTTAAATAGTCCGAAGGTTGCAACATCGTTCTCATTTCTCTTACTGCTAGTTTAGTAGTAAGTAGTAAGGCGTTGTAACATATGTCTTAAAATTATCCCACTATGCTGTTGATGTTCGTTAATTCAAACTACAAAGATGATCTAAATCGAGGCATTCTTACTTTCAGGAGGTGTTGATTTAAAGCATTTATTTGATACCTTTTACATTAATATGGTAATGGCTTTCTGGAAATTCTGTTCTTCAAAATTATTACAAAAAGTTTTTAGTAAGTTTTGAAAAGTAAATTTATCCGAATAAATAACTTTTATGCAATGCTCTAAGATATCATGATAAAACTACCGAATTTAACTACACTTACCAAATTTTATCACGAACTGTAAAACCTTCTTTTATTATTAATTTTAACAAAACCATTTAAAGAGCGTCGGTAAAAATTACGGAGCTTTTGGGTCTTTCCATAAGGCCAGAAAGAAGGTAACATATACCAGCAGTTTTTATCATAATTTTTTTCATCAGTGTTAAGTAAACGTGTATTTCATTATAATTTGTTGTTATTTGCTCACAAATAGGACTACGTGACGTCGCGGTATCATAGTATTTAAAATTTGTTTCTTTATTATTTCTAACTTTATTGTAAAGTAAGGTTCATCTTAGCGTTTGTGGTTATTTTATTTATAAAAAATTAAGTATATCAATTACAGTTCGTAATCACCCTTGCAACTTATGAAAGGCTGCAGCTATAGTTTAAGAAATAGTGTCTAGTTATAGCACACTGATTTGAGTTACGAAATAAAGCTTTCAAACGCTACGTAACTTTCAACGCTACGCACTAAAAGCTGTGGAGCTTTTCTATCACAATAATAGTATAAGATAACAAAAAAAATTTCAAAATTGAAGAAGAGCATCATCGATTTATTACATGTCGATATTTTGAGATATATGTCATCAGAATTCTTTACATTTTGAAAGGGTCCCGCAGTGGACTGATCGTTAAGACACGGTTCCCAGCAGATCACCGAAGTCAAGAATCACTCGCTGCGGTCAGTGTGCAGGTGGGTGACCACTTTGATCAGTCTGCGTAGGGACCGAGGGTGTGCGGTATTGGTCCTCGTTAAACTGTTTTACCGTAAAGTGCTCGACTTCACGTGCAGGTCGTTGGGCTACCGAAGAGGGGGTGCCATCCCCTCTGCAGAGGATCAAAATTGTGATGGCTTGTCTTCGGATCATCCTCAGGGATGTTTCCCAGACAGTCGCCAATAGCCCATTGTGAAGCTCTAGTGCGACGTAAATTAACTACAACAACAACAACAATAACAACAATTTGAACGGAGCAAATCAATGTTAGAAAAAAAAAGTTTTTTTCCCTGCACATATCTTAAGAAAAATTATTATATCAAAAACGAAAGTGATAAGCATTTTTTATGACCAATTTGTTAAATTCCAAAGAACAAATGAGTGTTTTAAATATCTATGTGTCGAATCGTTCGAAATTCATGAAGGTTTAAATCTTTGTAATTCACCTATTTCGTTATTATATCGTTATCGCCAGATAGAAACATAAACTTACAGTTTCCCAATAAGTGGCGTGGAAAGCGGCTTCCGATTTTAGTGCATACAGCTACTTTACTATATCTAGACACCCATTTTATAACTTACCTACAGTTGTTTGATAGTTAATAGGATGGTTTTAATGAGTATCCTATATAATAGAGCAAACATTTTTATATGCAGGCTTATATTTTAAAAGCTGTAAAATGTCATGTAGATATAAAAAACGAAATATGTTAGTAGCATAAGAAAATAGAACTAGAAATGAAGAGTCATTAAAATTTGAGTGCCTTAGCTATAAAAACTGTCAAATATCTTCTAAGAACGATAATTCGCCTTCAAAAAATATCAGACAAGCTAATAAAATATTCTGAAAACTTGAGAGAGATTTCTTTGAGGATTTATTTTAAGTATAGTCCTGAATAATATAGTTTAAAATATCCTAAAATTTGAAAAGAATTCTAATTTTTAAAAAGTAAAAATTTAATTATGCACAGAATTTACTCGCGTTATTCCACTTGAAAGATTTATTTCTCAAATTCTTTTATTGAAAAGAGGCTTTTAATTTTATTAAATTTACATTTGAAATAAAAAATATATAACTTGGAAATATGAAACGTCTTTAGAAAAATTTTATCGTGCAAATTAATTTATTCATTTTATTTAAAATTCACTAGATTAGATGTCTTTCGGAATACTTTTTTTATATTTCAAGTCTAATTTAAAAAAAAAATCATAAACGGAATGAAATAATAATTCAAAATTGTATGAGGATAAAATAATACAAGATTATCGAAAAGTTAATGCTTGGAATTTAAAGTTTTAATTTAATGAAAATTTAAATTTATAAAACAAGTTTGATTCGCATATGTACGTTGAATATTTTAAATACAGTATATTTTGGCTTTTATTACTGTTTTTTTTTACCAGAAATGTCATTACTTAACAGTATACTAATTTTACCTAAATTGTTTGCTCCGTGTGTTTGATAGAATAACTTATCTAAGAGCGTGATTTTAACGCACTAAATGTTTGAATGTTTGTATAAGACTTAAAGGTTAATGAGCTGAGTATTATGGGAAATATAGCTTCATAGAAGTCTTAAAAAATAAAATTAACATGGAGGAAAAAAATGGAAAATTTCTAGTGTAATAAAGATAACTCAAAAAGTTTTTATTACTCGGAAAAAAATATTCTTCGGTAAACTTTTGGGTAAAATCCTCTTAGACTCCTTGTAGATAGAATTGGCATCTTAAGGTTACAGCGATTTCTTCATTCTCTACACTTTCCCCCTCTCCGTTACCATGGTTAAGGATGATATAGTTTAAAGTACGTTTCAGTAAGAAGTGGAGAATCTACTGGCGAGATAAAAACAAATATTTGGATATCATGGTAACGAAATGGCAGAGTGTGACGAGTAGTGGAATCGCGTAACCTTTAGACGCCTATTCTATTTGTAATATAATAGGATAAGTAACATTTAGACGCCTATTCTATTTATAATATAAAAGGATAAATAACCTTTAGACGCCTATTCTATTTATATATATATAGGATAATATAAAAGGATAAGAAAAACTTACGTTTGGATTATGACTTGCAAAGAGAATCAAGTTAAAATAGAAAAAAAAAAACTTAAATATTTCTAATTAAACAAATAAAGAATTTTTTTTCAGATAAAATTTTTACATTCAGTTGAATGCGACCGTATCGGAAACAATAATATCAAATATTGCTTTCCTATATCGTATAAAGGTAAGGTAGGCTATGCAAAATAATTCACATGCTAAAAATGATAATAAATTTTTAAAAAAATGAAAAACCATCGATTAACTTCTGAATTTATGTTTAGTCTCATTCAATTTAACATAAAAATACATAAAAAATAATATTAAACTGTCCTCGATAGTGTTTTAAGTTTCTTCCCCCTTTCACTCTTTCCCTTCAACCATTAAAATCCAACACCCGAGATCCTGCAAATTACTACTACTTACTAAAAGGAGAGTTAAGGAAAGCAGGATTATTACTTCTTTTAATGTCCAGTTCAGAGGCTATTTTCACAGTATTATACTGATATGTAGCTTAACAGATATGATCTATCTACTTCTTTTGGACACTCTGCGAGTTATGGGCATAGATCAAGAGCAAAGTATTTAAATATCATACTTGACTTGAAGTTAAACCTGCGTTGTTTTGGTCATAGTCCAGAATCAATATATACGTGTAATACAACTCTCTCTAACGCATTTCATTCTATTTTATACCCGGCGTTGAACAGTTGACTCAATTCTGAGCTTATGACTATTAATGGTTAATTCCCAAGCTTTGCAGTTTTCAACCCAACCCAGAAGACAAGAAAACTCCTGGGTCAAGAGTTGGTATAACTAGCATTAGTGGAGAGCTTTTTGATAGAAC